>NW_023270513.1:13189651-13545817 GCF_011800145.1 Mirounga leonina
TCTTCTTCTTCTTCTTCTTCTTCTTCTTCTTCTTCTTCTTCTTCTTCTTTTTAACATATAATGTATTATTCGTTGCAGAGGTACAGGTCTGTGATTCAACAGTCTTATACAATTCACAGTGCTCATCATAGCACATACCCTCCCCAATGTCTATCACCCAGCCACCCCATCTCTCCCACCTCCCACCACTCCAGCAACCCTCAGTTTGTTTCCTGAGATTAAGAATTCCTCATATCCGTGAGGTCATATGATACATGTCTTTCTCTGATTGACTTATTTCACTCAGCATAATACCCTCCAGTTCCATCCACGTCGTTGCAAATGGCAAGATTTCATTCCTTTTGATGGCTGAATAATATTCCATTGTATATATATACAACATCTTCTTTATCTTACACCACACACAAAAATAATTTCAAAATGGATGAAAGGCCTAGATGTGAGGCAGGAAACAATCAAAATCCTAGAGGAGAACACAGGCAGAAACCTCTTTACCTCAGACGTAGCAACTTCTTATTAGACCTGATTCCAGAGGCAAGGGAAACAAAAGCAAAATGAACTATTGGGGCTTCTTCAAGGTTAAATGCTTCTGCACAGCAAAGGAAACAAGTCAGTCAGAGAAAGATTAAAAAAAAAAAAAAGAATGAGGCAAACCAAAAGAGAGTTTCTTAACCATGAAGAACAAACTGAAGGTTGCTGGAGGGGAGTTCGGTGGGGGGATGGGCTAAATGGGTGATGAGTATTTTTTTTTTTTAATTTTATTATGTTATTTTAGTCACCATACAATACATCATTAGTTTTTGATGTAGTGATCCACGATCCATTGTTTTCGTATAACACCCAGTGTTCCATGCAGTACCTGCCCTCCTTAATACCCATCACCGGGCTAACCAATCCCCCTCCCCCCTCCCTTCTAAAACCCTGTTTGTTTCTCAGGTCCATAGTCTCTCATGGTTCATCTCTCCCTCCAATTCCCCCTGCCCATTTTCCCCTTCCTTCTCTTAATGTCCTCCATGTTATTCCTTATGTTCCACAAATAAGTGAAACCATATGATAATTGACTTTCTCTGCTTGACTTATTTCACTTAGCATAATCTCCTCCAGTCCCATCCATGTTGATGTAAAAGTTGGGTATTCATCTTTTCTGATGGCTGAGTAATATTCCATTGTATATATGGGCCACATCTTCTTTATCCATTCATCTGTTGAAGGGCATCTCGGCTCTTTCCACAGTTTGGCTATTGTGGACATTGCTGCTATGAACATTGGGGTGCATATGGCCCTTCTTTTCAATGGGTGATGAGTATTAAGGAGGGTACTTGTGATTAGCACTGGGTGTCATATGTAAATGATAAATCACTAAATTCTACTCCTGAAGCCAGTATTACACTATATGTTAACTAACTAAAATTTAAATACAAACTTGAAACATGATAAAAATGAAAAAAAAATCCTGCTTCTTGTGGCAATTTATTTTGTTAAAAATAAATTATCATATATGGCTTATAGTCTGATATATTTTTGGCCCAATTCAGGTGATGTGAATTTGGGCTGTAAATCCATAGGAGGGCCAAGTTGTAGTTATAACTTCTCAGGGATGTATTTTCCCAACTCCCATCAACCTGATCTCCTGGGTACCAAGGGAAAAAAATGTGCTTTAATGAGTAATGGGTAATGAGTTTATTTTTCAGGAACTTTTACCCACAGAGTATATATTTTTGGAATTCAGATTTTACTGGGAAAAATTATCTTACCAGACCCTCTAATGTAGGAAGGTAGTGGACTTTTACCTTTCTTTAGAAGCTCACTAGGACAGGCAAATCCCTCGGGGGGGGGGGGAGCTTCAGTTCTCCACTTTCTTCTCCAGGCTCTCTTTGTGAACTAGATTTTGGCTTTTTCATCCCTTTCTTGTCTGCTCTTTAATATTTTAAATTGTTCTTTTTCTAAACACTTTTAGAAAGTTTTATTGGGATTCTTATTTTTCTGAATAACCTAGCTTATTATCCACATCATCTAATAGATGTATCTAAATCTATATTAATTCAGAATATCTTCTAATATACTATTAAAATTACTTCTTATAAAGCCAACTACTAAAAACTGACTTTAAGAAAAAATAGAAAAGGATCTGTCTCTTAACTGAAACAAACCCCAGCTTTATCCACTCAGTGGTTGATTAAAATGACCCTTGTTCATTTTAAATTTCCTATGAATCCAGGGTGCCTGGGTGGCTCAGTCATTAAGTGTCTGCCTTTGGCTCAGGTCATGGTCCCAGGGTTCTGGGATCGAGCCCCGCATCGGGCTCTCTGCTCTGTGGGAAGCCTGCTTCTTCCTCTCCCACTCCTCCTTGCTTGTGTTCCCTTTCTCACTGTGTCTCTCTCTGTCAAATAAATAAATAAATAAATAAATAAATAAATAAATAAATAAAATTCCTTTGAATCCTATCTCCAGGTGTTCCAGACCCCTCAAATCAATTCTCTTCAAATCAATTGGAGTGATATTTCAAAACCTAATTTTTAATCATGTCACTATCCTGCTTCTCACATTTACTGCCTTCTCATTTCTCTTTGGATAAAATTCAAAATAATGACTGACCATGACCTTCCAAAATATGCATGATCTCAACATCTGGGTGGTCTCATCTACCACTATTTTCTCTTAATTGCTATATTCCATGCACTTCCCTTTTCTCCATGGAAATGCTTTTTTTGTCCCAGGGTCTTCACAAATATTATTTCCTTTGACTGTATTAATTTCTTTCTCCTCCTTTCATTTGACTAATTACAAGTTATCCTTTCAATCTCAGCTCAAATGTGACTTCATCAGAGAAGCCTGCCTTTACTACTACAATCTGAATTATGCATACAATTACATGTTTTCATATGACTTTGTAATTTTCCTTCACCAAATGCAAATAAATAATTATTTAGATAACTGTTCAATGTATATTTCCCCTGCCAAACCATAAGTTCCTTGTTAGTAGTGACTGTTTTGTTCATGACTAAATTTAGACTGACAATTTTCTCAATTTCTAGCACATTAACCTAACTATGATTACTACTTTTCATAACACACTACTGAAATAATTCATGGTAAGTTTGAGATACCAAGTGTTAGAATTCTCTTAACTCTTCTTCACTCAGACAGAGCAGGAAACTACATTGACAGCATAATCTCAATGCACCTGGTGATTAGATTCATTCCCACTCATAAGGACAGTAATTTCTTTTTTTTTTTTAATTTAATTAAATTTTATTGTGTTATGTTAGTCACCATACAATACATCATTAATTTTTGATGTAGTATTCTATGACTCATTGTTTGTGTATACCACCCAGTGCTCCATGCAGTACGTTCCCTCCTTAATACCCGTCACTGGGCTAAACCATCCCCCCACCCCTTCCCCTCTAAAACCCTTAGTTTGTTTCTCAGAGTCCATAGTCTCTCGTGGTTCGGCTCCCCTTCCGATTTCCTCCCCTTCATTTTTCCCTTCCTTCTCCTAATGTTCTCCATGCTATTCCTTATGTTCCACAAATAAGTGAAACCATATAATAATTGACTTTCTCTGCTTGATTTCTTTCACTTAGCATTATCTCCACCACTCCAATCCATGTTGATGTAAAAGTTGGGTATTCATCCTTTCTGATGGCTGAATAATATTCCATTGTATATATGGACCATATCTTCTTTATCCATTCATCTGTTGAAGGGCATCTTGGCTCTTTCCACAGTTTGGCTATTGCAGACATTGCTGCTATGAACATTGGGGTGCATATGGCCCTTCTTTCCACTACATCTGTGTCTTTGGGGTAAATACCCAGGGGTGCAATTGCTGGGTCATAGGGTAGCTCTATTTTTAATTTTTTGAGGAACCTCCACACTGTTTTCCAAAGTGGCTGTACCAACTTGCATTCCCACCAACAGTGTAAGAGGGTTTCCCTTTCTCCACAACCTCTCCAACATTTGTTATTTCCTGCTTTGTCAATTTTTGCCATTCTAACTGGTGTAAGGTCATATCTCAATGAGGTTTTGATTTGAATTTCCCTATGGCTAATGATGATGAACATTTTTCCATGTGTCTGTTAGCCATTTGTATGTCTTCTTTGGAGAAGTGTCTGTTCATGTCTTCTGCCCATTTTTTGACTTGATTATTTGTTTTTTGAGTATTGAGTTTGAGAAGTTCTTTATAGATCTTGGAAATCAGACCTTTGTCTGTAGTGTCATTTGCAAATATCTTCTCCCATTCTGTGGCTTGCTTCTTTGTTTTAAAGCTTCCGAAGAGCAAAGGAAACAGTCAACAGGACAATAATTTCTATTTTTACTTTGTAGTTATGAAATTGTTTTCACAAAATCCTAGTTCTTCTCAAAGCCTTAGCTTTGATTTTTAAACTTGCAACTTCCACAAACTGCTAGGTAGCAAAGTGTTTTCCACAGTTTTTGGAAAAGCTTATTTCCCTTATATGAAGTAAAACGCTTTGAACAATATCTCTGAACAGTAATGCAGCTAGTTTAAGACCATAAGAGTCTATATCTGAACAACTGAGGCTTTGACCTGCCCTAAGCATCTAGGTAATCAAATTATCTACTATTGTGTTTCTCTAACTCTGGCAAAGGATCTTTTTTTTCCAGTATACAATCTGTGACAAAAGTGTACTTTTTTTAAATAAAATAAATTACTAGAAATGTGAAATTTAAAAAAGTAAATACACATAAAATTCAAGCCCAATGATCACATTTAGATGTTCTAGCAATGTCAAGTTGCCATAAAAATTTCTAAATACTTTTCCTTATTTTCCACTTTTATCTTGCCATTGACCAGTTCACAAACCGCCTCCAGTCTTCACTCAATGAGTAACAATGATAGAATGCATTTGATTAGTGCTTATCAAATTTTAATACTCATATGAATCACCTGGGACTCTTATTAACATGTAGGTTCTAATAATTCTGGAATTGGTTCTGAGATTTGGCATTTCTAGCTAGTTACCTGGTGAAGTCTACAATGCTGCTGGTCTGTAAAGCACAATTTCAGCAAAAAGTCATTATGCTGTAAGACTAAGTGGGAAAAGATTGTGTATGTTTATTTCTATATTCCCAGTGCCAGGCACAGAATAGGTGCATAAGAAAAGTTTTGTGTGCAAAGAAGTGATCCACTTGATGACATTTCCACTTCCATAGATCCACAGATATTTTTTTTTTAATCCACAACTTTTTGATTATATGAGCAAGAAGTGATGAATATTATTTTTTTTAAAAAATATCTAATCTATTGCAAAGATGTACTTTTGTAAAATACACTAAAAATGAATTACTGGAGGGGCACCTGAATGGCTCAGTCAGTTAACCGTCTGCCTTTGGCTCAAGTCATGATCCCAGGGTCCTGGGATTGAGCCCCACATCGGGCTTCCTGCTCAGCAGAGAGCCTGCTTCTCCTTCTCCCTCTCACCACTCCCCCTTCTTGTGTTCTCTCTCTCTCTCTATGCCAAATAAATAAATAAAATATTTAAAAAATGAATTACTGGAAAAATGAAATTAAAATTAAAAATTATACAAAATTCAAGTCCATATTTGGATGTTGCAACAATGTAAAATTTTATGCATTGTGATTCTGTCACTTACTTTAAATTCATGGAACTATTTCAAGGAAAAGGTTCCTTGAATCTACATGGTCCACTGCAAACTGATTCTGTAACAGTGATGAGGAATGATGCTTTTTAAACAGGTAAAGGATTCATTGTTTTCAGTGCAGCATTAATGCAACCACAACTCAAAACGTTGTTAGAATTTTGAATTTGTGTCCTTTTCTCCTTTCACTGAACTAACACATTGACTGGTTTAACATGGTAAGCTGGTTGTAAGTGCAAAATAGGATGTGTATGACAGGGCCTGAGCAACTAGGCAACAAAGCTCCATGGAAGCTGTTCAGAATATTTCTTAATATATTCAAGAAGACATTATCTTTTTAAAGATTTTTTTAATTTATTTTTTTGACAAAGAGAGAGACAGCAAGAGAGGGAACACAAGCATACGGAGAGGAAGAGGGAGAAGCAGGCTTCCCGCAGAGCAGGGAGCCTGATGTGGGGCTTGATCCCAGGACCCTGGGATCATGACTTGACCCAAAGGCAGATGCTTAACCAACTGAGCCACCCAGGTGCCTCAAGACATTATCTTTTAAGCATGACATTTTACCAAGTTTTTGACTCATGTTACTATAATCAAGTTTTTTTTCTATGTTAGTCCTACCTTCTCTTGGCAAATTGTAATGTGGTTTTAGCAAAAAAACTTTCAGAAAGCTTATAAAAAAACTTGTGCATCTTCTCCAGCTTCAAGTAATTCTGTCAAAACCTGACTTGAAGTGAGCCATACAAATGAGCCAATTCTTAGAATTATAACAAATGGTTTTCAAACTGAGGTGGGAAGCAGGGTTGAACAAAACAGTAAGACCCATCAAAGGTTTCAATGCTTGAAGCTTGCATACTTGCTAGAGATGTTCTTTAAAAAGTCCCATGTGTCCTTGATGCCATGGGATTCCACTCCATTTTTTTCTCCTTTGGAGCCTTTGCATTTTCACTTACCAAAGTACACTACGGAAACCAAGAAAAGCCCTAGAGGATCCTTAGTGTCAACAAAAAATAGCTTTAAATTCCCTTAGAGGACAATCAAGTCTGTACCAATCAATAGTACTTTTGTTACTTTTGACAAGTGTGCTATTATTTTATATCTTATGTTTGTAAATTCATCATTCAAGAAACAAACTGAGAGTTCTAGAGGGGAGGGGGGTGGGAGGATGGGTTAGCCTGGTGATGGGTATTAAAGAGGGCACGTTCTGCATGGAGCACTGGGTGTTATATGCAAACAATGAATCATGGAACAGTACATCAAAAACTAATGATGTAATGTATGGTGATTAACAAAACATAATAAAATTTTAAAAAAAGAGTCCAACTCTTCCCTGTATCACTTAATTTTTGGTAAATATGACCTACTTTAAGGGATGTTTTGTATAATAATAAGGTAATAATAATAATATAATGATAAGTCATAGAAATTATCACAACGTATTTGTCTTCTCCAGGTTGTTTCAAATATACCTTCTCCACTAGGTGTAAGCTCCATCAGGGTAGAGATCTTTCCTATTTTGGTTACTGCTCCAATTTCAAGATCTAGAACATGTCTCATTCATAGAGGATACTTAAAAGTACTTGTTGAGCACATATTTAATTATTGCTTCAAACACTACACTTAAATGTATATACATGATTAATTGATATCTATATATGTATCTATAGATAAATAGACAGGAATGGAAACATGAAATCAATTAGCCTGATTTTTAATATTGCTCAACTTATAGACAACATTCAAAAGTAAAAGAGAAGCTAGTCAATGCTTGCTTTTAAAGACATTTTCACTTATATCCAATATGTTAACTTTCTTACTAATCTCTAATATGTCATTCACAGCTTAATCTAACTCTTGTTTTAACCACATACTACATGCAATTTTTTTTCCAACTCATTCTAAAGCCTATTTTACAGTCAAATCTTTCCTGTCTCTGGTGGTACACAGGTCCACAACTTAGGTCAGGTCTATTTGGGAAGAAGAGCACTCCACCAGCAATGGATTACTTACACAGAACAATTTACAATTAAGTAGATCCTCATATTAGAAGAGGAAAACTAGAGGCACACAAAAGTAACGTCTCCTACTCCCACTTCCAACCCCATGCCTAATCAGAAAGTCACTTTCTATTCTTCTTTTGAAGAACACTATCTTCTCCTTCCTCAAGGCAATCTCAATTTGTAGTCATTTAATACTGGTTAGCAATATCCTGGGAGCTTTTAACTTCTACTGTTTGCCATTGTTGGTGCAACTGTTTTCTTAAAGAGTATGTATTGGGGTTCCCGGATGGCTCAAATGGTTAAGCTTCCACTGGGTGGCTCAGTTGGTTAAGCATCTGCCTTCTGCTCAGGTCATGATCTCAGGGTCCTGGGATCAAGCCACAGGTCAGGCTCCCTGCTCAGCCAGGAGTCTGTTTCTCCCTCTGCCTCTGTTCCTACCACCTTCCCCCATTTGTTCTCTCTCTCTCACTCTCAAATGGATAAATAAATAATCTTTAAAAATTAAAAAAAATAAAAAGGATATATATCTATTACCATAGGCAATCCACATTTTTTTAAAGATTTTATTTATTTATTTGAGAGAGAGAATGAGATAGAGAGCATGAGAGGGGGGAGGGTCAGAGAGAGAGGCAGACTCCCTGCTGAGCAGGGAGCCCGACATGGGACTCAATCCCGGGACTCCAGGATCATGACCTGAGCCGAAGGCAGTCGCTTAACCAACTGAGCCACCCAGGTGCCCGGCAATCCACATTTTTAATTAAAAAAAAAAAAATTAAGTAGGCTCCATGCTCAACATGGGGCTTGTCCTCATGACCCTGAAATCAAGATTTGTATGCTGTGCTGACTGAGCCAACAAGGCTCCCCAGAACAATCCACTTTGAACAAAAATCTGAAATATCAATGGCCCTACTGCCTTCCCTTATTCCTCACTTTGCTCCAACCACAATAACTTCATTGCTGCCCCCTAGACTGTTATAGTAACATTTATGTCTTCCCTGCCTTATTTTTCTCCGTGGTATTCACCACCATCAGTCATCCTATTGGTTTTTACATATTCATTCATTGTCTGTATCCTCCACTATTTTTAATTTAACAAATACATATATTGTTCATCATTTGCTTTGTTTTACAAATATTAACTTTCTAATCCTCATAATCATTGTGGGGTTATACTCTACTAATATGTCTATTTTGCAAATAAAAAATGGCCATAAATATATTAAGTAACTTTATAAAGATCATATAAATATTAACTGGTGGAGTTGGAATTAAATTGCAGATAATTTATTCCCCAAGGCATCCCCTTAAAAATATAGTATAAATTATAATATAAACCTTGTGAGGGCATAGATTTTTTACTGTTTTATTCAATGATATATTCCCAGTGACTAGAAAAATGTCTGGCTTATAGTACGTTTTCAATAAATATTTGTTGAAATAATTAATGTATTACTTTGAGTGTGAAAAAACAAGCAACAATGTCTTTATACTCCCTGGAGTTTCTCTTGGTTCCTTCAAAAGATGGTCTTTGTCAGCTAATTATGGAGTTTATCTAGACCTGAAAGAGGTCCATTGATAAGGGTTGACACCTTGGAAATACTCAGTGAGTTGTACAGCAACATAATGTGCAGCAGTTGTCAAGGTGTGACATGACATTCTTAAAAGGGCTCTTAGGGGAAAAAAAAGGGTCTTAGGGTTGTGAAAGGGGGTATGTAGCAAGTGATGAGAAGTTAGGGCCCTGAGTCCCCAAATTCATCCTCAAATAAATATATTCGCCTGTATCTCTTTTTATCTTCATATTTTGCTAAGGATTTTATTTGAACAAAGAAGTAAAAATGTTTGAAAAAACATAGTTACAGTGGAAAAAAATAATGTTTGGATTCAGAAAACCTGGACTCCAGTTTTGTTTTCTCTCACTTACTAGCTAAACCCTGGCCAGTTTTTCTCAAGGGGCTACCGTGAACATCAAATGAGATGAGGATTGAAACAAATGTCTTTTGGTATCCCCTGAACTGGCTCTATTGTGGGCAGAATAGTTGGTCCCCTACTTAATGAAGTTCAGAAACCCCTAGTAGTTCATCTTGCTAATAAATAAAATATTTTTTTCCATTAGCCTGCAGCAGTGCCAGTAATTCTCAGCATTAGGGTTATAGCCTTTGACTAAGGGAATGCTTCAGGACGTTCCTGCTAAAATATCCCAAGAAAAAAATTTACCCACCACCACCAATTAACACACTAGTATGATATCATTTATCAGATTGTCAAATTGTAATCCAGCAAGAAAAATTCCTTAAATAATGGGAACCTGAAGTGACAAATATTGAAGAAAGAGAAAAGGAGAGAAGGGCTTTGAAGGAGCAAAAATAATTCCTTATATCATTTAATCCTTTACTTTCCAAGACATTTTCATATCTTTCATGTGTTTTATCTTCACAAGTGTACAATAGATAGGCATATGCCGATTTTACAGATAAAGAACCTAAGGCTCAGGAAAATCAATCTGTCCTGTACAAAACTGCACCAAACTTGAAATGCCCTCTCCCTAATGCATATACATGCTTAATTCCTCTTTGCCAAACCAACTCAGTTTATACTTTCCCTCTAAAGAACATTTTTTTGATCCCTATATACTTTATAATACACTGTCCTCCAGAATGCTGTGCTTCTTTCTCCCAACATAGGCAAATGAAATGTTATTGTGATTTCCTGTTCAATTAATGATTTTCACTACTAGGTTTTAGGCACCCTTGATAGAAGAGAACTTACCTTGCTCATTTTTTTTTCCTTTGTACCTAAATTAAGGCCTGGCACATAGATAGTAGTTGTCCAATTGATATTTTGTGAATAAATAAATGATTTATAAATGTTCAAAAACAACAATCCATGCTACTGAATGGAAGCTGGGCCTTAGCTGATTGGCCACCATTCAAATGGGAATAAGTTATCCTTGAAAAAACCTCTTTTAAACTATTGAATTTGGCCAAAGGTAATGTCATTTTCTTTCCTATAGGAATCTTTCATATTCTTTCTAAAGAGACCAAATCCAAAAGAGTCACTTATAATTAATACTTGTCAAAACTAAAATTAAGCAGATTGCATGGTAGCTTAGGAACAGAAATCATTATGTTCTTCCATTTTTATTCTACTCTTGTTTTTCATATAGGGACTAGCTTTTATTTTAATTTTTGCAAATGCGAGACATTAATAAAGCCATTTGATCAAATTAAAAGGCTTAGAAGAAACCCAGAGAACTAAAACATATTCCAAATGTATTCTTAATTTTATCAAAACTCATTTTTTAACTTTAATACAAATTTAAATAAACTCTATCATTATCATATTGATCAGTAGCTATATTTAAATATTGACCGTTGTAAGAGATATATTCTTGAACTTAGCTTCTATTATTTTTACTTTTATCATCAGATTGCAGCTACTATATAACAAAATGCCTTTTAAACTAATTTAGTTGAATACTGTCATAAAATGAAGTTCAATAACTGATTGTATTTGGTTAGCAGATTATGTTTTTCTCTCTAATACAGATTGTATAATATATATATTATAGTGATAGATGTATTGATGAGTTACTTTCTATGTTCCTATAATATTCCTAGTGAAAAGTGGAGTAGGAGAAGAAAATCCAAAAAGTTTAGTTCACAAAGAATGATTTTGTTTAATGACCATCTCAAGGAAGGACTTACTATCATTCTGCAGATAGTTTTTATCCAATTGATAAAATGAAAATACCATATCTAAAAAATGCTGATAATGCTCAAAGAACCGTTTGCATCCTCAACAAATTAACAAATATTTTAAACTATCAAAAACTGCCATCAGTAAATTTTTGAGTTGTATTCCAAAGCTTTCAGATTATTAAAATTATATAAAACTAAAATTTCAGATGTTATATTTACATATATAATCATTCATGTTTAATAATGCTAAATGTATAATATTTAATGTTATAGGCAACTTTAAAAAATGGGGAAGAAAAATTATAAGAATATATTTCTGTTTAATGAATAGTCCCAAAGTAACCCATTGATCATGAAGAAAAACCAAGGAAAATTAAATAAACAAAAATAGCAATACATGCAATCTTTCCCACATTAACTTCCTGTAGCTACTGAACACAATCTCTGGAGTATAGGACTTGATTTTCTGATTTGGGCATTAAGTATTTACTTCCAATTATAGACTTATGTGAGACAAAAACAAAAAACAAATTTGCATTATTAATGATGCAAGAAATGTGATGTTTAGGCCCCTACAATTGGTAATAAAGAGAAAAACATGTTGGAAATTTACTTTGCTTATTTTTCCCCTTTGAGAGCAAGTTAAAATTATAAAACTTAATGACTTAGAAATTACATGTTCCTGCCAACTAGAATATATAGGGGGTTACTGTATGAAATGGAACTAAGACTACAAAGTTTCCATTTTCAGTCTCAGAGTCTCCAGGGGGAAATCAAAGGTTTTTCTTTCAACAGTTTGGGTAAGATAATATTTTGAGATCTTGAGAACTGCTGAACTATAAAAAGAGTACAGGAACGCCTCCCAAAATTTCTGTTTTCGTCTACATAAATGTTTCAGCTTGTTTGTATTTTGTTTTTGTATTCACTTGTTGATTTATTAAAAATAAAAGTGGAGGAGGGCCCAAGGGTATTTGCCATTCTTCCTGGCCAGAAAGGGGCAAACCAGGGTTTGTAGTAACCATTCACCAAGGCGTGCCTTCTCCTATCTCTTTAAATATAGTTTTACCTGCTTAATACAAACTAACTTGAAAACCTAACTTTCATGCAAATGAAAGGGAGATAACTGGAGAACCCACTAAATTAATCTGATGGAATAAGTGTTGAAGAATGGGATCCTATTATTGTGCTTAAGGCACGGCATTATCTAAAATATTTGCACTTTGGGTCTAGATTCTAGAAGATAGCAAAATCACTTGACACAAAGTAGAAAACAAAGATACAAAGTTTTATTTTTTCAATGATACAATGTTTTAAAGATGTATAAACATTAGCTGTTTGAAATATCTCATTTTTCAATATTATGACAAATTAATAAAATGCAAGAATTACTTACAGATTTTTTATTATTACCTAGACACTTTGAACTCAGATTGGTTAGGGTGGGGTGGTAAAAAACTGATGACTCCAGATACTTAGAAAACTTATTTCATAAAGTCATGACTTTATTAGATGTGAATCTTGGGTGAAATATTCAAAATCTCTCAACATTGAATACCTTATTAGGAAATAAAAATAGTAATACTTGCCTCATAATATTCTGAGACTCAAACAGGAGAACATATGTAAAGCACATATCACAGTGAATGGAACACAGTATGTGATCAGTACATGATAGCTATCGCCATTATTGGCATGTTGGAGTTTTAATTCTACAGACAGCAGTACCTCTTTTTTTTCCAGTATATTTTTTTCATTTTTTAAGTTTAATTTAGTTCTACTTAATTAACATGCAATGTTATATTTGTTTCAGGTGTGAAGTATAGTAATTCATCACTGCCATACATCACCCTCTACTTGTCATGACAATTGCACTCCTTAATCCCCATCATATATTTAAACCATCCCTCCACCCAATGCTGCTCCAGTAAAAATCAGTTTGTTCTCTATAATTAAGAGTCTGTTACTGATTTCTCTATCTCTCTCATTTTTTCTTTGCTTTTCTCTTTTGTTTATTAAATTCCAGATATGCATAAAATCATATGGTATTTATCTCTCTGACTGACTTATTTTCCCTAGAATTATACTTTCTAAAGGAGCACCTGGGTGACTCAATCAGTTAAGGGTCTGCCTTTGGCTCAGGTCATGATCTCAGTGTTCTCAGATTGAGCCCCACATCAGCCTCACTGCTCACTGGGGAGTCTGTTTATCCCTCTCCCTCAGCCCCTCCCCCAACTCATGTTTTCTCTCTCTCTCTCTCAAATAAATAAATAAAATCTTTAAAAAATGAATTATACTCTCTAACTCCATCCATGTCATTGCAAAGAGCAAGACTTCATTCTTTTTTATGGATGAATAATTTTCCATTGTACATATACCATGTCTCCTTTTTCCATCCATTGATCAATGGAAACTTGGGTTACTTCCATGTCTTGCCTATCATAAATAATGCTGCTATAAAAATAGGGGTGCATGTATCCCTTTGAATTAGTGTTCTTGTATTTTTCGGGTAAATACCCAGTGGTGCAATTGATGCATCATTAGATGGGGTTCTTTGTCCACAGTGGCTGCACCAGTTTCCATTCCAACCAACAGTGCATAAGTGTATCTATTTTTTCCTTGCTTTTATTTAAACTTCAGTTAGTTAATATACAGTGTAATATTACTTTCAGGTATATAACTTAGTGATTAAAAACTTATATACAACACCCAGTGCTCATCACAAGTGCCCTCCTTGATTCCCATCACCCATTTAACCCACCCCCCGCTCTCTGGACATCTTCAGTTTGTTCCCTATAGTTAAGGGTCTGTTTCCCCCATGTATGTTTGTTTTATTTCTTAAATTCCATCTATGAGTGAAATCATATGGTATTTGTCTTTCCCTGACTGACTTATTTCACTTGGCATAATACATTACAGCTCCATCCATTGCAAATGGCAAGATTTCATTCTTTTTTATGTCTGAGTTATAGTCCATTGTATATTTATGCCACTTCTCCTTTATCCATTCATCGGTCGATGGACACTTGGGCTCTTTGAATAATTTGGCTATTGTTGATAATTCTAGTACAAACATTGGGGTGTATGTATCTCTTCTAATTAGTATTTTTGTATCCTTTGGGTAAATACCTAGTAGTGCAATTGCTGGATCTTAGAGGAATTCATTTTTAACTTTTTGAGGAATATCCATATTGTTTTTCAGAGTGGCTTTATCAGTTTGCATTCCCATCAACAGTGTAAGAGGGTTCCCTTTGCTCCACATCCTTGCCAACATCTGTTTTGTTTTGTTTTGTTTTTCCTGTGTTGTTAATTGTAGCAATTCTGATGGGTATGAGGTGATATCTCATTGCAGGTTTGATTTGTATTTCCCTGATAATGAGTGATGTTGAGCATCTTTTCATGTGCCTGTTAGTCATTTGTATGTCTTCTTTAGAAAAATATATATTCATGTCCTCTGCCCAATTTTAAATGGATTATTTGGGTTTTTTTGGCTATTGAGTTTGATAATTTTTTTATAGATTTTGGATACTAATCTTTTATCAGATATGTCAATTCCAAATATCTTCTCCCCATTCCATAGGTTGCCTTTTAGTTTTGTTGTTTAGTTTTCTTAGCTTGATAAAGTCCCAGTAGTTCATTATGAGCTTTTGTCTCCCTTGCCTCAGGAGACATACCTAGGAAGAAATAGCTGTGGCTGATGTCAAAGTGGTTACTGCCTGTTTTCTCATCTAGGATTTTGATGGTTTCCTTTATCACATTCAGGTCTTTAATCCATTTTGAATTTTTTTGGTATGGTGTAATAAAGTGGTCCTGTTTCCTTATTTTCCATGTTGCTCTCTAGTTTTCCCAACACCATTTGTTGAAGAGACTTTATTTTCCTTTGGATATTCTTTTCTGCTTTGTTGAAGATTAGTTGACCATATAGTTATGGGTTCATTTCTGGGTTTTCTACTCTGTTCTACTGACAAATGTGTCTGTCTTTGTGCCAGTACCATACATTCTTGATCACTACAGCTTTGTAGTATACTTTAAATCCAGAATTGTGATGCCTCCAGTTTTTTATTTATTTTTCAAGATTGCTTTGTCTATTTGTTTTGTTTTGTTTTGTTTTGTTTTGTTTTGTTTTGTGGTTCCATACATTCTAGGATTGTTTGTTCTAGCTTGGCAAAAAATGATATTGGTATGTTGATAGGGTTTGCATTAGATGTGTAGATTGCTTTGGGTATTATAGACATTTTAACAGTATTTGTTGTAATCCACAAGCATGAGATGCTTTTCCATTTCTTTGTTTCATCTTCAATTATTTTCAAGTGTTTTATAGTTTTCAGAGTACAGATCTTTACCTCATTGGTTATGTTTATTCTTCAGTATCTTAATTTTTTTTTAATTTTAAAAGCCTTTATTTATTTATTTGAGAGAAAGAGAGAGGGTGAGAGAGAGCACAAGCAGTGGGAACTGCAGAGGGAGAGGGAGTAGCAAGCTCCTTACTGAGCAGGGAGCTCAATATGGGGCTCCATCCCAGGACCCTGGGATCATGACCTGAGATGAAGGCAGATGCTTAACCAACTGAGCCACCCAGGTACCCCTTATGTGTTTTGGTGCAATTGTAAATGAGATTGATTCTTGAATTCTCTTTCTTCTGTTTCATTATTGGTGTACAGAAATGCAGTAGATTTCCATATGCTAATTTTTTATCCTGCAACTTTACTGAATTTCTGTATCAGTTCTAGCAATTTTTGATGGAGTCATTGGGTTTTCTATACAGAGTTTCATATTATCTGCAAATAGTGAAAGTTTAACTTATTCCTTGCCAATTTGGATGCTTTTTATTTCTTTATGTTGGCTGATTGCTGAGGCTAGGATTTCCAGTCTATGTTAAATAACAGTGGTAAGAGTGGATATTCCCATCTGGTTCCTCACCTTAGAGGAAGAACTCTGTTTCTCCCCATTGAGGATGGTATTAGCTGTTGGGTTTTCATATATGGTCTTTATTATATATATATATTTTTTAAGATTTTATTTATTTATTTGAGAGAGAGAATGAGAGACAGAGAGCACGAGAGGGAAGCGGGTCAGAGGGAGAAGCAGACCCCCCGCTGAGCAGGGAGCCCGATGTGGGACTTGATCCAGGGACTCCAGGATCATGACCTGAGCCGAAGGCAGTCGCTTAACCAACTGAGCCACCCAGGCGCCCCTGGTCTTTATTATATTAAGGCATGTTCTCTCTAACCCTAGTTGAGGGTTTTTATCATGAATGGGTGTTCTACTTTGTCAAATACTTTTGTGCACCTATTGAAAGGATCATATGACTTTCATCCTTTCTTTTAGTAATGTGATGTGTCATGTTGATTGATTTCTGAATATTGAACCACCTTTGCAGCCCAGGAATGAATCCCACTTGATCGTGGTGAATGATTCTTTTAATGCACTGTTGGATTGAATTTGCTAGTATTGTATTGAGAATTTTTGCTTCCATGTTCATTAGGGTTATTGCCCGTAGTTCTCTTTTTTAGTGGAGTCTTGATCTGGCTTTGGTATCAGAGTAAACTGACCTCATAGAATGAATTTTGAAGTTTTCCTTCCGTTTCTACTTTTTTTAGAATAGGTTGAGAAGAATAGGTATTAACTCTTCCTTAAATGTTTGGTAGAATTTCCCTGGAAAGCCATTTGGCCCTGGACTTTTATTGTTGAAAGATTTTTGACTAATAACTCCATTTCCTTGCTGGTTATAGGTCTGTTCAAGAATTTCTATTTCTTCCTGTTTCTTTTGATAGTTTATATGTTTCTAGGAATTCATCCATTTCTTAGATTATCCAACTTGTTGGCATATGTTTTCCATAATATTCTCTTGCAATTATTCCTATTTCTGGGGTATTGATTCTTATTTCCCCTCTCATTTGTGACTTTATGTATTTGGGTCCTTTCTCTTTTCTTTTTGATAACTGCCTAGGGTTTATCAATTTTATTTTTTTTTCAAAAAATCAGCTCCTGGTTTCATTGATCTGTTCTATTTTTTAAGTTTCTATATCATTTATTTATGCTCTAATCCCTGTTATTTCCTTCCTTCTGTTGCCTTCACTTGTTCCTTTTCTAGCTCTTTTAGGTGTAAGGTTAGGTTGATTATTTGAGATTTTTCTTGCTTCTTTTTTTTTAAAGATTACATTTATTTATTTATTTATTTATTTATTTATTTATTTATTTATTTATGAGAGAGAGAGATAGACCAATAGAAGGAGAAGGGAGAGGGTTAGAGGGGGAGGGAGAGGGACAAGTAGACTCTGCACTGAATGCAGAGCCATACTTAGGGCTTGATCCCATGAGCCTGAGATCATGACCTGAGCCAAAATCAAGAGTCTGCCACTTAACCAACTGAGCCACCCAGGTGTCTGGAGATTTTTTTTTTTTGTTTCTTGAGGTAGGCCTGTGGTGCTATATACTTCTTCCTTGTGACCATTTTTGCTGCATCCCAAAGATTTTGGATGATTGTGTTTTCATTTTCATTTGTTTCCATGTATTTTTAAAATTTATTCTTTTATTTCCCAGTTAACCCATTCATTTTTTTGTAGCATGTTTTTTAACTTCCATGTATTTGTATTTTCTTCCAAATTTTTTCTTGTGGTTGACTTCAAGTTTCATAGCCTTGTATCAGAAAATATGCATGGTATGATTTAAATCTTAATGTACTTGTTGAGGATGATTTGTGACTTAGGATATGATCTATTCTCAAGAATGTCCCATGTGCACTTGAAAAGTTTGTGTATTCTGCTGTTATGAATATACCTGTTGAGTCTATCTGGTCCAGTGTGTCATCAAAGCCATTATTTTCTTGTTGATTTTCTGCTTAGATGATCTGTCCATTCATGTAAGTGAAATGTTAAAATCCCTGAAGATTATTGTACTAGTATCAATGAGTTCCTTTATGTTTGTTATTAATTGTTTTATATATTTGGGTCCTCCCATGTAGGGGGCATAAATATTTATAATTGTTAGATCTTTTACTTGGATTGTCCTCTTTATTATATTATAGTGCCTTCTTCATCTCTTATTACAATATTTGGTTTAAAATTTAGTTTGTCTGATGTAAGTATTGCAACTCTGGCTTTCTTTTGACATCCATTTACATGATAAATGTTTCTCCATCCCCTCACTTTCAATCTGCAGGGGAATTTTGGTTTAAAATAGGGTCTCTTATATGCAGTATATTGATGGGTATTGTTTTTTTTTTTTTTTTTAATCCATTCTGACACCCTATGTCTTTTGATTGGAGTATTTAGTCCATTTACATTCTGACTAATTATTGATAGATATGTATTTAGTGCCTTTTTATTAACTACTTTATCATTGTTTCTGGATATTTTCTCTGTTCCTTTCTTGTCTTTGCCATTTTTGGTTTTTTTTGTTTGTTTGTTTGCTTTGTTTTGTTTTTTCTTTCCACTTAGAATCCCCTTTAATACTTCTTGCAGGGCTGGTTCAGTGGCCATGAACTCCTTCGGTTTTTGGTTGTTTTGGGGGAAATTTATTTCTCCTTCTATTCTGAATGCTAGCCTTGCTGGATAGCATATTCTTGGTTGCATATTTTCCTATTCAGTACTTTGAATATATCATGCCACTCTCTTATTGGCTTTCCAAGTTTCTGTGGAGAGATCTTTAGCTAGACTTATTGGTCTTTCTTTGTTAGTTAGGATTTTTTTTTTTTTTGTCTTGCTACTTTTAAGACTTTTTCTTTAGCACTATATTTTGCAAATTTAATTATAATATTTCTTGGTGTTAACCTGCTTTTGTTGATTTTGATGGGAATTCTCTGTGTCTCCTGGATCTGGATGTCTCTTTCCTTCCTCAGATTAGGGAGTTTTTCAGCTACAATTTCCTGAAATAATTTTTCTGTCCCCTTTTCTGTATCTTCTCCTTCTGTGATTCCTGTGTTATGAATGTTATTATGTCTGGTGGAATCACTGAGTTCCCTAAGTCTATTTCTGTGATCTATTTCTCTCTTTTGTCTGGCTTCATTATTTTCCATTATTTTATCTTCTGTATAACTTATTTTTTTCTTTACTTCTTCCATCCTTTTTTTCATTACATCCAGTTTGTTTCGAATCTCAGTTACTGCATTTTTCCTTTCTGGTTGCTTTTAACTCTTTTATCTGTGTGTTTTTTTTAACTCTTATCTTCAACTCCTTTCTGATTGTTCTCTTTTATCTTCAGCTTCCCTAAAGTCTTCCATTCCTTTTTCAAGCCCAGTGAGTGTCCTTATGATTGTTGCTTTAAATTCTCCATCAGGCATATTATTTATATTTGTTTTGATTAGATCTCTGGCTGTGACCTTTCCTTGATGCTTCATTTGGGATGAATTCCTCTGTCTTGGCATTTTGTTTAAGTCTGCATTCTTCTCTGTGTTAGAAAAGCTTGTTATGTTTCCTGCTCCTGAGAATAATGGCTTTATGAAGAAGAAGGCATATAGTGTCCAGGCCCAGGAGTGTCTCTGGTGTGTGCTGTGTGCACTCTGCTGCTGTGTTTTGGCTGCTCTATCCTTCATGCCAGTGGTCTGCAGAGGCTCTCTTTGCCTGCATTAGTCAGTGTTTGGACCTTGTCTAGAGTGTGGTGTGTTTTACTAGGTGTGCTCTGGTCTGGTTGTTTAAAGGACCTGATGTTACTTCCACTAGAACAGAAGCCTTGCAAAACTCTCTGGTCAATTGAAGTGGTGTGTGCAGGGGTTTCTGCTGGTCTTGTGGTGAAAGGGCCAGCTGTGGTGGCACTGACACACACTTGTTGAAGGGCAATACTGCTCGAATGCAGGGGGTGGGACTTGGTGTAGGCAGGTTAGGCAGCCATTTTAGGCACTGTGCTGTTTACTGCACATAAGTGGTTCTGCGCTTATGCTGAAGGGTGGAGGAGAGAAATAGTGCCAGGTAGCTCCTTTCCCTCCTGAGAGGGGTATCCCTACTTTCTACCTTCCTCAGTGTTGCCTCTTCTCTTCCTCTGATTGTGGAGTTTGTTCTATCAGTTCTCAGGTCAATTTCTTTGGTATTCAGAAAGATTTGACAGTTTTCTAGTTGTGTTCCAGTGATGAGAGGAGCCTAGGGTCCTTCTACTATGCTGCCATCTTAGCTCTTCTCTCCCTATGTCTTTTGATTGGAGCATTTAGTCTATATACATGCAAAGTAATTATAGAAAGTTATATATTTATTGCCATTGTATTAGTTTCTCATTGTTTCTGGAGATTTTCTCTGTTCCTTTCTTGTCTTTGTCACTTTTTGTCTCTCCTTTCCACTCATACAGTCCCCTATATTTTTCTTGCAGGGCTGTGTTAGTGGTCACATACTCCTTTAGTTTTTGTTTATCTGGGAAACACTTTATCTCTCCTATTCTGAATGATACCCTTGCTGGACTGAGTTTTCTTGGCTGCAGACTTTTCCTATTCAGCACTTTTAATATATCATGCCATTCTCTTCTGGCTTGCCACATTTCTGTTGAGAAATCAGCTAGTCTTACAGGCCTTACCTTGTAAGTTAAGGAATTCTTCTGTGTTGGTTCTTTTAAGATTTTTTTCATTAAAAAAAAAAGATTTATTTATTTATTTATTTATTTGACAGATGGAGACACAGCGAAAAAAGGAACACAAGCAGTGGGGGTGGGAGAGGGAGAAGCAGGCTTCCCACCGAGCAGGGAACCCAATGTAGGGCTCGATCCCAGGACCCTGGGATCATGACTTGAGCCAAAAGGAGACACTTAAAAACTGAGCCACTCAGGCGCCCCAAGATTTTTTTTTTTATTATTATATTTTGTAAATTTAATGAGCATATGTCTTGGCTTTGGGCTGCTTTTGTTGATTTTGGTGGGATTTCTCTGTGCCTCCCAGATCTGGATGTCTCTTTCCTTCCACAGATTAGGGAAGTTTTCAGCTATTATTTCCTCAAATAAACTTTCTCCCCCACTTTTCTGTCTCTTCTTCTGTGATTCTTATGTTATGAATATTAATACATTTGACGGAGTCACTGAGTTCCCAAAATCTATTCTCTTGTTCCATAATACCTTTTTCTCTCTTTTATTCATCTAAATTACTTTCCATTATTTTTTCTTCTATGTCCCTAATTTATCCCTCTGCTTTTCCAACCTACTGTTCATTGCATCAAACCTTTTCCCAATCACATCTCTTGCATTCTTCATCTCTGTTTTTTAACTCTTATCTTTGTAGTAAGGGTCTCATTCGTGTCTTTTATTGTTTGCTCAGGCCAAATGGTTATCCTTCTGACTATTGCTTTAAATTCTCCATCAATAATGTTACTTATATCTGTTTCATTTAGAGTTCTGGCCCTGGCCTTGTCTTGTTCTTTCATTTGGGATAAATTCCTCCATTTTGGCATTTTTTCTATGTCTCTGCCTTCTTCTGCATGTTGGCAAACCCAGTTCTGTCTCTTGATCCTGAATGCAATGGCCTTATGAAGAAGAGTTCTTGTAGTGCCCAGGGCCTGGCACTTCAGTGAGTGTCTCCAGTGGGTGCTACAGGTACTCTGCCTCATGTTTTGGCTGCTCTGTCCTTCAGGCCCGTCAACAGCAGAGGCTTTCCTTATCTGCAGTGGGCAGTGTTTGATTCCTGGCCTGAATGTGGCAAGTTTTAACTAGGTATGTTGTGCTCTAATTGTGAGATGAGATCTGATGCCACATCCACTAGAACTGAGGCTCTATGGTACTCTCTGATCTGGAGATGTGGTGTGGGCATGGGTTTATGCTGGTCTTTAGGGGAAGGGCCAAGTGTGTTGGTATTGAGGCAAGTTTGCCTGAGTGGGGCACTCCCAGCAGAATGCAGGTTTGTGGGTCTTGTAAGCATGTTAGGCAGCCAGTGTCAGCAGTGCACTGATTCCTGCAGTTGGCTCTGTGTTTATGCTGAGGGCCTAAGCCAGCTCCTTTATTCTTAGAGAAGCATCTCCACGAAGCTGCCTCTCAGTTATACTCTCCAAGAAGGGTGAATACTCTCCCCACTGTGTGCCCCAAGCATTTTTCAGATAGCTGTTTCCAAGCTCTCTCCATTAGGGTTTTTATTCCCTTGTCTTCTCTCCAGGACCAGTGCAGTCTCTAGTCTCTATGCCAACCAAGCCTGAAGACCATTAAAACTCCATGTTTTCAAGATACGGTGTAGGTTGGGGCTTGTGCTGTTCTTGTGGAGGAGGGAGCTATCATGCTAGGACTAAGGTAAGCTTGACTGAGAAGTGCAATCCCACCAGAGTGCAAGGGTTTGAGGCTTGGGGTAAGCCAATTAGACAAGAGTGTCTAAGCTGCACTGCTTTCTTCAGGTGCCTCTGTGTTTATCCTGAGTGGTAGGGGAAGGAAATGCTGCCAACCAGCTCCTTTGTTCCCAGAGGGTAAAATCTGTGAGTACTGCCTTTCAGGGATGGGCTCTGAAAAGAGCAAATACTCTCCCCGCTGTGTGCTCCAGGCATTCTTTAGATGCTGTTTCCCTGTCATCTGTCCCTGGGTTGTTTGTCTGCCTCCTCTCTTGGAGCAGGGCAGTGCCCTCAAGGCTCTTTCCCAGCCAAGCCCTCTGACCTTTATAACTTAAGGCTTTAAGCCCTGCTGGTGTCAGGAACTCAGATGATCAGGCCCTCATTTTTTAAGCCAATCTCTTTGGGGAAAAGTTCCCTTCTATATTCCCCTGTGTGCTCCTCTCCCTCTTGCTCTTCTCTGTAACCATGGCTCCCTCCCCTCCACAGTACAAGAGATCCATTTCTCCCCTAAACTGTGTGCCTGCTTTTCCTACCTTCTTAGATGTAACCTCTTCTTTATTTGTGGAATCTCATCCGTCAAACTTCAGGTCAATTTTTGGGGTATTTAGAATGATTTGATAATTATCTAGTTGTTTTCATGGAAGGAAAGGCACCTAGGGTTCTCTTAGTCTGATGCCACCATCCCTCTTGGAACCATAAATTGAATTGTTTTTCTCTTTCTGCTGCTTCATTATTGGTGTACAGAAATACAACAGATTTCTATAAATTGATATTGTATTGTGTGGCTTTACTGAATTCATTTGTCAGTTCTAGTAGATTTCTGGTGGAGTCTTAAAGGTTTTCTATATACAGTATATCATTGGCAAATAGTGAAAGTTTTATTTCTTCCTTGTCAACTTGGATACCTTTTATTTTCTTTTGTTTTCTGATTGTTGTGGCTAGAACTTCCAGTAGTTTGTTGAATAAAAGTGGTGAGAGTGGACATCCTTACCTTGTTTCTGAGCTTAGGGGAAAGCTCTCAGTTTTTCCCTGTTAAGGATGATGGGGTTTTTCATACATAGCCTTTATTATGTTGAGGTATATCCCCTCAAAACTTATTTTGTTGAGGGTTTTTACCATGAATGGATCTTATACTTTGTCAAATGTGTTTTCTCCATCTATGGAAAAGACCACATGATTCTTACACTTTCTCTTATTTAGGTCATGTATCACATTGATTGATTTGCAGATATTGAGCCATCTTTGCATCGCAGGAATTAAACTCACTTGGTTGTGGTGACTGATTGTTTTAAATATATTTTTGAATTCAGTTTGCTAATATCTTGTTGAGAATTTTTGCATCTATATTCATCAGGGATATTAGCCTGTGTTTCCTTTTTATAGTGGTGTTTTTATCTGGTTTTGGTTTAAGGGTAATGCTGACTTCATAGAATGAATTAGGAAATTTTCCTTCCTTTTCTATTTTTTGGAATAGTTTAAGAAGAATAGATTTTAATTCTTTAAATTTCAGGGAGAATTTACCTGTGAACCTATCTGGTCCTGGACTCATTTGTTGGGAAGTTTTTGATTACTGAATCAATTTTTTTGCAGGTTTTCAGTCTGTTCAAGTTTTCTATTTCTTCCTCTTTCAGTTTTGGTAGTTTATATGTTTCTAGACATATATCCATTTCTTCCAGGTTGTCTAATTTGTTGGCATATTGTTTTTCATAATATTCTCTTACAATTTTTGTATATCTGTGGTGCTGGTTATTATTTCTCTCTCATTTGTAATTCTATTTATTTGACTCATTTGCCTTTTTTTCTTGATAAGTGTAGCTAGAGGTTTATCAATTTTACTGACTTTTTTTTTTAAGAACAAGATTTATCCTGGGTGGCAGGGATGAAAATGCCACTTGCCAGCTCCTCAGTTTTGGAGAAGTTCTCAAAACACTCTGAAATCAGTATGAACAGTTCTTTCTTCCATTTGCTCCTGGGGTTGTGCAAACTGCCAGTTTCTCAATTTTTACTTTTTAACTTTTTATTTTAATCCCCCAGTGCTCGTCATGACAAATGCATTCCTTAATCTCCATCACCTATTTCACCTGACCCCCCTACCTCCCCTCTGGTAACCATTAGTTTGTTCTCTACATTTAAGAGTCTCTTTCTTGGTTTGTTTCCTTCTATCTGTCTCTCTCTTTTTTCAATTGTTCGTTTTGTTTTGTTTTGTTTTGTTTTCTTAAATTCCACATATGAGTCAAATCATATGGCATTTATCTTTCTCTGGCTCATTTATTTTGCTTAGCATAATACTCTCTAGCTCCATCCATGTGGTTGCAAATAGCAAACTACCGTTTTGTTGTTGTTGTTGCCGCCTCTCTCTGCAGGCTGCTGTCTCTTTAAGGGCCATGACGCAGCTATTACTCACCCTCCTGGCTCACCCAATGCTGAGTCAGCAAACTTTTAAAGCTCTAGGCTCCAAATTCCACTGGTTTTATAAACTCACAGAATTCAGCCCCTTTGGTTTTTAAAGCCACATGTTATGGGGATTAATCTTCCCTGTGGGAACTCCCATTTCTCTGCCTTCTCCACACACACACACACACACACACACACACACACACACACACACATACACATCTCCCTTCCTCCTGTTGGCAGCCTCCCCTTGCCTTTCTGACCTGAAAATTTCAGCTGCAACTTCTTCTCTATATTTAGTTGTGAAGTTTGTTCTTCCAGTCTTTGGATTGCTCTCTGGTTTGTTGACTTGGATGTGGAAGATAGCTAGTTGAAAATGTGGGACAGGAGAGCTCATGGTTCTCCTACTCTGCCATCTTCCCAAGCTCCTAAGCAGTATCTCCTTTTTAATTTTTCTTTTAAATTAAGTACAACTGACACAGAATGTTACATTAGTTTCAGGTGTACAACATAGTGATTTGACAAGTTTATACATTATGCTATGTGCATGAGTATATCTACAGCTGTCACTACACAACACGGATATAAAAGTCTCTCTTAACCAAAAAAAAAAAGAAAATCAATTTCTGCCTTTTGCATATTTTTGACTTTTGCATTTCTATGAGAGCACTATGAATGTGGTTAACTTGCTCATCTTTTTTGAACTTTTACTTTAAAATGTTGAAAAGAGACTTTTCTCACTAGTGGATTGCTAGTCTTATCATGCTTTACCTTCAAACTGGTCCTTAGCTCCTTGTGAAATGACTATTATGAAAAGACATATCTGAGATGAAAAGAGGCAATATGATTTGCACAATGATGTCCTATATAAACGCTCTCTATCAGTGGTGAGGTTATTTTTGGTCTTGTTTCCTAAAATATTAAGTGCACATCAGTATTCTACACAGCCAATATTGGGAAATACATGCTTTATATCTTCTCTTGAAGAAAATGCTTTACATGGCAATAAGACAGAGGTAAGGTGTTAGTTAATAGATTAGCCCAAATCTGGAAAACAGAAGATAACAGTAATGAAGTCATCAAAGAGACTTAGGCTTTCAAGTCTTTGGAAAGCTTAGCCATGAAAATTAACAACTTCCATTCATTCAATGGCACCTGACTCTAAAAGGTTTGATGAAAAGTTTACTTTTGTTTTTATTTTTATTTATTTAGTCATTTATTTAGTTAGTTATTTTTTACTTGTGAATTTGGAATAGTTTCAGAGGTATACAAAAGTTGCCAAAGTAGTACAAAGAATCCCTATATACATTTGCCCAGGTTTTCCCCAAATTAACATATTACATAACCAAATTACAATGATCAAATCAGGATATTAACATTGATACAGTGTTTTAATTTACAGACCTCATTCATTTTTTTCTTTTTTTTTAAAGATTTTATTTATTTATTTGAGAGAGAGAATGAGATAGAGAGAGAGCATGAGAGGGGGGAGGGTCAGAGGGAGAAGCAGACTCACTGCTGCGCAGGGAGCCCGATGTGGGACTCGATCCTGGGACTCCAGGATCATGACCTGAGCCAAAGGCAGTCGCTTAACCAACTGAGCCACCCAGGCACCCTCATTCAATTTTTTCTAAGTGTCCCCTTAATTTCTTGTCTCTGCTTCAGGATCTGAAGTTAGATCACATGATACACTAATTGTCATGTCTCTCTAGTCTCTTTTAATCTGGAATAGCTTCTCAGTATTTCTATTATTATTATTATTATTATTATTATTATTATTATTATTATTATGTTATGTTAGTCACCATACAGTACTTCATTAGTTTTTGATGTAGTGTCCCATGATTCATTCTTTGCATATAACACCCAGTGCTCATTGCAACATGTGCACTCCTTAATTCCCATTACCAGGCTATCCAACCCCTCTTCCCTCTGAAACCTTCAGTTTGTTTTCTGGAATCCATAGTCTCTCATGGTTCATGTCCCTGCTCTGATTTCCCCCCCTTCATTTTTCCCTTCCTTCTCCTAATGTCTTCTATGCCAATCCTTATATTCCACATATGAGTGAAACCATATGATAATTGTCTTTCTCTGCTTGACTTATTTCACTTAGCATAATCCCCTCCAGTTCCATCCATGTTGATGCAAATGGTGGGTATTCATCCTTTTTGATGGCTGAGTAATATTCCATTGTGTATATGGACCACATCTTCTTTATCCATTCATCTGTTGAAGGGCATCTCAGCTCCTTCCACAGTTTGGCTATTGTAGACATTGCTGCTATGAACATTGAGGTGTATGTGCCCCTTCTTTTCACTACATCTGTATCCTTGGGGTAAATACCCATTAGTGCAATTGCTGGGTCATAAGGTAGCTCTATTTTTAAATTTTTGAGGAATCTCCATACTGTTTTTCAAAGTGGCTGTACCAACTTGCATTCCTACTAACAGTGTAAGAGGGTTCCCCTTTCTCCACAACCTCTCCAGCATTTGTTGTTTCCTGCCTTGTTAATTTTTGCCATTCTAACTGGTGTAAGGTGGTATCTCAAAGTGGTTTTGATTTGAATGTCCCTGATGGCTAATGATGATGAACATTTTTTCATGTGTTTGTTAGCCATTTGTATGTCTTCTTTGGGGAAGTTTGTCTTTGATTATCTTGACACATTTGAAGAATAAAATCTATGGAATCCCCCTCATTTTAGTTTTTCCTAATATTTGCCAATGATTCAATTCAGGATATGCACATTTGGAAAAGATATCTCAGAAATAACGTGGTTTTTATTTTTCCTTCTTATCGCATCAAATTAAGATGTTGGTATGTCTCATTATTGGTGAAGCTAGCCTTGACCATTGGGTTAAGGTTATATCTGTCAGGTTTCTGAAGTTCAAAATTAATATTTTGTAATATTCATTACAAACATTAATAAATATTTTACAAGGAGATTCCTTGAGACCATGCAAATAACCTGTTTCTCATAATACATTTACCCACTAATTTTATCATCCATTGTTGATTATCAACTGAAACAATTACTGACATATTTAATTTTCTATTTCCATAATCCCTTCTACATTTATTAGTTTGAAATACATTCTCCCCCACTGATATGTGTTATTAGATCACTTATTTGTATTAGTATGGGTTCATTTACTCTTATTTTATTCTTTAGATTATAGCCTATTAGCTTAATTTATTTTTTGCTAAAGTTCTCCTTTTAATAGTTGGGAGCCCATTCAAACTGGATCCTGTAGATAGGTCTTCATTTTAGTCATTGTATTTATAAGAAACAAAAAGCTGTTTCATTAAACAACACTTACATAATGGAACCTATTTTTATTTGAGCTATTTTCAGATGACACAAGTGAGGGGATGTGGTACTCTTAAATACAAACTAAGCAGCCAGTGTTCTATTCTTAACTTAGCCAAGAACAAGTTGTCAGTAAGTTATTTCTTATTCCTTCAACTCAGTAACAGGAGGGGAGTGGACTTTTAACAATAGAGATATTTTGAATCTAAAAATCTTGATTATTTTTTAAAGATTTATTTATTTTAGAGAGGGGGAGGGGCAGACAGAGAGGGAGAGAGAGAATCTCAAGCAGACTCCCCACTGTGCATGAAGCCCAGCATGGGGCTCAATCCCACAAACCTGAGATCATGACCTGAGCTGAAATCCAGAATCAGACACTCAATTGACTGAGCCATCCAGGCACTCCTAAAAATCTTTGATAAAAAGAGGTGTTGGTAGTCCATTGACAGATCTTGTTTTGATCACTTGATGGGGATAGAAGCTATTTAAAAGAGTGAGGAAAGGTGTCCTTGAACGTTAATAAAGGGATCAAAGGTGAACTAAAAGTGCATAAGAAGAGCAATAAGACATATCAAAAGATATGCTGTTTATCTCTAATTAAAGAAGAGATAGGGTTCCTGGCCTTTTTTGGCATGTGCATTTCTGTAAATGTCATATCACATCAAAAAGACAGTATTGATGATGCTCTACTGTTCAGTTCAGGAAATGGTTATAATACTACAAATATATCAGCTATAGTTTCACATGAAGAATCAAAAGGAAAGTAAATCTTGGATTCAGAAAAAATATCATTGATGAATTGCAAACGTGAGCAAAAACTGAACAATTCTAAGCAGGTGAATGTGATTTAAGATTGACAGGTATAAAGTGAATAGAATTTAAAACTGACCAATATAAATATCTTTAAATAATGCTTTGCTTGATTTTTTTTCTGGTGGAATAAATTTTACTTACAAATCCTCATTATATGCACTTCAATATTTTTCACTTTCAATGCATACATCCCTGCCTTATTTTTATACACAAAGTACATGTTTAACAAAAATTGAAAATAAATGTACAAAGAAGGACATACATGAAATATCTTTGATATTTTGTGGGAAATAGCAATATTATATTACTTGAAGAATTATGTTTTTATTCCAACTAAGATAGCATAGTTCTAATTCATGATTTCTCAAGTTTACTTATAACAAAGACAGTCTTTCATTAAGTCACAATATTTTTTTTCATTATTGGATTCAGAATAACAAGTTTTTAAATTATGGCCAAACAACAAATGGATTTATTGTTATTATTCAAATCCTTTCTACCCAAGAAAATGGTTCTTCATTGAACGACAGAAAATATACACATATATACACAGTATTTGTAGATTTTTGTTTTTTATCCATGCCAATCACAGTATGAACATCACATCAGTTGTTTAAGTAAAAGGGTACTGTACAATGTTCTTATATTGCAATGGATATATCCTATAAGGCATTTAGCCATTAGTATCTCATGTCAGTTAATTTCATGAAAACGTTTATGAAAATTAAGATGTTTAATTGAATATTAGGGTTTTTTTTTAATGCAATGTTGTTTCTTTTCTAGAGTATAGGGTGACTGCATCATTCATTGACCTCATACAGGATATAAAATTAATTTTTCTATTATGACAAATGTGTCATTCATGTGCAATCAGATCTTCATTTACAGTTTATGGGAAATTTGAAGTCATACTAATGTTTGAGAGTGAGCTCTCACAAAGTGGGCTAACTTGGTATAGTTTTGAATTATTTAGAGGGCAACATAAGCCTCCCCAAATTTCAAATGGAACTTAAAAGTCTCAATTCTCAAAGCTCTCAAGAAGTTTAATTTCCCATAATAAGCACTGTTTCCATTAACTGGTTTCATTTTCACATGTTAAGGAGGAGACTAAATAGAAATAGAAATTGTACATTTGTCAGATCTCAGTCCAATGGCAGCTTGGTTATTAATGTATTCTCAACATAAAGTGATAATGAATAGGTCCATGTCAACTTTGCCCAAATAGGAGCATTTTCACCTCTAAGGATTCCCAACAGAATAAACAACTGATCAGCAGTACATGATAGCTTTGAACTTTATGATGCAAATATCCAAACATAGGTACTCTCATGTTATACCAAGGCTGCCACATATATACACCCTTGTAAACAGCATCTGGAGCTCCCCCAAAAAGAGGAAGGAAGCAATTTACCTCTGATTCAGGTAACTAAAAATTAACGGCTTAAGAAGGCAAAAGCAATGACAAGCTGTGTACTGTCAGCAGTGAAAAAATTAACAAATGAGCATGTATTTTATATACATTTTACCATTTATCCACCACCGTTGTGAATCAGTATTCCTATCAATTAAGGCAGTTTCCCATTTTCCAATTGGTATGACTGAAGCCTGGGTAAATTTCAACCATTTGCCCAAACATTTTTATGGGAACTGAGATATGGGGTTGTGCTTCATAAATGGGAATCCCCAGGAAAATTCTGAGAGGGTGAGGAAAAGAGATGTGGGGATTGAAATTACAGAATTCCTAACAGCTGTTAAATAAAAGCAACAAGAAACTGTATTAGATATACATCTTTCAGTTTCCAGCCCTTTGATCCCTCTCTGTTCATTTGAAATTTTGAAAGCCTTTTAGGACATTCATATTAAGACCAAAATAAGACATTTTTAGAATAATTTAAAGACGTTTGAGACAACTCAAAACCTACTTACACATCAAAAGTAGCTTTAATCCTTTCTCCCAGAAGAAAGGCTTTTCCAGGTCACTTTAGCCCAAATTCACAGGCCTCCTCTGAACTTTTCTGGAATCTATTTCCTCTATTACTCATTCTGATATTCAATGTGATTAATCACATTGCCTCATAGCAACTCATCTTTTTCTAGATTTCTGTTCTCATTAGTATTATTTTAGCTTTTCATATGTTTACAAATCTTTTATAGTTCTAGATGATAAACTCCTTGAGACTAGGGATTTTCTCTTGTTTATTTTAGCATGTCTCTTGATACTTACTAAAGGCCTTCCACATATAGCTTTTTTAGTATAAATGAGTTGTCTAACTGGGGATAATCAGGAATTTAAAAATATGGAAACTACCAAACAGAAAAACTCCACTGGAAAGTCTAAAAATATTGAACCAGACCAGGAACCTGAAGGCATATAACATAAAGTTATGGCTTTTTAGGTCTCTAACTGATAACTTTCTTAAATATGTTCTCATCTCTAAGTAGTAATGTTAATTATTATCACATCCAATTTTAATTTAAAAGTTAGTTTCTTTTGACAGTGGCACTGAGGCAAGTTGAATACTCCATTAATTGATTCTGAACTTTATTTTAATGATCCTAATGCTCTTCTTTTCCCCAAATCATAATATCAAATTCCTAAATATTTACACTCTGCAGTATAAATGAACTTTTTTTCACCCTAAATACATTATTACTGATGTGTGGAGACTGAAGTTATTATTTAAAGAATACTTAATTTTTTTGATAAAATAAATTCTCAAATTAAAAGCAAAATTTGTGGGGTTTTTTTTAAGTAAGCATCTCTTTTCCACAGACAGCTTTACTTTCAAACCAAGAATATTAAAGACAGAACACAATCCAATGATGTTCAGTGTTCAATAAAAACACTGAACAATGGATATGAATATTATCCATAGTTTTTGAACTCTCATTATGTGCCAAGGTTGCATGCTAAATACATGTAAAATGTATTAAAAACTGGGCACAAGATTAAAAAGCTAGGAAATTCTGGAGCTAAGATTTAAATCCCAGTTGGTCTAATCAAAGATCTCAAACCATTATTTATATTATCATCTCAAAAAGGCCAAACAGAGAGCAAGGCCATATGTCAGAGCATGGCTAGCCATGGTTTGATTGAATGAATGATTTTGGCCACGCTAATAGCAGAAAAGGTTTCAAAGTAGACCAACTACTAATGAGGCACATAATGCTTTTAGTATTAGTACAGAAGAAACAGTATTAGTTACAGATGCTAAGAAAATTGAATCTGGAAGTAGAATGCGTACAAAAGTTTATGGTTACAGAAAACAGGAAGTCAAGGCAAAATAGTGTTACTTATCTCAGGTTTGCTGTGAGGTATATGTGATTTATACTTTAAAAGTGCATAGATGGGGCACCTGAGTGGCTCAGTTGGTTAAGTGTCTGCCTTCGGCTCAGGTAATGATCCCAGGGTCCTGGGATCCAACCTGAGTCAGGGTCCCTGCCTGGCAGGGAGTCTGCTTCTCCTTCTCCCTCTGTTCCTCCCCCCTGCTCATGCTCTCTCTCAAATAAATAAACAAAATCTTTTTTTTTTTTATTTTTTAAAATGCATAGAGAAGATGTCAGTGGAGTAGGAAGACCCTAGGCTCCTCAGGTCACATGAACACAACTAGATAACTGTCAAATCATCCTACATATTCTAGAAATTGACCTGAAGACTGACAGAAAAAAATCCACGACTAAAAGGAGAGAATGGGCCACATCAAAGAAGGTAGGGAGTGCAGAGACCTATTTTGGGGGAGAAGAGGATCAGGGTGTTATGGACGGGAGGGAACTGTGGTAAAGGAGAAGGGTGAGAGAGAGGAACACACAAGGAAATGCACAAAGAGAATGTTTACCCAAAGCTGGGGGCTGGAAAAATGAGACTGGCTGAATTTTGTGAGTTCTGGCAACCAGAAGAGCTTAAAGACTAGAGTTTTAAAGGTCAGTAGGCTTGGCTGGGATAGAACCCAGAGGACAGTGCTCTACTCTTGGAGATGAAGCAGGCAAACAACCTAGGGACAGACAGTGTGGAAACAGTGATCTGAACACTTGGGGTACACAGATGGGAAAATATTCATTAGTCCCAGAGCACGTCCCTGACAGGCAGCTTTCACAGAGATTCCTCTCTGAGAACAAAGGAGCTGGCTGGTGCCATTTCCCTCCCCTACCCCTCAGCATAAACAGAGAACCACCTGTAGGAAGCAGCACAGCTTAGACTCAGGCTGTTTAACTTGCTTACAACAAGCCCCATACCCTTGTACTCTGGTGGGGCTGTCCTTCTCAATCAACCTTGCCTCAGTCACAGTGTGGTGGGCCCCACCCACAGAAGACCAGCAGAAGCTCTTCCAACACGACTTTTCTAAAGCCTGGAGTTTTAAAGGGCAGAAGGCTTGACTGGGATAAAATCTGGAGGGCATTGTGCTGCACCTGGAGACAAGGCAGGCAAAACAAAACAAAACAAAACAAAACAAAACAGGGAGAGACAGCATGAAAACAGAAATCTAAAAAACACATGGGGCAAACAACAGGGAGATAATTCACTCCTCCTGAGCCCATCCCTGAGAGAGGCCACTTTCACAGAGATGCCTCTCAAAGAATAAAGGAACTGGCTGGCACCATCTCCCTCCCCTGCCCCTCAGCATAAACAGGGAACCATCTGCAGGAAGCAGCAGCACAATGCTGACACTGGCTGAATAACTTGCTTACACCAAGTTCCACACCCCTCTGGTTAGACTGCCCCTTGCAGGTAAACTTGCCTCAGTACCAGCACAGTGAACCCCTCCTACAGAAAACCAGTACAGGGCGCCTGGGTGGCTCAGTCGTTAAGCGTCTGCCTTCAGCTCAGGTCATGATCCCAGGGTCCTGGGATCGAGTCCCGCATCGGGCTCCCTGCTCTGCGGGAAGCCTGCTTCTCCCTCTCCCACTCCCCCTGCTTGTGTTCCTGCTCTCACTATGTCTCTCTCTGTCAAATAAATAAATAAAATATTAAAAAAAAAAAGAAAAGAAAAGAAAACCAGTACAAACCCCTACCCACACCATGTCTCCAGTCCAGAGAGTTCTGAAATGCCTTAGTTCTCATGGAAGAGGTGTCAGGTCTCATGTCACAAGCAGACCAGAGCACACCTAGTTAAAACTCACCACATTCAGGAAAGGGATCAAACATTTCCCACAGTAGGTAAGGAGATCCCATACAGAAGACTGGCCTGAAGGATAGAGCAGCCAAAACACAACAGCAGAGCACATGCAGTGCACACCAGACACACTCCCTAGAAGCACCAGGCCTTGGGACACTACATGATCTCTTTTTCATAAGGCCATTACTTTCAGGAGCAGGAGACAGAACTGGGTTTACCAACATACAGAAGAAAGCAGAGGCATAGAAAAAAAGCCAAAATGGAAGAATTTATCCCAAATAAAAGAACAAGACAAGGCCAAGGCCAGAGATCTAAGTGAAACAGATATAAGTAACAAGCAAGCCACCATTGAGGCCCTTACCACAGAGATAAAAGAGTTAAAAAAAATCAATCATAGATGGGCACCTGGGTGGCTCAGTTGGTTAAGCGACTGCCTTTGGCTCAGGTCATGATCCTGGAGTCCCGGGATCGAGTCCCACATTGGGCTCCCTGCTCGGCGGGGAGTCTGCTTCTACCTCTGACCCTCCTCCTTCTCATGCTCTCTGTCTCTCATTTTCTCTCTCGCAAATAAATAAAATCTTTTTAAAAAAATCAATCATAGATGAAGAATGCAAAACATAAGATTGGAAACAGACTTGGTCCAGTGAACAGCAGGCTGGAATAAGCACAGGAATGAATTTGTGACCTAGAAGACAAAGTAATGGAAAGTAAAGAAGCTGAACAAAAGGGAGAAAGAAATAGAATGCACCATGAGAATAGATTTAGGGAACTCAGTGACTCCACCAAACTTAATAATATTCATATCATAGGATTCCCAGAAGAGGAAGAAAGAGAAAAGAGGGTATAAAATATATTTGAAGAAATAATAGCTGAAAACTTCCCTAATCTGGGGATGGAAACAAATGTCCAGATCCAGGAAGCACAGAGAACTCCCATCAAAAATCCACAAAAGCACCCCACGACATACTGTAATTAAGTTTTAAAAATATAGTAAAAAAGAAAAAAAATCTTATAAGCATCAAGACAAAAGAATTTCTTAACTTACAAGGGAAGAACAATAAGGCGAGCTGAAGATTTCTCAACAGAAATGTGAGAAGCCAGAAGGGAGTACCATGATATATTCAAAGTGCTGAATGGGAAAAATCTGCAGCCAAGAATATCTTATCCAGTAAAGCTCTATTCAGATTAGGAAAGATAAAGACAACCAAAAAATAAAGAAGTTCATGACCACTAAACCAGCCCTACAAGATATATTAAAGGAGACTTTTAAAATGGAAAGGAAAGACCAAATGTGAAGAAAAAAACAAGAAAGGAACCAAAAAAATCTCCATCAACAATCACAAAACAAGTAATAAAATGGCACTAAATACATATCTATGAATAATTAGTATGAAGTTAAATGGACTAAATGTTCCAGACAAAAGAGAGGGTGTCAGAATGGATAAAAAACAAAAACAAGACCCATGTATATGATGCCTATAAGAGACTCATTTAGAGCTAAAAGTACCTGCAGATCGAAAGTGAGGGAATGGAGAAACAATTATCATGCAAACAGATGTCAAAAGAAAGCCAGAGTAACAATACTTATATCTGACAAACCTAAACTTTAAAACAAAGACTGTAACAAGCAACAAAGAAGTACCCTATATCATAGTAAGGGGGACAATGCAACAAGAAGATCTAACAATTGTAAATATTTATGTACCCAAAATGAAAGCACCCAAATATATAAAGCAATTAATAACAAACATAAAGGAAGCAATTGACAATAATACAATAACATTAGGGGACTTTAACACTCCACTTATAACAATGGACAGATCATTTAAGCAGAAAATCAACAAGGAAACCATGCTTTTGAATGATACACTGAAACAGATGTACTTAACAGTTAAAACATTCTATTTTAAAGCATTAGAATACAAATTCTTCTCAAGTGCACATGGGACATTCTCCAGAGTAGAACACATGCTAGGTCACTAGTATGGCCTCAACAAACACAGAAAGATTGAAAACATAACATGTAACTTTTCAGACCATAATGTTATGAAACTAGAAGTCAACCACAAGAGAAAAAAATTGGAAATAACACAAATACAGGGAAGTTAAAAAACATACTACTAAAGAATGAATGAATCTACCAGGAAATCAAACAACAAATTAAAAAATACATGGAAACAAATGAAAATGAAAACATGATGGTCAAAAATTTGGGGATGCAGCAAAAATGGTCCTAAGAGGGAAGAATATAGTTTCAGAAGCAAGAAAAGTCTCAGATGAACAATGTAACTTCATACCTAAAGGACATAGGAAAGAACAACAAATGAAGACCAGAGCCAGAAGGAGAAAGGAAATAATGATCTGAGCAGAAATAAATGATATAGAAATGTGGGGGAAAAACCCTAAAAGCAGTAAAACAGATCAATGAAACCAGGAGCTGGTTCTTTGAAAAAAAAAAATTAATAAAATTGATAAACCTTTAGCCAGACATCAAAAAGGAAAGAGAAAGGACCCATATAAATAGAATCACAATGACAGATAAGAAATAACAAACTACACCACAGAAATACAATTTTAAAGGAATATTATAAAAAACAATATGCCAACAAATAGGAGAACCTGGGAGAATTGGGGAAAATTCCTAGAAACATATATACTACCAAAAACCTGGAAGAAATAGAAAAAACTTGAACAGACAAATAACCAGCAAAAAAATTGAATCAGTAATAAAAAAAAAATCTCCAAAGATACAAAAGTTCATTGTCTGATGTCTTCAGAGATTAATTCTACCAAACATTTAAAGAAGAGTTAATGCTTATTCTTCTCAACCTATTCCAAAATATAGAAATGAAAAGAAAACTTTCAACACCATTCTATGAGTCCAGCATTACACTGATACCAAAACCAGATAAAGACAGCACTAAAAAAGAGAACTACAGGCCAACATCCCTGACAACATGGATACAAAAGTTCTCAAAACACTGGCAAACCAAATCCAACAGTTTATTTAAAATGTCATTCACCAGCATCAAGCTGGATTTAACCTTGGGCTGCAAGGGTAGTTCGTTATTCACAAATCAATCAAGGTGATACACTACATGAATAAAAGAAAGCATAAAAACCATATGATCATTTCAATAGATGCAGAAACAGCATTTGACAAAATACAGCATCCATTCATGATAAAAACCTTCAACATTCTAGAGTTAGAGGGGACATGCCTGAACATAATAAAAGCTACATTAAAAAAACAAAACAAAACAAAACAAAAAAACACAGCTAATAACTTCAATGGGAAGAAGCTGAGAACTTTTCCTCTACTGTAAGGAACAAGCCAGGATGTTCACTCTCACCACTGTTATTTGACATAGTATTGGAAATCCTAGCCACAGCAATCAGACAATAACAACAACAAAAAGAATAAAAGACATTGAAATAAGCAAGAAAGAAATCAAGCTTTCAATTATTTATGGATTATATGATACTCTATATAGAAACCCCAAAAGATTCCACCAAAAAAAAATTGCTAGAACTGATAAACAAATTTAAAAAAATCACAAGATACAAAGTCAATGACACAAATCTGTTGCATTTCTATACACCAATAATGATGCAGCAAAAAGGGAGGAGGAGCTAAGATGGCAGAATAGTAGGAGGACCCTAAGCTTCCCTCATCCCTTGAACACAGCTAGATAGATATCAAATCATTCTGAACACCCAAGAAATCGATCTGAGGACTGAGAGAATAAACTGCATAACTAGAGGGAAAGAAGAGGCCACATTGTGGAAGGAAGAAGGTGTGGAGACATGATTTGGGGGAGAAAAGGATTGCAGGTGTTGTGATCAGGAAGAGAGGAGAGAAAGAGAGAGAAGTGCAAAGGGAGATCACACAGGAAAATATTTCCCCAGAGCCATTGACTTGAAAACGCAGAGGAGCTGATTTTTTAAGTTTTTACAACAAGCAGAGCTCAAAATCTGGAGTTTTAGAGGTCCGTACTGTGGCTGGTGTGGAGTCTGGTCAGGCACAGCATGCTCTTGTGGAGGAGGGCAGAGAGCCTTAGAGCAGATGGCATGATCTGAGGATCCCCTGGGATGCACTGGGAAAGACAGTTCCCACATCTTGGAGTGCATTGGGTAGAGGTGGCATTGCCTCTCTTGGGACAAAAAAGCCCACGGGCACCATTATGCATCCCTGCTGAGGGTGGCTAACCTAGACACTGGCTTTTTGCTGCACTTTACTCCAAATCCAAGATTCTGAATTTTGGTGTGACTGCCCTTCTGGAACAAACCAGCACCAACCAGCATAGCTAGACCTTCCTGCAGAGGACCAGCACAGGCCCACACCATGCCTGGTCCCTAAAGTTTAGAGTTTTAAAACTCAGTCAGCCTGCCTGGGATAAAACTCAGGTGTACTCTATTGCTAGGTGGGCAGACAGCTCAGACATAAACCGGGTGTAAGCAGGGATGTAAGGGATGGCTGGGACACAGGAGGGGAGATTGTTTGCTCTTCTGGGAGGGCTTCCTGGATAGCAGCAGGTGCAAACTCTCCTCTCTGGGGACTAAGGAAAGGGCTGGTTCTCTTCCCTCCTCCCACCCCTCAGCATAAACTAATATCAGTAAGCAGCACAGCTCCAACAGTGGTGACCTAAATCATTTATAGCAAGCCCTACCCTGCTGCACTCTGCAAGTTCTGTTTTACTAGGACAGTGTTCCTAAGAACCAGAGCAGCAGCAGGCCCCTCCCCAAGAAGACCAGTACAATCCACACCCTCCACACACATCACACACATCAACTGAGCATAGAGCACTACAAAGATTCAGTGGAAATACCATCAGGTTTTTTTAACAACCAGACCAGAGCACACCTAGTTAAAACTTAACACACTCTGGCCAAGGTCCAAACACTCCCCACTGCAGGCAAAGAGAAATTCTGCAGAGGACTGACCTGAGGGAAAAATCAGCCAAAATACAGCAGCAGAGTGTACACAGCATACACCAGAAACACTTCCTGAAGTGCAAGGCCCTGGACAGTATATAAACTCATCTTAATAAAGCCATTACTCTCAGGAGTAGGAAATATAGCAAGTTTCCCTAACATACAGAAGAAGACAGAGACCTAAACAGAATGCCAAGACAGAAGAATTCATCTCCCCCAAAAAGAACAAGAAAATTTCACAACCAGGGTTCTAATTGAAACAGATTTAGGTAATATGTCTGATGCAGAATTTAAAACAATAATCATAAGGATATTAGCTGGGCTTGAGAAAAGCACAGAAAACACCAGGGGATCCCTTACCACAGAGATAAAAGACCCAAAAGCTAATCAGGCCAAAAAAAAAAAAAAAAAAACATGCTTCAACTGAAATTTGAAACTGGTTGTTATGACCCCAAGGATGGCAGAAGCACAAGAATAATTAAATGATGTAGAAGATAAAATTATGGAAAATAATGAAAACAAGAAGGAAAGAAAAATATTGGATCATGAATGCAGACTTTGGGAACTCAGCAACTTCATAAAGTAATAAAATTCATATCATAGGAGTCCCAGAAGAAGAAGAGAGGGACAAAGAGGGCAGAAAGTTTTTTTGAGCAAATTATAGTGGAAATTGAATCCGACAGTACATTAATAGAATCATTCACCACAATTAGGTGGGACTTGTTCCTGGACTGCAAGGGTGTTTCAATATTCACAAATCAATCAATGTGATACACAAAATTTAAAAAAGAAAGGAAAAGAACAATATGATATTCTCAACAGATACAAAAGAAGGCATTTGACACAGTACAGTATGCATTCTTGATAAAAACCCCACAACAAAATAGGGATAGAGAGACCATACCTCAACATCATAGTGGCTGTATATGAAAGACCACAGGTATTATCATCCTCAATGGGGAAAAACTGAGAACTTTTCCTCTATTGTCAGGAAAAAGTCAGGGGATGTCCACTCTCACCATTGTTGTTTAACATAGTCCTGGAAGTCCTAGCCTCAGCAATCAGACAACAAAAATAAATAAAAAGCATCCAAATTGGCAAGGAAGGAGTCAAACTTTCACTATTTACAGATGACATGGTGCTTTATGTAGACAACCCAAAAGACTCCACCAAAACATTGCTAGAACTGATAGACAAATTCAGTAAAGTTGCAGGATACAAAATCAACATACAGAAATCTGTTGCATTTCTATACATCAATAATGAAGCAGCAGAAAGAGAGATTAAGGAATTGATCCCATTTACAATTGCATCAAAAACCATAAGAAACATAGGAATTAACCTAACAAAACAGATAAAAGATCTGTACTCTGAAAATTATAGAATACTTATGAAAGGAATTGAAGAAGACAGAAAGAGGTGGAAAAACATTCCATGCTCATGTATTGGAAGAACAAATATTGTTAAAATGTCTATACTACCCAAAGCAATCTACACATTTACTTCAATCCTTATCAAAATACCACCATTAGTTGTCAGAGCTAGAACAAATAAACTGAAACTTTGTATGGAACCAGAGAACACCCCAAATAGCCTAAGTAATCTTGAAAAAGAAAGCAAAACTGGAGACATCACAATTCCAGATGTCAAGCTATATTACAAAGCCATAGTGATAAGACAATATGGTACTGGCACAAAAACACATATAGATCAAAGGAACAGAATAGAAAACCCGGAAGTGGAATCACAACTATATGTTCAACTAATCTTCCACAAAGCAGGAAAGAACATCCAATGGAATAAAAGACAGTCTCTTCAACAAATGGTGTTGGGAAAACTGGATAGCAGCATTCTAAAGAAGGAAACTGGTCCACTTTCTTACACCATACATAAAAATAAATTCAAAATGGATGAAAGACCAAATGTGAGCCAAGAAATCATCAAAATCCTAGAGGAGAACACAGGCACAACCTCTATGACATCAGACGTAACAACTTCTAATTAGACCTGACTCCAGAGGCAAAGGGAAACAAAAGCAAAAATGAACTATGGGGACTCCATCAAGGTAAAAACTTCTTGCACAGTGAAGGAAACAATCAACAAAACTAAAAGGCAAACTTCAGAACGAGAGAAGATATTTACAAATGGCATATCTTATAAAGAGTTAGTACCCAAAACATATAAAGAACTTATCAAACTCAACAACCCCCCAAAATAATAATCCAGTTAAAAAATGAATGGAACACATGAATAGGTATTTTTCCAAAGAAGACTTACAGATGGCTAACAGACACAAAAGATGCTCAACAGACACAAAAGATGCTCAACATTACTGATGATCAGTAAAATACAAATCAAAACTACAATGAAATATCACCTCACACTTGTCAGAATGGCTAAAATTAACAACACAGGAAACAGCAGGTGTTGACAAGAATGCAGAGAAAGAGGATCCTTCCTACACTGTTGATGGGAATGCAAACTGGTGCAGCCCTTCTTGAAAATAGTATGGAGATTCCTCAAAAAGTTAAAAATAGAACTCCCCTATGATCCAGCAAGTGCACTACTAGGTATTTAACCAAAGGATACAAGAATACTGATTCAAAAGGATATATGCACCCCAAGGTTTATAGCAGCGTTATCAATAAGAGCCAAATTATGGGGGCGCCTGGGTGGCTCAGATGGTTAAGCATCTGCCTTCGGCTCAGGTCATGATCCCAGGGTCCTGGGATCGAGTCCTGCATTGGGCTCCCTGCTCAGGGGGGAGCCTGCTTCTCCCTCTGCCTCTCTCTCTCTCTCTCTGTCTCTTACAAATAAATAAATAAAATCTTAAAAAAAAAAAAAACCTCAACTTAATCATTAAAAAAAAAAAGAGCCAAATTATGGAAAGAGCCCAAATGTCCATTAACTGATGAATTGATAAAGAGAAGGTGGTATATAAACAATAGACTATTACTCAGCCATTAAAAAGAAATGTTTTGCCATTTGCAATGTAGTGCATAGAGCTAGAGTGTATTATGCTAAGTGAAATATGTCAGTCAGGGAATGATAAAACCACATGATTTCACTCATATGTGGAATTTAAAAAACAAAACAGATTAACAAAAGGAAAGAAAAAGAAAGAAGCAAACCATGAAACAGACTCTTATAGAGAAAAAACAGTGTTTATAGAGGGGATGTGCATAGGGTATGAGCTAAATGGGTGGTGGGTATTAAGAAGGGCACTTGTTGTGAGGAGCACTGGGTGTCATATGTAAGTCTGAATCACTAAATTCTACTTCTGAAACTTATATGTTAACTAACTGGAATTTAAATAAAAACTTGAAAAATAAATAAATAATAATTAATTAATTAATTAATTAAAATATTGAAGCAACAGGAAGGGAAACTAAGGAATCAATCCATTACAACACACCAAAAACAATAAGGTACCTACACATAAACCTAGCCAAAGGAGCAAAAGATCTGTACTCAGAAAACCATAAAATATTGATGAAAGAAACTGAAGAGGACACAAAGAAATTGAAAGACATTACATGCTTATGGAATAGAAGAACAAATATTGTTATAATGTGTATCCTACTCAAAGCAATCTATATATTTAATGCAATCCCTATCAAAATACCAATAGCATTTTTCTTAGAGCTAGAACAAACAATCTTAAAATTTGTATGGAGCCACAAAAGACCCCAAATAGGCAAAGTCACCTTAAAAAAAGGAAGCAAAGCTGGAGGCATCATAATTCCAGACTTCAAGGTATATTAGAAAGCTGTGATGGTCAAAACAGAGTTGTCCTGGCACAAAATAGACACATGGATGAATAGAACAGAATTGAATACCCAGAAATGAATCTGCAACTATATGGTCAATTAATTTTCAACAAAGCAGGAAAGAATATCCAATGGGGATGAGGCTGTCTCTTGAACAAATCATGTTCGAAAAATTGGACAGCAACATGCAAAAGAAAGAAACTGAATCACTTTCTTACACCATATACCAAAATAAATTCAAAATGGGTAAAGACCTACTTATGAAAACTGAACCATAAAAATCCTGGAAGAGAACATCCACAGTAACCTCTTTGACATTGGCCATAGCAACTTCTTTCTAGGTATGTCTCCTAAGGCAAAGGAAACTAAAGCAAAATAAACTGTTGGAACTTCATCAAAATAAAAGCTTCTAGACAGTGAAGGAAACAATCAACAAAACTAAAAGGCAGCATACAAAATGGGAGAAAATATTTACAAATGACATATCTGATAAAGGGTTAATACCCAATACATATAAAGAACTGATAAATCTCAACACCCCAGGGAGGAGGAGCAAGATGGCAGAGGAGTAGGAGACCTAAATTTCTTCTGGTCCACGAAATTCAGCTAGATAGTTATCAAACCATTCTGAACACCTAGGAACTCAACAGGAGATCAAAGAAAAGAATAGCAGCAATTCTATGAACAGAAAAGCAACCACTTTCTGGAAGGGAGGACATGCAGAGAAGTGAATCCAAGGCGATATTTGGGAAGATAGACCATGGGGGAGGGAGCCACCATCAGCCGGCTATAGGCAAGTGATAGAGCAGTGGAGCACAAAATTGGAACTTTTAGAAGTCTGCTCTGCTGAGGGGCATCACTCCAGTAGCTAAGAAGAAGGTGGAACCCTCGCTGAGACATTGTGGTCTCAGGACCTTTGGGGTCACAGAAAGACTGGGGGTGCCTGAGTGAGGCAGAGCTCCCAGGTATTGGATCAGGGAAGCCAGCTTCAAAAACAGAGCTGAGGAGTGGGTTCTCAGCTTGGGGTTGCCATAAACCATGATCCACAGCACAGTTGGGACACTATTCTTCCAGCAGGGACCCAAAAAGTAGCAGATCCGGGCAGACTCCCCTTCCTCCCCCAGGGAGGATCAGCACGGGAGCGCACCACAGGAATCTGCTGGGTTTGGAGACTCCAAACAGGGTTGTGTGCCAGAGATAGAAACTCTCGGTCACAGGCAAGGTGAGCATGGAGGGCAGCCGGAGACCAGAGAGACAGGAGTGATTGACTGCTTTTCTCTGATGGCTCACTGAGGAGTGGGGCCCCTATTTCTTGGCTCCTCTGGGGCCAGAGATTGGGAGGCCACCTTTTTTATTCTCATCCTCCAAAGCTGTATGGAAAGCTTTCATGGAACAGAAGCAACCCAGAGCTAACCTGAGCAGATTACTTAGCCATCCCCTGGCAAAGGTGGTGCAATTCTGCCTCAGGCTAATACATTTGAGAATCACTGCAAGAGAATCACTTCTCCCCTAGAAGATCAGCAAGAACATCCAGCCAAGACCAAGTTTACCGATTAATGAGAACTGCAAAACTCCAGTGCTAGGGGAATACAGCACATAGAATTCATGGCTTTTCCCCTGTGATTCTTTAGTCTTTCAAAGTTAATTTTTTTTAATTTTCTCTATTTTTTCCTTTTCTATTTCTTTTTTTTTAAATTTTTTTCTTTCCTTTTTTTCAACCAACATCTTATCAATTCTTTTTTTAAAATCTTTTTTAATTTTCATTTTTACAGTCATATTCTATACCCTCATTGTATGTAACCTTATTTTGTGTGTGTGTATAAATATATATATATATTTTTTTTTTCTTTCTTTAAAATTTTGGGATACAGTTTCTTCTAACAGACCAAAATATACCCTAAATCTAGTGTATGGCTTTGTTCTAATCTCCCACCTGATCACATTCTCTCTTTTTTTTAAAAAAATTTCTTCTTTCTTTTTTCAACCAACTTCTTATCAATTCCTTTCTTAAGATCTTTTTTTTATTTTTCATTCTTACAGTCATATTCCATCCCTTCATTGTATTTAGCCTCATTTTTACATACATATATATAAGTTTTTCATTCTTTAAAAATTTTGGGGGGCAGTTTCTTCTAACAGACCAAAATACACCCAAAATCTAGTGTGTGGCTCTGTTCTCTTCACAAGTCTGATCATATTCTTCTTTTCTTTTTCTTTTTCTTTTTTCTTTTCCCCCCAGGTTAGGGTCTCTTCTGATTTGTTTACTGAATATTTTTCTGGGGTCGTTGTTACACTTTCAGCATTTTGTTCTCTAATTCACCTATTCTTCTCTGGACAAAATTACAAAATGGAAAAACTGACCTCAAGAAAAAGAAGAGGCAGTATCGATTGCCAGGGACCTAACCAATACAGACATTAGTAAGATGTTGGAACTAGAGCTTAGAATGACAAGTGTAAAGATGTTAGCTATGGTTGACAAAAGCACAGATGATACAGAGAATCCCTTTCTGGAGAAATAAAATCTAAGCAAGTTGAAACAAAAAAGGCTATTAATGAGGTGCAATCAAAAGTGGAAGGTCTGTTATGATAAATGAGGCAGAAGAGAGAATTAGTTATCCAGAAGACCAAATGATGGAGAATAAAGAAGCTGAGAAAAAGATAAACCACTACTGGAGCAGGAGGGGAGAATTTGAGAGCTAAGTGATACCATAAGACAAAACAATATTAGAATAATTAGGAACCCAGAAGAAGAAGAAAGAGAGAAAGGGGCAGAAGATATATTGGAGAAAATATAGTGGAGAACTTCCTTAATCTGGGGTAGGAAACAAGCATTCAAGATCAGGGAGCACAGAGAACTGCCCCAAAAATCAATAAAAAGAGGTCAACACCCTGACATCTAATAGTATAACCAATGAGAGGAGTCTGAATTTAAATGTGCCATTAGAAAATGCTCTAATTTTCTTTTATTCAAGTTGTAATTATTATTCTAAACAGAACTGATTTGTCTTTGCTATCATTATTTATTTTGTTGCTCAAATTGTCCCAGCTTTGGACCTTGCGAACTCTTAAGTCACCTCCTCTATCATTTTCACATGTTCCCTCATAACTGTTGTTATTATTCTTATTTTTGAACAATATGACACTATAAGATGCTCTAAGCTGACCTCAGTCAAATTATGGAAGCAACCCAAGTGTCCATTAATAGATGCATGGATAAAGAAGTGATAAATATGTACAATGGAATATTACTCAGCCATAAAAATGAGATCTTTCCATTTGCAGCAACATAGGTAGAACTAGAAAGTATAATACTAAGTGAAATAAGTCAGTCAGAGAAAGACAAATACTGTATGATTTAACTCATACGTGGAATTTAAGAAACAAAACAGGGGTGCCTGGGTGGCTTAGTCAGTTGAACATCTGCCTTTGACTCATGTCATGATCCCAGGGTCCTGGGATTGAGTCCCACATTGGACTCTTTGCTCAGCAGGGAGCCTACTTCTCCCTCTCCTTCTGCCTACCACTCTGCCTACTTGTGTTCTCTCTCTCTCTCTGTCAAAGAAATTAATTAAATATTTTAAAAAAGAAACAAAACAACTGAGCAAAGGAAAAAGAGAGAGAGAGAGGGAACAAGAATCAGACTCTTAACTACAGAGAACAAACTGATGATTACCAGAAAAGAGGTGGGTTGGGGGATGGGTGAAATAAATGATGGGGATTAAGGAATACATTTATCATGATGAACACTGAGTAATGTATAGAATTGTTGCTTTCACCATATTGTATACTTGAAACTAATATAACACTGTATATCAACTATATTGGAATTAAAATAAAAAGCTTAATAAAAGTATTCCTTTTGCTCAATATTCTCCTCCACCATATTGCCTGTACTTCCCACTATCACTGGATGAGTACCTATTTGGCTACTAGTGATGGATATTTTATTTAGATTAATGATATCTTTGATATATATATCTATGATATCTGTGATATATATCTGTGATATATCTCTAATATATATATTGTTATCATATATATATATATCACATATATACATATATACACACATTTATGTATACACACATACACATATATACATGTATATATTATCATATAGATGTATATCATATATATATATATATATACACACACACACACACATATCAAACTCCCTACTTAATTCATCTCCATAATGATGGCTGAGAACCACTGACCTAAATTATTTAAAGCAAGCCTTCTCCATGAAGTCTTTAATTATTCTGGCTTATGTAGCTCTATCTCCTCAGAAATAATACTATTCTTATAGACACCCCCATACACTAGTGACTTCTATTTTAATTTTCTAAGGTATATTGATCTGTCATCCTAGGTGGAATATAAGCTCTCTGTGAATGAAAATATTGATTTACTTTTTTGTCTATCCACCATAACACTTTGGTAACTAACATATATTTACCACCAGTGTATGCCAGATACTGTTATATGTGCCTTTATTTATGTTAATATATTTAATTTAATCCATGAGAAATGCTGTGAGGTAAATATTGTCTCCAATTCAGAAATAAGGATTTGGTGGCTTAAAGTGTTTAAGTTTACCCAAGGATACACAGATAGACTCTAAGCCACAAAGTTCAAACTAAAATTTGATTTAAGATTTGTCTGGCTCCAATGTCCATGCTTGCTTTTTCCACAATATCAATAATTTTCACCTGTTTCCTTAGTAGTGGAGCCCTTTCTTTAAGAAAGTATCTAACACAGAAGACCAATGCATGAAACAGATAAAAATCAGGCCTCCCCTAATTCAACAATGTTGGTGACTCAGATTCCTTCTACTTAGTCACACTTTCCCCCCTTCCACTCATTCCCTACAACTCACTCTCAAGTTGTTTCTAATATAATACCTTGGAATGTTCTTGGATTTTGTGAAGCACAATTCAAAAATAATACCATGCTGCTCCACATTACTGGGCACATACTAGGAAGTAAAAAAAAAAAAATACTAACTGTATTTAGACTATCACTGACCTATGGAAAAATTTCAGTAAAGGGCACAGAAGAAAACCTTTTTTCTTATAAAGGTTAGGGTAAAAAGATAAACAGATGAAAAGGAGTGGAAAATACCAAGTTTGAAAATAAAAGGGGGAAGCTGCACTTCTAAGGTAGGAGAAATACCACATTTACTAGGGTGAATTTCTCAGTGTGAGGTTTATTCTTTGCTTTTGAGATTTGTTGATCCATTTTATTTTCCCATTAAATGTGAAATTTTACTCCACTACCTATAGTTTGGGAGGTGGTACTCCATTGGTGCTCTTTCCTAGCAATAAGTGTTCAAGCAAGAAAACAATTCAGTGTTTTGGATAGCATGGAGGTCTTACTCAATACTTCCATGATGCTTAGCAGGTGAGGAATAAATAAAATAAATAAAACAAAATTAATTATGTAAAATAAATAAAATAAAAATAAAATAAATACAAATGTGTCAGGTGATATTTCATTGTGGCATTGATTTGCATTTCCCTGATTTTTAGTGATTTTTAGTGTCTTTTCCATGTACCCCTTGGCCATTTATATGTCTTCTTTGGAAAAAAGTCTATTCAGGTCCTCTGCCCATTTTTTAAATTAGATTGTTTTCTGGGGGGTGCTGACTTGTATAAGTTCTTTATATATGTTGAATATTAATCCCTTATCAGATATACCATTTACAGATGCCTTCTCTCATTCAGTAGGTTGTCTTTTTTGTTTTATTGAGGGTTTCTTTTTCTGTTTAAAGTATTTTTATTTTAATGTAGCTTATTTTTCCTTTTGTTTTCGTTGCCTTAAGAGACATAGCTGGAAAAATGTAACAACCAATGTCAGAGAAATTACTGCTGTGTTTTCTTCTAGGATTTTTATAGTTTTAGGTCTCATATTTAGGCCCTCAATCCATTTTTAGTTTTGTGTATGGTGTTAAAAGGTGGTACAATTTTATTTTTTCATGGAGCTGTCCAGTTTTCCCAGCATCATATATTGACGAGACTGTTTTTCAGCCTATTGTATAATAATTAAAAAAAAAAGACAAGAAATTGAAATAGTTGGTGACAATGTGGAGGAAAAGGAAATTTTGTACACTGTCGGCAGGAATGCAAATTAGTACGGCCACTGTGGAAAACATTTTGGAGGTCCCTCAAAGAAGTAAAAATAGAAACACTATATGAGCCAATAATTCCACTATTGGGTATTTACCTAAAGAAAAGAAAAACACTAATTTGAAAATATATAGGCACCACTATGTTTATTTCAGCATTATTTATAACAACCAAGATATGGAAGCAACCTAAGTGTCTATTAATAAACAAATGGATAAAGGGGTAGCTCAGTCAGTTAAGTGTGTGACTTTGGCTCTGGTCGTGATCTCAGGGTCCTGGGTTCAAGCCTCTCATTGGGCTCCACTCACAGAGGGGAGTCTGCTTCTCCCACCCCCCTCCCTCTGCCCCTCCCCCAACTTGCACTTGTGTTCTCTCTCTCAAATAAATAAATAAAATTTTGTAAAAATAAGATGTGGCAATATATAAAATGGAATATTACACAGCCATACATATGATGAAATTTTGCCATTTCAGAAAACATGGGTGGACCTAGAAGTTATTTTGTTAAGTGAAATAAAAATGAGAAAAATAAGTACCACATGATTCCATTCATAAAAGAAATCTTAGAGGTGCAGAGCAAGATGGCAGAGGAATAGGAGACCTGGATTTCATCTGGTCTCAGGAATTCAGCTGGATAGGGATCAAACCATTCTGAACACCTAGGAACTCAACAGGAGATCGAAGAAAAGAAGAGCAACAACTCTCTGAACAGAAAAGCGACCACTTTCTGGAAGGTAGGACGTGCAGAGAAGTGAATCCGAGGCGATATTCGGGAGGATAGATGGCGGGGGAGGGGGCCTCCATCGGCTGCTTCTGGCAAGTGATAGAGCAGTGAAGCACAAAATCGGAACTTTTAGAAGTTGTCTCCGCTGGGGACAACGCTCTAGTAGCTAAGCAGGGGGTGGAACCCTCGTGGGACAGTGTGGTCTCAGGACCCTCGGGGTCACAGAAAGACTGGGGGTGCCTGAGCATGGCAGAGCTCCCAGGTATCAGAGCAGGGAAGCTGGCTGCAGAGACAGAGCCGAGGAGTGGGCTCTCAGCTCGGGGTTGCCATAAACCATGATCTGTGGCACAGTTGGGCCACTGCTCCTCCAGCAGGGACGCAACAAGAGGCAGATCCGGGGAGACTCCCCTTCCTCCCCCGGGAGGAGCAGTGCGGGAGTGCCCCACAGGGATCTGCTGGGTTTGGGGACTCCACACCACGTCTGGTGCCAGAGATAGAAATGCTTGGTCACAGGCTGGGTGAGCATGGAGTGCGCCTGGAGACAGGGGAGACAGAAGTGATTGACTGCTTTTCTGTGGGGGCTCACTGAGGATTGGGGCCCTGAGTTCTCGGCTCCTCCCAGCCGAGTTTGGGAGGCTGCCATTTTCACTCCCGTGCTCCAAAGCTGTGCCAAAAGCTTGCAGGGAACAAAAGCTCCCAAGAGCAAACCCGAGCAGATTACTTAGCCCAGACCAGGCAAGGGTGGGGCAATTCTGCCTCCGGCAAAGACATTTGGGAAACACAGCAACAGGCCCCTCACTCAGAAGATCAGCAAGAACAGCCAGCCAAGACCAAGATTACCGATCAATGAGAATGACAGCACTCCAGTGCTAAGGGAATACGGCACATAGAATTCATGGCTTTTTTACTATGATTCTTTAGTCTTTCAAAGTTAATTTTTTTTAACTATCTTTGTTTTTTTTCTTGAATTTTTCTTTTTCCCTTTTTCAACCACCATCTTAACAATCCCTTTAAAGAAAAAAACATTTTTATTTTTCAGTTTTAGAGTCATATTCTATCCCTTCATAGTAGTTACCCTTATTTTTGGCATATATACATATATATATATATAAGTTGTTCTCTCTTTAAAATTTCGAGATACAGTTTCTTCTAACAGATCAAAATATACCCTAAATCTCTAGTGTATGGCTTTGTTCTAGTCTCCTGACTGATCACATTCTCTCCCTTTTTTTTTAAACTTCTCCTTTCTTTTTTCAAACAACTTCTTATGTTATCAATTTATTTTATACAATTTTTTGTAATTTTCATCTTTACAGTAATATTCCATTCCTTCATCATATCAACCCTTATTTTTGTACATATATAAGTTTTACTTTCTTTAAAATTTTGGGAGGCACTTTCTTCTAACAGACCAAAGTATACCCAAAATCTAGTGTGTGGCACTGATTTATGCACCAGCCTGATCATATTTGATCATATTCTGGTTTTTTGTTTTGTTTTGTTCTGTTTTTGGTTTGTTTTATTTTTTTCTTTTTTTTTCCTTTTTCTTTCTTTCCCTTTATTTTCCCCCAGTTTCAGGTCTTTTCTGACTAGTATAGGGTATATTTTCTGGGGACGTTGTTACCCTGTTAGCATTTTGTTCTCTCATTCATCTATTCTCCTTTGGACAAAATGATAAGACAGAAAAAATCAACTCAACAAAAAGAATAAGAGGTAGTACCAACTGCTAGGGACCGAATCAATATGGACATTAGTATGATGTCAGACCTAGAGTTCAGAATCATGATTTTAAAGATATTAGCTGGGCTTGAAAAAAGCATGGAAGATATTAGAGAAACCCTTTCTGGAGAAATAAAAGAACTAAAATCTAACCAAGCTGAAATCAAAAAGGCTATTAATGAGGTACAATAAAAAATGGGGCCACTAAGAGCTAGGATAAATGAGGCAGAAGAAAGAATCAGTGATACAGAAGACCAAATGATGGAAAATAAAGAAGCTGAGAAAAAGAGAGATAAACGACTACTAGATCACGAGGGCAGAATTTGAGAGATAAGCAATTCCATAAGATGAAACAACAGTGGAATAATTGGGATCCCAGAAGAAGAAGAAAGAGAGAGAGGGGCAGAAGTTATATTGGAGCAAATTATAGCAGAGAATTTCCCTAATTTGGGGAAGGAAACAGGCATCAAAATCCAGGAGGCACAGAGAACCCCTCTCAAAATCAATAAAAATAAGTTCAACACCCCAACATCTAATAGTAAAACTTACGAGTCTCAGAGACAAAGAGAAAATCCTAAAGCAGGTCAAGACAAGAGGTCTGTAACTTACAATGGTAGAAACATTAGATTGGCAACAGACCTACCCAAGAGACCTGGCAGGCCAGAAAGGACTGGCATGGTATCTTCAGAGCACTAAATGAGAAAAATATGCAGCCAAGAATACTCTATCCAGCTAGGCTGTCATTGAAAATACAAGGAGAGATAAAAAGCTTCCAGGACAAACAAAGACTAAAAGAATTTGTGAACACGAAACCAGCCCTACAAGAAATATTGAAATTGGGTCCTCTAAGCAAAGAGAGAGCCTAAAAGCAACATAGACCAGAAAGGAACACAGACAATATACAGTAACAGTCACCTTACAGGCAATACAATGGCACTAAATTCCTATCTTTCAATAGTTACCCTGAATGTAAATGGGCTAAATGCCCCAATCAAAAGACACAGGCTATCAGATTCGATTAAAAAACAATACCCATTGATATGCTGTCTGCAAGAGACTCATTTTAGACCCAAAGACACCCCCAGATTGAAAATGAGGGGATGGAAAACGATTTACCATTCTAACTACCACCAAAAGAAAGCTGGGGTGGCAATCCTTATATCAGACAAATTAGATTTTAAACCAAAGACTGTAATAAGAGATGAGGAAGGACACTATATCCTACTTAAAGGGTCAATCCAACAAGAAGATCTAACAATTGTAAATATCTATGCCCCTAACATGGGAGTAGCCAATTATATAAGGCAATTAATAACAAAAGCAAAGAAACACATTGACAACAATACAATAATAGTGGGGAACTTTAACACCCCCCTCACTGAAATGGACAGATCATCTAAGCAAAAGATCTACAAGGAAATAAAGACTTTAAATGACACACTGGACCAAACGGACTTCATAGACATATTCAGAACATTCCATCCCAAAGCAACGGAATACACAGTCTTCTCTAGTGCCCATGGTACATTCTCCAGAATACATCACATCCTAGGTCACAAATCAGGTCTCAACCAGTACCAAAAGATTGGGATCATTCACTGCATATTTTCAGACCACAATGCTTTGAAAGTAGAACTCAATCACAAGAGGAAAGTCAGAAGGAACTCAAATACATGGAGACTAAAGATAATCCTACTAAAGAATGAATGGGTCACAAATGAAAATGAAAACACAACTATTCCAAATCTTTGGGATGCATCAAAGGCAGTCCTAAGAGGAAAGTATATAGCAATACAAGCCTTTCTCAAGAAACAAGAAAGGTCTGAAGTACACACCATAACCCTACACCTAAAGGAGCTGGAGAAAGAACAGCAAATAAAGCCTAAACCCAGCAGGAGAAGAGAAATAATCAAGATTAGAGCAGAAATCAATAAAATAGAAACTAAAAGAACAGTAGAACAGATCAACGAAACTAGGAGCTGGTTCTTTGAAAGAATTAACAGGATTGGATAAACCCCTGGCCAGACTTATCAAAAAGAGAAGAGAAATGACCCAAATCAACAAAATCATGAATGAAAGAGGAGAGATCACAACCAACACCAAAGAAATACAAACAATTATAAGAACACATTATGAGCAAATATATGCCAGCAAATTAGATAACCTGGAAGAAATGGATGCATTCCTAGAGATGTATCAACTACCAAAACTGAACCAAGAAGAAACAGAAAACCTGAACAAACCTATAACCACTAAGGAAATTGAAGCAGTCATCAAAAATCTCCCAAAAATCAAAAGCCCAGGGCCAGATGGCTTCCCATGGAAATTCTACCAAACATTTAAAGAAGAATTAATACCTATTCATCTGAAACCATTCCAAAAAATAGAAATGGAAGGAAAACTTCCAAACTCGTTTTATGAGGCCTCCATTACCTTGATCCCCAAACCAGACAAATACCCCATCAAAAAGAAGAATTACAGACCAATATCCCTGATGAACATGGATGCAAAAATTCTCACCAAAATCCTAGCCAATAGGATCCAACAGTACATTAAAAGGATTATTCCCAATGACCAAATGGGATTTATCCCTGGGCTGCAAGGTTGGTTCAGCATCCGCAAATCAATCAATGTGATACAATACATTGATAAAAGAAAGGACAAGAACCATATGATCCTCTCAATAAATACAGAAAAAGTATTTGACAAAGCACTGCATCCTTTCTTGATCAAAACTCTTCAGAGTATAGGGATAGAGGGAACATACCTCAATATCATAATAGCCATCTGTGAGTGTTGCTCCAGGGGTGTCCTACCTTTGTGGCCTGGTTTTGTTTGCCTTCAATCCTGTTGTCTGCAATGGCTCTCTGCCTGTTGTGGGCAGAGTCTGGTGCCCATGGTGCTAGTGGGCTGCTCTGGGGCTGCCTTGGGCTTGAGTTGAATCAGACCAGGTGTTTGTCAGAGATGCAGTAGCACCAAACTTCAGGCACTGTCCCTGTGTAGTCCCTTGAGAAGCTTTTGTTGGTGGGTGGGGCCTGCACTCAGACCCACTGCCTGCCCCCAGCCCACTGCTGGGGTCACAGTCAGACTGGTGTGTGGTTATCTTCCCCTCTCCCCGGGGCAGGACTCACTTTGGAGTGGTGCTGGTCCTTGTGTGGGCCATGTGCACACTGCCAGGCTTGTGGCACTTCTTTGATGGGATCGTGCCAAGAGTGATTGGAGGGGGTGGATCTGCTTTGCTGTGTCCTCTTGTCTATGCCGGGCTGCAGAGAGTCTGTTCTGCCAGTTTTCAGGCTGCTTTGTGGGTTATTTATCCTGACATGGGTGCTTTCTAGGCGGCCATGCAGCAAGAGGTGAGCCCAGGGACGTCCTACTCTGCTAAAAGGAAAAAAAAAATCTACAGCCAGGAATACTCTAGCCAGCAAGGCTTTCATTTAGAATAGAGGGAGAGATTGACTTTCCCAGAAAAACAAAAATTAAAAGCAAAACCAGTGACGTCCCTGTCACACAAGATGCCATTGGCCTGTGGGACCCAAATTCACAGTCGACCGCCCTCCTGCCTGAGTCAGCATGCACGGCCTGCCACCTGCTAAATGCCAAGTCGACATGCCTTCACCTCAGATTGCCAAGGGCTCAAATTGACACTCTTCCCCTCAAATTCCAGCCCCTGTGCTCAAGTTTGTGCACAGAAGTGGGCATAATTATAACAGCAGAATGAAGCAACCCAAACATCTAATTATTTCTGTGGAATATAGAATGGATATAGGAGTATGCTAGGCTGAGAACATCTCCAACAAGCACATCAAAGAACAATATATACAGCATGATTCTGGTTAGTAAAAAAAAACAAAAACAAAAACAAAAAAACCTGGAAAGAATAAAACAAGATGAAACCATAGAGGGAGACAAACCATAAGAGATTTATTAAGCATAGGAAAGAAACTGAGGCTTGCTGGAGGGGAGGTGGAGGGGGATGGGGTAACTGGGTAGTGGGCATGAAGGAAGGCACATGATAGAATGAGCACTGCGTATTGTATGCAACTGATGAATCACTGAACTCTACCTCTGAAACTAATAATACACTATTTAATTAATTGAACTTCAAATTTTTAAAAAAGGACCCCCCCCAACACACACACACACAAATACCATCTATGAAAAACACACAGAGAATACCATTCTCAATGGGGAAAAACTGAGAACTTTCCCCCTAAGGTCAGGAACGTGGCAGGGATGTCCACTATCACCACTGCTATTCAACATAGTATTAGAAGTCCTAGCCACAGCAATCAGACAACAAAAAGAAATAAAAGGCATCCAAATTGGCAAAGAAGTTGAACTGTCACTCTTTGCAGATGATATGATACTTTATGTGGAAAGCCCAAAAGACTCCACCCCCAAACTGCTAGAACTCATACAGGAATTCAGTAAAGTGGCAGGATATAAAATCAATGCACAGACATCAGTGGCATTCCTATACACCAACAGCAAGACTGAAGAAAGAGAAATTAAGGAGTCGATCCCATTTACAACTGCACCCAAAACCATAAGAGACCTAGGAATAAATCTAACCAAAGAGGCAAAGAATCTATGCTCAGAAAACTATAAAATACTCGTGAAAGAAATTGAGGAAGCCACAAAGAAATGGAAAAATGTTCCATGCTCATGGATTGGAAGAACAAATATTGTGAAGATGTCAATGCTACCTAGAGCAATCTACACATTTAATGCAATCCCTATCAAAATACCATCCACTTTTTTCAAAGAAATGGAACAAATAATCCTATAATTTGTGTGGAGCCAGAAAAGACCCCAAATAGCCAGAGGAATGTTGAAAAAGAGAAGCAAAGCTGGTGGCATCACAATTCCGGACTTCAAGCTCTATTACAAAGCTGTCATCATCAAGACAGTATGGTGCTGGCACAAAAACAGACACATTGATCAATGGAACAGAATAGAGAGCCCAGAAATGGACCCTCAACTCTATCGTCAGCTAATCTTTGACAAAGCAGGGTAGAATGTCCAATGGCAAAAAGACAGTCTCTTCAACAAATGGTGTTGGGAAAATTGGACAGCCACATGCAGAAGAATGAAACTGAACCATTTCTTTACACCACACACAAAAATAGACTCAAAATGGTTGAAAGACCTAAATGGGAGACAGGAATCCATCAAAATCTTGAGAAGAACACAAGCAGCAGCCTCTTCCACCTCAGCTGCTGCAACTTCTTCCTAGAAACATCACCAAAGGCAAGGGAAGCAAGGGCAAAAATGAACTATTGGGATTTCATCAAGATAAAAAGCTTTTGCAAAGCAAAGAAAATAGTCAACAAAACCAAAAGACAACCGACAGAATGGGAGAAGATAATTGCAAATGACATATGTGAATTGTGTAAGACGGATGAATCACAGACCTTTACCTCTGAAACAAATAATACATTATATGTTAAAAAAAAAAAAAAGAAGAAGATAGCAGGAAGGGAACAATGAAGGGGGGGAAATCGGAAGGGGAGATGAATCATGAGAGACTATGGACTCTGAGAAACAAACTGAGGGTTCTAGAGGGGAGGGGGGTGGGAGAATGGGTTAGCCCCGTGATGGGTATTAAGGAGGGAATGTACTGCATGGAGCACTGGGTGTTATATGCAAACAATGAATCATGGAATGCTACATCAGAAACTAATGATGTAATGTATGGTGATTAACATAACATAATAAAAATATATATATATAAATAAAAATATATAGACACCAGGGCATCAAGCAAATCTCAGAGATCCAAAAGGAAAGTAGACTATTGTTATATTAAGAGGTTGCTTTTCAAATTAAAGTCTTTTTTTAATTTAATTTAATTTTATTATGTTATGTTAGTCACCATACAGTACAGCATTAGTGTTTGATGTAATATTCCATGATTCATTGTTTTCATATAGGTTTCCATAGCTTTCACTTAAGGCTTCTATTGTCATTGTCAATGTTATAGTCAATATCTAAGTCATTTTTATAGACTGTATAATTAAGCATCCAGAGAGCTCTTTTTTCTTTTGAATATTAAATGATAAGTTCCACCTGCCTAAAGAATGCAAGTACTATGTGTTTCCTTCAAAGTATTCAAAACCGGCAGTTTAAGAGCTTCGGGAAGATGGCAAAAGCGTAGGAGGACCCTAGGCATGTCTCACCCCATGAATACAACTAGCTAACTATCAAATGATTCTTAATACCGCAGAAATCAACCTGAAGATTGACAGAACAAACTCCACAACTAAAGGGGATAATAGGCCACATCAACTAAGGTAGGAAGAGCAGATATATGGTTCAGGGAGAAACAAATAATGGGTACTATGGAGGGGAGTGTGCCATGGTCATGGAATAGGGCAAGAGAGAGGACCACACAAGGGAAAGCATGAAAAGAACATTTCCCCAAAGCCCTTGGCTGGGAAAAAGAGTAACACTGACTTTCATGAGTTCTTGCAAACAGTGGTGCTTAAAGCCTGGAGTTTTTTGTTTTTGTTTTTGTTTTTGTTTTTTTAAGATTTTATTTATTTATATGACAGAGAGACACAGCGAGAGAGGGAACACAAGCAGGGGGAGCGGGAGAGGGAGAAGCAGGCTTCCCTCGGAGCAGGGAGCCCGATGCGGGGCTCGATCCCAGGACCCTGGGACCATGACCTGAGCCAAAGGCAGATGCCCAACGACTGAGCCACCCAGGCGCCCCAAAGCCTGGAGTTTTAAATGTAAGCAGGCTTGGCTGGGATAGGGCCCTGAGGGCACTGCCTTGCTCTCAAACACAGCCCCCCCCCCCCAAAAAAAGCAGGTGAAGACAGCAAGGAAACAGCCATTTAAAGAATGCCTGGGGCACAGAAGGGGGAGAGTATTTGCTCCTCATGGAGCAGGTCCCTCAGAGCCAGCATTCACTAAGAAACATCTCTAGGAACAAAGAAGCTGGTTGGTGCCATTTCTCTGTCCCACTCCTCAGCATAAACACAGAGCCACCTGCTAGAGGAGGGACAATACAGACACTGGATGCCTAAGTTGCTTACACCAAACTCCATACCCCTGCAGTCTGGCAGGACTGTGCTTCTCAGTCAAGCCTGCCTCATACAGGCAGAGGACCCCTTCCCAAGAAGACAAGGAGAAATGCCTACTCACACCATATCTCCAAACCAGGGATGTCTAAAGAGGTTTCAGATCTAGGTGTAAGTTGTATACAGTCTCATTTAACAAGCTGACCAAAGCACACCTAGTCAAAACTTGCCACATTCTGACCAAAGACAAAATGGGGCTCACTGCAGGCAAGCCGTGTATCTACAGATGACTGGCCTGAAGGATAAAACAGCCAAAACACAAAAGCAGAGGGTACGCAGCACACAACAGAGACAGTCACTGAAGCACTAAGCCCTGGACAGTACATGACCTCTTCTTCATAAAGCCAACACTTGCAGGAGCAGGAAACATAATGGGCTTTTCTAAAACACAGAAGAAGACAAAGACTTAGACAAAATACCAAGTTGGAGGAATTCATCCCAAATGAAAGAACAAGATAAGGTCATGGCCAGAAATATAAGTGAAACTAGATTTCTAAATCTAGTGAAATCTAAATGATATAAGTAAGATGCTTGATGGAGAATTTAATGCAACAATCATAAGGATATTCACTAGGCTTGAGAAAAGAATGGAAGACTTCAGGAAGGTCCTTACTGCAGAAATGAAAGACTTCAGAAAGAATCAGTCAGACATGAAGAATGCAATAGCTGAGTTTGTAACCAGGCTTGATGCAATGAAAATAAGGCTAGAAGAAACAGAGGAACAAATAAGTGATATAGAACACAAAATAATGGAAAATAATGAAACTGAAGAAAGAGAATAATTGTGGAACTCAGGAATACACTTAGGGAGCTCAGTGATTCCATCAAATGTAATAATATTTGTATTATAAGAGTCCCAGAAGAAGAAGAGAGACAAAATGGGGCAGAAATTTTATTTAAGGAAATAATAGCTGAAAACTTCCCTAATGTGGGGATGGATAGAAACATCCATATCCAAGAGCCTCAGAGAACAGCCATAAAAATCAACTAAAGCTGGCCAACAGCAAGATATATTATAATTAAATTTGCAAAATGTAGTCATAGAAAAACAAATTGTAAAAGCAGTAAGATAAAAGAAGTCCTTAACTTACAAAGGAAGACCCATAAGTCTAGCTGCAGATCACTCAGCCAGAAGAGAGGGCATGATATATTCAAAGTGCTGAATGGTAAAAATCTGCAGACAAGAATACTCTATCTAGAAAGTCTATCATTCAGAATAGAACGAGAAATAAAGAATTTCCCAGATGAACAAAAAATAAAGGAGTTGTGACCACTAAACCAGCTCTGTAGGAAATATTAATGGGGACTCTTTGAGAGGAAAGGAAAGCCCCAAAGAGACAAAGACAAGAAAGGAACAGAAAAATCTCCAGAAACAATGACCAAACAAGTAAAAATTAATGGGAGTAAATACATATCTATCAATAATTACCCTAAAATTAAATGGCCTAAATGCTCTAATCAAAAGACATAAGGTGTCAGAATGGATAAAAACACAAGACCCATCTCTATGCTGCCTTTGTAAGACACATATTAGACCTAAAGACACCTGCAGAGTGAAGTGAGGGGATGCAGAAATATTTATCATGCAAATGGATGTAAAAAAAAAGTTGGAGGGGGTGGGGGGATGGGTTAGCCTGGTGATGGGTATTAAAGAGGGCACATACTGCATGGAGCACTGGGTGTTATATGCAAACACTGAATCATGGAACACTACATCAAAAACTAATGATGTAATGTATGGTGATTAACATAACATAATAAAAATAAATTTAAAAAATAATAAAGTTAAAAACTAAAAAAAAAGAAATAGAAAGTCGGAGTAACAATATTTATATCAGACAAACACTTTTAAAACAAAGACTGTAACAGGAGACCAAAAAGGGAATTATATCATAATAAAGGGGAAAATCCAACAAGAAGATCTAACAATTATAGATATTTATGCACTGTACATGAGAGCACTCAAATACATAATACAATTAATAACATAACAGAATTCACTCATAATAATACAATAATGGTTGGGGATGTTAATACGTCACTTACATCAATGGATAGATCATCTGAACAGAAAATTAACAAGGAAACAATGGCTTGGAAGACACAATGGACCAGATGGACTTAGATATATTCAGAACATTTTATCCTAAAACAGCAAAATACACATCATTTTCAAGTGTTCATGGGACATTCTCCAGAACAGATCACATACTAGTTCACAAATCTGACTTCAACAAGAACAAAAAGATTAAGGTCATGCCATGCAACTTTTCTGACCACAATGCTATGAATCTAGAGGTCGACCACAAGAAAAAATGTGAAACTACCACAAATACATGGAGGTTAAACAACATGCTACTAAAGATGAATGGTTCAACCAGGAAATCAAAGAAGAAATTTTAAAAAAAATACATTGAAACAAATGAAAATGAAAACACAACCATCCAAAACCTTTGGCATACAGCAAAAGCAGTACTAAGAGGGAAGTATTTAGCAAGACAGACCTACCTTAAGAACTAAGAAAAATCTCAAATAAATAACTTAAACTTACATGTACAGGAATAGAAAACAACAACAACAAACAAAGCCTAAAGCTAACAGAAGGAGGGAAATAATAAGGATTAGAGCAGAAATAAATGATACAAAAAACTAAAAATACAGTAGAACAGATCAATGAAACTAGGAGTTTATTCTTTGAGAAAAATAATAAAATTGATAAACCCCTAGCCTGACTTATCAAAAAGAAAAAAGAAAGGAAGCAAAAAAATAAAACCACAAATGAGAGAGGAGAAATAACCACACAGACATACAAACAATTATAAGAGAATGTTATGAAAAACTATATGCCAACAAATTGGACAACCTGGAGGACGTGTAAATTCCTAGAAATAAGCTACCAAAACTGAAACAGGAAGTAATAGAAAACTTGAACATAGCTATAACCAGAAAAAAAAAAAAAAAAAGAAACAACACTTTGAATTAGTAATAAAAAGCCTCCCAAACAAATTAAAGTCCATGGCCAGATAACTTCACAAATATTTAAAGAAGAGTTAATGCCTATTCTTCTCAAACTATTAAAAGAAAAACAGAAATGGAAGGAAAACTTCCAAATTCATTCTATGAGGAAGCATTATCCTGATTCCAAAACCTGACAAGGAGCCCAGTAAAAAAGAGTATTACAGGCCAATATCCCTGATGAACATGGATACAAAAATTCTCAAAATAATACTAGCAAATTGAATCCAACAGTACATTAAAAGAATCATTCACTATGATCAAGTGGGATTCATTCTTGGGCTTCAAATTCTTGGTTCAATATTCACAAGTCAATCATCATGATACCCCACATTAATAAAATAAAGGATAAGAACCATATGATCATTTCAGTAGATACAGAAAAATCATTTCACAAAGTATAACATCCACTCATGATAAAAACCCTCAGCAAAGTAGGGATAGAGGGAACACACTGCAACATAATAAAGACTATTTGTGAAAAAAACACAGCTAATATCATCTTCAATGGGGAAAAACTGAGAACTTTTCCTTTATGGTCATGAACATGACAGTGATGCCCACTCTTACCACTATTATTTAACATAGTATTGGAAGTCCTAACCACAGCAATCAGATAACAAATAGGAATAAAATGCATCCAAATTGGCAAGGAAGAAGTAAAACTTTCACTATTTGCAGATTGCATGATACTCTATATAGAGAACTGGAAAACTCCTCCAAAGAATCGCTAGAATTGATATGCAAACTCAATAACGTTGCAGGATACATAATCAACATACAGAAATCTATTCCATTTCTGTACACTAATAATGAAGCAGAAGAAAGAGAAATTAAGGAATCAATTCCATTTACAATTGCACCGAAACTTTAAGATACTTAAGAATAAACCTTATCAAGGGGCGCCTGGGTGGCTCAGTCGTCAAGCGTCTGCCTTCGGCTCAGGTCATGATCCCAGGGTCCTGGAATCGAGCCCTGCATCGGGCTCCCTGCTCCGCAGGAAGCCTGCTTCTCCCTCTCCCACTCCCCCTGCTTGTGTTCCCTCTCTCACTGTGTCTCTCTCTGTCAAATAAATAAAATAAAATCTTAAAAAAAAAGAATAAACCTTATCAAGAGGTGACTTTTATCTGAAAACTACAAAACACTGATGAAAGAAATTGAAGAAGACACAAACAAATGTAAAGACATTCGATGCTCGTGGATTGGAAGAACACATATTATTAAAATGTCTATGCTACTGAAAGCAATCTACACATTTAATGCAATCCCTATCAAAACATTTTCACAGAGGTAACACTAACAATCCTAAACTTTGTGTAGTACTACAGAGGTAGAAAAATCAAGCCTAAACTTTGTATGGTACTGCAAAAGACTGAATAGCCAAAGCAAACGTGAAAAAGAAAAGCACACCTGGAGATATCACAATTCTGGACTTCATATAATATTGCAAAGCTGTAGTGCTCAAGAATGTATAGTACTGACAGAAAAATAGAGACATAGATCAATGGAACAGATTAGAATACCCAGAACAGATTAGAATACCCATTGAGCAAACTAATAGATGATGTTGGTTTCATTTTTAGTATTATTTTTTAGTGCAACTATTTCTTTGATCCCTTTTGGATATAAACACTGTTGTACTGAATAAGAATGCTGACTCTTATATAATGTATCTCCACAGCATCTACTAAAAATAAAATCTGATCAAATTAGCTTATCTAACTTTTAATTCAAAAGCAATAACCTTCTTCTTACAATGAACTACTTATCTTTTTAACATCAGTATAATAATGATAATATGAATAGCTTTACCCTTACTAAGCACTTACTATGTGATATGCACCTTATATAGAGTAATACCTATTAATATTATCCATGTTTTATAAATAGCAGATTGAAATTTAGAAATATTGTTATTAAAGCCCAAGATCACAGCTAGTAAATGACAAAACTGGCACCCAAACTCAGATTTGAAATGGAAATCCATGATTTTAATCGTTACTGCATCTAAGTGAAGAACATTTTTTTTTAAGATTAGAAAGGATAGGGTTTTAAGAAGTTAGCTAATGCCAAATGATGGTAACCTCTATGGAATCAATTTATTATTTGTCTCCCACCCCCTTGTGGATGACTGAGTCAGATGGTGCTGTACTCTGCTTTCTTTAACACTGTGTTCCATCTGTTTCAAGGATTACCATGTTTGACTGGGACAGTTCCAGTCTCTGCATTTTGTCCCAGTATAAATATTAATAGCATCTTCTTTCAACCTCAAACGCATTCAGTTTTGGATAGTAAATTCCTTGGCCACCTAACTTTGACCTATAGCAATACAAGTAGTGACTGGAAATTAAAATACTTTTCCAATTTGGGCATTCTCCTACTTAGGTAAGAATGGCATTGCCATAACATTTTGGCACCAATTTTCTTCCTTTATCCATCATTCTTAAGTACCTCAGAAGAAGGGATAAAGCATAGAAAGTGCAAATAGTGGCAGAAGGAGAGGATAATGAAGATACACCTTGACACAATTTTGCTGAAGGCTAGAACCCCAATTGGATTTCTTCTCATTTATCTACCTCATTAGTTTCTGTTTCTCTGTATTTTTGCCTGCACTTTTAAGTAACAGTTGTGTTTTCTCTTATTAATGAATCCCATGTTAAGCTAAATCCCAAATACTAAATTTAATACCAAATGAAATTCTGCTCCTTGAGCCCTCATGGATCTTATCTTCATGTAGAATCACTTTAATTCACATTTAGGTAGTAAACAAAGGACATTGTTTAACGAAAGGACATTAATGAAAAAATGCATTACTGGCCAGGATATGCTTTAATAAATAACATTCATTAGGAGGCAGCATGGTCCATGAAGGGCAGGTTGCTCTAAAATGAGGAAGAGGGCGCCTGGGTGGCTCAGTTGGTTAAGCGACTGCCTTCGGCTCAGGTCATGATCCCAGAGTCCCAGGATCGAGTTCTGCATCGGGCTTCCTGCTCAGAGGGGGGGGCTGCTTCTCCCTCTGACCCTCCCCCTTCTCATGCTCTATCTCATTCTCTCTCTCAAATAAATAAATAAAATCTTTAAAAAAATAAAATAAAATGAGGAAGATCTTGTATCTAATACTGGTTCTCCCCCAACCCTGCATATCCTTGAACAAGTCACATCCTTGCTATAAGCCTCAGTTTCTCCATATGTAAAATGAAAGCTGTGGGCTTAATGATAGCTAAGCTTCCTTTCAGTTCAGACTTTCTTTGATTTTACTCACAAAAATTCATGACATGTTCATTCTCCAAGTGGCAGTTGTGATTTCAAAAGCTTTGCAAATAAACTTGAAATCATTCTACCAGAAGTAAAAACTGGACTGTCTGGCTGATGAATAATCTGGGAGAGGGGAGGGGTGAGTAAAATCACAGAAACATGATTACCAAGGGACACATTTATCCCCCTTAAAAGAACAAACTGTTTTTAAGCACTTCTGAAGCCTCCATTTTCATATAAATCCATTTACATACAAATTCCTGATGACAAATATTCTCAATTCATTAAACTAGCTCCCAGAGGCCCCATACTTGGCAACACTTTGTTAGCTGGATTCAGGTTGCTTTAGCCCTTGATTATAATAAAATTGCTTTTCAAATATTCTATCATTTTTTAATTTAAAAAATTTTAATTAAAAAAATTATTCAGGTCCCAATTAGACTGAATTAGCAAGGTTTTGTATTACCACATTTTTTGTTAATTAACCCCTGCCAAGGCCCTAACCACAGAATAGCCATCTCCAGCCGCGCCCTGGCCTTTTCTCCAACTCAGTCCGTGTGAGAAGCACTGTTGCTTCTTGAATGCCCACTGCGCCAGGGGCAGCCACATGGACCTAATTGGAAAGGGTCTTCTCCTACCCTCCTAAAATATTTTCTTCCCTTGGTATGTATTAATCCTTCTTCTCCATACTGGATGACTTTATGGAAATCTCTCCCAGACTTTTCTTTTCATGGGCATGACAGTTGTTTGGGAGGAGCTAGGATTAACATGGTAAAACAATCCAGGAAATCACCATATCCCCAAAAGGAATCTGGAGAGTTTCTAGGCCAGACTATCTAAAAAATGTGGTCTGTGAACTACCTACATCAGTAACACCTAAGATACTTGTTTAAAATTCAGATTCTTGGAAGCTACTTCTAGAACTATTAAGTTAAAATCTTTAAAGATTGTAGTAGGAGGTATATTTTTTACATGTCTCTCAGATGATTCCGACACAAACGAATTTATGAGAATCACTGTAAGTCTATGTCATCAGACACATAGAATGAGGGAAAAAGAACATTGGGTAAATCTCTGAGAGAGCTAATGCTGGTATTCATTTTGGCAAGGAAGTCCTCTCAGAACTCATGAAGATACAACCATGTCAATAATAATTGCTTATAAAAGATAACAAGGGGCACCTGGGTGGCTCAGTCGTTAAGCATCTGCCTTCAGCTCAGGTCGTGATCCCAGGGTCCTGGGATCAAGCCCCGCATCGGGCTCCCTGCTCAGCAGGAAGCCGGCTTCTCCCTCTCCCACTCCCCCTGCTTGTGTTCCTGCTCTCGCTATATCTCTCTCTGTCAAATAAATAAATAAAATCTTAAAAAAAAGAAGATAACAATTATTGAGTACTTAACCACGTGCCAGCCATTTGGCTAAATGTTTTATTATCATTATCACCACTAAGAACAGGCACTATTTATAGAGCTTACTTCATCTTTTATTAGCTTTAACCCACTGAAATCTCTCAACAATTATATGGAGTAGCCTTTATTGTTGTTGTTGTTATCATAGTTGTTATTATTATCCTTTCTGGATAAAAAAAGAAAACCTGAAGCTAAGAGAAGTTACACTATTCTATAAATTTTAAGTACCTAGTGAAGAGGCAAAGCACGGAAGTGAAGTGTTTTCCTCCTAGATAGTGAGCTCCAAAAAGGCAAGGACAAAACCTGCTTTGACTCAGTCCCACTTGCCAAAGTAGAGCCTGTACTGAGCAGGGGTCTACCTTGAGTTAAACTGAAATGAGGTTAAGGCTGTCCTTGAATGTAAAAGACTGGAGGGGGAGTCTTTAGAGTGGAATAATTGGGAAGAGCCAAGGACTGTGAAATGTAACTTCTACCCTGACCACCTCCAGCAAGTTCAAGCATTTTGGTTCTCAGAATCTCTCTCTTATCTTCTCCCCCATTGAACTTTATAAACACAACAGAAGCAGAGTAAAGAAAGCAGGAACAAACAGACAATTCTTCCCTAGCTATGTCCTAATGGGGTCATGTGCTCCTTGTCTCATCCTTTATATGCTTCATTATTAAAAATAAATATTACTTTACACCAGTCAGAATGGCTAAAATTAACAAGACAAGGAACATCAAATATTGGCGAGGATGCAGAGAAACCCTTTTACACTGCTGGTGGGCATGCAAGCTATTACAGGCACTCTGGAAAACAGTATGGAGGTTCTTCAAGAAGTTAAAAATAGAGCTACCCTATGACCCAGCAATTGCACTTCTATGTTTTTGCCCCAAAGATACAGATGTAGTGAAATGAAGGGGTACCTGCACCCCAATGTTCATAGCAGCAAGGTCCACAATAGCCAAACTGTGGAAGGAGCTGAGATGCCCTTCAACAGATGAATGGAAAGAAGATGTGGTTCATATATACAATGGAATATTACTCAGCCATCAGAAATGATGAACACTTACTGTTTAGTTTACATCAATGTGGATGGAACTGGAGGGTATTATGCTCAATGAAATAAGTCAGTCAGAGAAAGACAATTATCATATGGTTTCACTCATATGTGGAATATAAGAAACAGTGAAGAGGACCATAATGGAGGGGAGGGAAAACTGAATGGGAAGAAATCAGAGAAGGAGACAAACCATGAGAGACTCTTAACTATGGGAAACAAACAGTGTTGCTGAAGGGGAAGTGGGTGGGTGGATGGGATAACTGGGTGATGGGCATTAAGGAGAGCTAAGCAGTGGGTGTTATTATACACAACTGATGAATTGTTGAACCTACATCTGAAACTAATGATGTACTATGTGTTGGCTAATTGAATTTAAATTTTAAAAAAATAAAATAAAAAATAAAAAAAACAAATCTTGGTATGACTCTAATAAAAATGGGTTTTAGTTCTTTTCTTTACCACTATAGCCCTTTAACAAGATTTAATTTTTCTTTCTAAAAAATTGCATTATTTTAATTTTATTTTATTTCAACTTCTTAAGCAATTGGAGTCCAACTAACAATAAGACATGTTTAAGGAGAAAACTTGCTGCTCTCTGGTTAAGAAATGTTGAATAGATTTCAGCAGAAAATAGATCACAATCTTTATCAGGTTGAGAAACATCCCTTCTTATTCCAGTTCATAAAGACTATCAGGAATGGAGTGGGGAGCTAAGATGACATTGGAGTAGGAGAATCCTAGGCTCATCTCATCTTTCAAACACAGCTAGGTAAACTCAAATCCTTCTAAATACTCTAGAATCAACCTGAAGACTAACAGAACGAACTCCACAACTAAAGGGAGACAAGAAGCCACATCAAAGAAGGTAGGAAGTTCAGAGCTGTGGTTTAGGGGAGAAATGGATCCCACGTGCTGCAGAGCAGAAGTCATAGATAAAGGTGAGAAAGAGAGAGAGGAGCACAGAAAGGAATGCACAAAGGGAACATTTCTCCAAAGCCACTGGCTGGAAACAAGAGGCTGATTTGTGTGAGTTCTTGCAACCAGCAGGGCTTAAAGACTGGACTTTTAAAAGTCAGTGGGCTTGGCTAGGATAGAGCCCATAAGACAGTACCCTACTCCTGGAGAACAAGCAGGCAAACAACCTGAGGGTAGATAGCATGGAAACAGCAAACTGAAGAACACCTGGGGCACACACAGGGGACATTATTCACTCCTCCTCGAGTGTGTCCCTGAGAGGCAGCTTTCACAGACACCTCTCTGGGGAGAAAGGAGCCTGCTGGCACCATTTCCCTACCCTAGCCTTCAGCATAAACACAGAGTCACCTGCTGAAAACAACACAGAGACAAAACTGGCTGCCTAATTTGCTTATACAAAGTCCTGACCCCCTCTGCTCTGATCCTACTGCCCTTCTCAGTCAAGCTTGCCTCAGTCCCAGCATGGCAAGCCCCTTCCTCAGAAGACCAACAAAAGCCTCTATGCACACCACATTGCTAAAGCCTGGAGTTTTAAAAACCAGGAGTTATGGCTGGGATAGAGCCTGGAAGGCAATGTGCTGCTCCTGGAGAGAAGGCAGCCAAACAATGCCGAGGTGAACAGTGTGGAAACAGCTATCTGAAAAAGACCTGGGTCACACAGGGCAGAGGTTATTTCTCAGGGAAGCACCCTGAGATACAGTGTTCACAGAGGCACTACTCCAGGGACAAAAAAGTCTGTTTCCAACACTCCCATCCTCTACCCCTCAGCATAAACACAGAACCACCTATGAAAACCATCACAGCACTGACAGTGGCTACCTAAACTGAATACACCAAGTCCCAGCTCCCAGCACTCTATTGGGACTGCACATCTCAGTCAAGCTTGCCTGTCTCAGCACATGGGGCCCTGTCACCAGAAGACAAGCAGAAACCCTTTCCCACACCACATCTCCTGACCAGAGACTTCTTCAGGACTTCATTTCTAGTGGAAGTAGTATCAGGACTCATTTCACAAGCAGAAGAGTATGTCTAATTAAAACTTGCTACATTCTGGCCAAGGACCAAATACTACCCACTGTAAGCAAGGAGAGCCTCTACAGAAGACTGGCCTAAAAGATAAAACAGCCAAAACACAACAGCAGAGTGTATGCAGCACACAACAGAGACAGTCCCTGAAGCACTAGGCCCTGGACAGTACGTGACCTCTTCTTCATAAAGCCAACACTTGCAGGAGCAGGAAACATAATGGGCTTTTCCAAAACACAGAAGAAGGCAAAGATTTAGAAAAATATCAACTTAGAGGAATTCATCCCAAATGAAAGAACAAGATAAGGTCATGGCCAGAAATATAAGTGAAACTAGATTTCTAAATCTAGTGAAATCTAAGTGATATAAGTTAGATGCTTGATGGAGAATTTAAAGCAACAATCGTAAGGATATTCACTAGGCTTGAGAAAAGAATGGAAGACTTCAGGGAGGCCCTTACTGCAGAAATAAAAGACTTCAGAAAGAATCAGTCAGACAGGAAGAATACAATAACTGAGATTGTAACCAGGCTTGATTCAATGAACACAAGGCTAGAAGAAACAGAAGAACAAATAAGTGACATAGAACACACAATTATTTAAAACCACGAAACTGAAAAAGAGAAAGAATAATTGTGGAACTCAAGAATACACTTAGGGAACTCAGTGACTCCATAAAATGTAATTACATTATGGGAGTCCCAGAAGAAAAAGAGAGACAAAATGGAGCAGAAAATTTATTTGAGAAAATAATAGCTGAAAACTTCTCTAATCTGGAGAAGGAAACAGACATCCAGATCCAGGAGGCACAGAGAATGGCCATCACAATCAACAAAAGCAAAATAAGTCAGTCAGAGAAAGACAAATATTAGACGATTTCACTCACATGTGGAATTTAAGAAGCAAAACAGATGAACACAGGGGAAGGGAAGGAAAAATAAAATAAGATGAAATCAGAGAGGGAGACAAACCATAAGAGACTCTAAACCACAGGGAACAAACTGAAGTCTGCTGGAGGGGTGGTGGGTGGGGGGATGGGGTAACTGGGTGATGGGCATTAAAAGAGAGTACTTGATGTAATGAATACTGGGTGTTATATGCAACCGATGAATCACTAAATTCTACCTTTCTAACTAATAACACACTATTTGTTAATTAAACTGAATTTAAATTTAAAAATTTAAAAATCAACAAAAGCAGGCCAACACCAAGACATATTGTAATTATATTTGCAAAATATAGTTACAAAGAAAAAAATCTTAAAAACTGCAAGACAAAGGAAGACCCATAAGCCTAGCTACAGATTTCTCAACAGAAACGTGGTAAGTCAGAAGAGAGTGGCATGACATTCACAGTGCTGAATAGTGAAAACCTGCAGCCAGGAATACTCTAACCAGCAAGGATATCATTCAGAAAGAAGGCGAGATAAAGAGTTTCCTAGAGAAACAAAAACTAAAGGAGTGTGTGAACTCTAAACCAGCCTTGCAAAAAAATATTAAAAGGAATTCTTTGAGTGGGAAGGAAAGACCAAAAGGGACAAAGAAAGGAAAGGAACAGAGAAACTCTCCACACAATGAAAAAACAAGTAATAAAATAGCACTAAATACATATCTACCAATAATTACTCTGAAAGTAAATGGACTGAACTTTCCAATCAAAAGACATAGGGTACCAGAATGAATTAAAAAACAAAAACAAAAAAAATAAGACCTGTCTATATGATGCCTATGAGAGACAAATTTTAGCCCTAAAGACACCAGCAACTGAAAGTGAGGGAATGGAGAAATATTTATCACACAATTCGAGGTTAAAAGAAAACCAGAGTAGCAATACTTATATTGGACAAGCTAGACTTTTAAAAAAGACTGTAGAAGAGATGAAGAAGGGCACTATATCATCATAAAGGGGACAATCCAAAAGAAGATCTAACAATTGTAAGTATTATGCCCCTAACATGGAAACACCCAAATACATAAGACAATAATAAACATAAAGGAACTCATTGATAATAATACAATAATAGTAAGTAATTTTATCACCTCACCTACATCAATAGACAGACTATCTAAGTAGAAAATCAACAAGAAAACACTGGTTTTGAGTGACACAATGAACCAGATGGGCTTAACATATATATTCAGAACATACTATCCTAAAGTAGCAGAATACACATTATTTTCAAGTGCACATGGGACATTGTCCAGAATAGATCACATACTAGGTCACAAATCTGACGTCAAAAATTACAAAAAGAATGAGATTCATACCATGTATATAACCTGAACAAAACACTATGAAACTTGAAGTCAACTACAAGAAAAAAGGTAGAAAGATGATAAATATGTAGAGAAAAAATGTAGAACGATGAGGTAAAACAACATGCTACTAAAGAGTGAATGGGTCAACAAGAAAATCAAAGAAAAAAAAAAAAGAAAAAGAAGAAATTTTAAAAATACAGGTAAAAAGTGAAAATGAAAACACAACAGTCCAAAACTTTTGGCATACACCAAAAGCGTTGTTAAAAGGGAACATATACATTATTGCAGGCCTAACTTAAGAAGCAGCACAAATCTAAAATAAACCACCTAACCTTGTATGTAATAGAACTAGAAACAAAATAATAAACCAAGCCAAAAGCCAGCAGGAGGAAGGAAATAATATTAGAGCAGAAATAAATGATATAGAAAATTAAAAAAAATACAATAGAACAGATCAATGAAACCAGGAGCTGTTTCTTTGAAAAAATTAATGAACTTGATAAACTCCTAGCTAGAATTATCAAAAAGAAAAGAGAAAGGACCCAAATAAATAAAATCACAAATGAAAGAGGAGAAATAACAATCAACACCACAGAAATAAAAACAATTACAAGAGGATATTATGAAAAACTATATGCCAACAAATTGAACAACCTGGAAGAAATAGCAGATAATGTACAAAAATTGAAACAGGAAAAAACAGAAAACTTGAACAGTCTGATAGCCAGCAAAGTAACTGAATCAGTAATAAAAAAATCTCCCAACAAACAAAAGTCTAGGGCCAGATGGCTTCACAGATGAATGCTATGAAACATTTAAAGAAGAGCTAATACCTATTCTTCTCAAAATATTCCAAAAAAAATAGAAATGGAAGGATAGCATCCAAACATATTCTATAAGGCCAGCATTACTGTGGTTCCTAAAATGGATAAAGACTTCATAAAAAAGAGAACTACAGGCCCATATCTCAGATTAACATGGATGCAAAAATTCTATACATAATACTAGCAAACTGAATTCAACAGTATATTAAAAGAATCATTCACTACAATCAAGTGAGATTTATTCCTGGGCTGCAAGTCCAGTTCAATGTTTGAAAATCAATCAAAGTGATACACCATGTTAATAAAAGTAATGATAAGAAACATGATCATTTCAACTGATGCAGAAAAAGAATTTAACAGAGTACAACATTCATTCATGATAAAAACCCTCAACAAAGTAATACTAGAGGGAACATACCTCAACACAATAAAGGCTATATATGAAAAACCTTGAATTAAAACATCCCCACTGGAAAGAGTTTTCCTCTATGGTCAGGAAGAAGACAGGGATGTTCACTCCCACCACTGCTATTTGACATAGTACTGGAAGTCTTAACCTCAACAATCAGACAACAAAAGAAATTAAAAGCATTCAACTCATCAAGGAAGGAGCAAAACATTCACTATGTGCAGATGGCATGATATTCTATATAGAAAACCTGAAAGACTATAATAAAGACTAATAGAACAGATACACAAATTCAGGAAAGTTGCAGGATATTAAAAAAAAAAATCAAGGGACAGAAGTCTGTTGCATTTCTATATACCAATAATGAAGGAGCAGAAAGAAAAATTAAGAAAACAATCCTATTTCCAATTACACCAAAAACCATGAGATACTTAGGCATAAATCTAACTAAAGTGGTGAAAGACCTGTATTCTGAAAACTATACAACACTGACGAAAAACATTCCATGTTCATTTATTACAAGAACAAATATTGTTAAAATGTCTATACTAGGTAAAACAATCTACACATTTAATGAAATCCTTATCAAAATACCAACAGCATTTTTCATAGAGTTAGAATAAACAATCCTAAAATTTATATGGTACCTTCAAAGACCCCAAAGAGTAAATCAACCTTGAGAAAGAAAAGCAGAGTTTTATATATTTTATACATTTATGCATTTAAAAAAATATATATATATATATATATTAGTAATATTATTATATAATATTACAAAGCTGTAGTGACCCAACAGAATGGTTTGGTACACAAATAGACACATAGATGAATGGAAGAAGATAGAAAACCCATAACTATATGGTCAAATAATCTTTGACAAAGCAGGAAAGAATATCAAATGGAAAAGAAGGCAGTCTCTTCAACAAATGGTGTTGGGAAAACTGGACAGCAACATGCAAAAGAAACTTGCTCACTTTCTTATACCATATACAAAAATAAATTCAAAATGGATGAATGACCTAAACGTGAGACAAGAAAGAAAGCATTAAAATCCTAGAGAAAAACACAGTAACCTCTTTGACATTGGCTATAGCAACTTCTTTCTACATAGGTCTCATGAAGTAAGGGAAACAAATGCAAAAATAAACTATTAGGACTTCAAAGTACAAAGCTTCTGCACAGTGAAGTAACAATAAACAAAAGTCAAAGGTAATCTACAAAGTGAGACTAGACTTTTGCAAATGACATATCTGATAAAGGGTTAGTATACAAAATATATAAAGAACTTACAAAACTCAACACCCAAAAAACAAATAACCCAATTAAAAAATGAGTAGAAGATATGAATAGACATTTTCTGAAGAAGACATATAGATGGCCAACAGACACACGAATAGAAGCTCAACATTACTCATCATCAGGGAAATACAAATCAAAACTACAATGAGGTATAACCTCAATCCTGTCAGAATGATAAAATCAACAATACAAAAAATAACTGGTGTTGGTGATGATGTAGAGAAAGGGGAATCCCCTTGCAGTGTTGGTGGACTGCAAACCCTAGAAAACAGTATGAAGTTTCTTCAAAAATTAAAAATAGAACTACCCTATGATCCAGCAATTGCACTCCTAGGTATTTACCCAAAGGATACAAAAATACTAACTTGAAGGGATACATGCACCCTGATGTTTATAGCGTTTTATGTACAATAGCCAAATTATGGAAAGATCTCAAATGCCCACTGATGAATGGATAAATGGATAATGGATAAAGAACAGGATATATATATATATATATATATATATATATATATATATATACACATATATATATATTACTCAGCTATAAAAATGAAACCTTGTCATTTGGAATTATATGGATGGAGCTAGAGAATATTTTGCTAAGCAAAATCAATCAGAGAAAGACAAATATCATATGATTTCTCTCATGTGTAGAATTTAAGAAACAAAACAAACAATCATAAGGGCAAGAGGGAGGCAAACCGAGAGACAGATTCTTCTTTTTTTTAAACTACGATTTTTATTTTTTTAAATTTTATTTTATTATGTTATGTTAATCACCATACATTAGATCATTTGTTTTTGATGTAGTGTTCCATGATTCATTGTTTGCATATGACACCCAGTGCTCCATGCAGAACGTGCCCTCTTTAATACCATCACCAGGCTAACCCATCCCCCCACCTTCCTCCCCTCTAGAACCCTCAGTTACTTTCTCAGAGTCCATAGTCTCTCATGGTTCATCTCCCCATCCGATTTCCCCCCTTCATTTTTCCTTTCCTACTATCTTCTTTTTTTCTTTTTAACATATAATGTATTGGGGCGCCTGGGTGGCTCAGTCGTTAAGTGTCTGCCTTCGGCTCAGGTCATGATCCCAGTGTCCTGGGATCGAGCCCCGCATTGGGCTCCCTGCTCAGCGGGAAGCCTGCTTCTCTCTCTCCCTCTCCCACTCCCCCTGCTTGTGTTCCCTCTCTCGCTGTGTCTCTCTCTGTCAAAAAAATAAATAAAATCTTAAAAAAATAAAAAAAAACATATAATGTATTATTTGCTTCAGAGGAAAAGGTCTGTGATTCAACAGTCTTACACAATTCACAGTGCTCACCATAGCACATACCCTCCCCAATGTCTATCACCCAGCCACCCCATCCCTCCCAACGCCCACCACTCCAGCAACCCTCAGTTTGTTTCCTGAGATTAAGAATTCCTCATACCAGTGAGATCATATGATACATGTCTTTCTCTGATTGACTTATTTCACTTAGCATAATACCCTGTAGTTCCATCCACATCATTGCAAATTGCAAGATTTCATTGTTTTGTTTTGTTTTGTTTTGTTTTGTTTTTTGATGGCTGCATGATATCCCATTGTATATATATACCACATCTTCTTTATCTATTCATCTGTGGATGGACATCTTGGCTCTTTCCATAGTTTGGCTATTGTGGACATTGTTGCTATAAACATTGGGGTACATGTACCCCTTCAGATCACTACATTTGTATCTTTGGGGTAAATATCCACTAGTGCAATTGCTGGGTCATATGATAGCTCTATTTTCAACTTTTTGAGGAACCTCCATACTGTTTTCCAGAGTGCTGCACCAGCTTACATTCCCACCAACAGTGTAGGAGGGTTCCCCTTTCTCTGCATCCTCGCCAACATTTCCTGACTTGTTAACTCTAGCCATTCTGACTGGGGTGAGGTGGTATCTCATTGAGGTTTTGATTTGGATTTCCCTGATGCCGAGTGAAGTTGAACGCTTTTTTCTCATGTCCGTTGGCCATTTGGATGTCTTCTTTGGAAAAATGTCTGTTCATGTCTTCTGCCCATTTCTTGATTGGATTCTTTGCTCTTTAAGTGTTGAGTTTGGTAAGTTCTTTATAGATTTTGGATACTAGCCTTTTATCTGATATGTCATTTGCAAATATCTTCTCCCATTCTGTCGGTTGTCTTTTGATTTTGTTGACTGCTTCCTTTGCTGTGCAAAAGCTTTTTATCTTGATGAAGTCCCAATAGTTCATTTTTGCCCTTGCTTCCCTTGCCTTTGGCTATGTTAAGAAACATATTTTTTTTTAAGATTTTTATTTATTTATTTGAGAGAGAGAATGAGATAGAGAGAGCATGAGAGGGGGGAGGGTCAGAGGGAGAAGCAGACTCCCCGCTGAGCAGGGAGCCCGATGTGGGACTTGATCCCGAGACTCCAGGATCATGACCTGAGCTGAAGGCAGTCGCCCAACCAACTGAGCCACCCAGGCGCCCAGAAACATATTCTTAACTATAGAAACAAGTGACGTTTCCCAAAGTGGATGTTTTAAATAGGTGATGGGGATTATGGATTGTAGTTGTGATGAGCAAGGGATGTTGTATGGAAGTGTTGAATCATTAAATTGTACACCTGAGACTAATATTAAACTATGGAAACTGACTGAAATTCAAATAAAAGCTTAAAAAATAAAATTGACCAGTAGAGACATCTGGATCTAAGCTTGCTTTGTAGGAAGATTTTTCAGTACTAATTCTTCTTTACTTGTTTTACTTTTATTCAGAATTTCTATTTGTTGTTGAGGAAATTGTGTTAAATTGTGATTTATTGGAATTTATCCATTTCATCTAAGTTATCAAATTTGTTGGCATAAAGTGTTTCATAGTGTTCTCTTATATTTTTTTTAATACAAATAGAATCAGTGGTATTTTCTTTTATTCCCAGTTCCCACAGTATGTATATTCTTTTCCTCTTGATTAGTTTATATAGTTATGTCAATTTTGTTAAATTTTGAAGACTAACTTTTATCTCATTTATTTTCTCTTTAGTTTTTCTGTTTTCCATTTTATGAATTTCTGTTCTAATCTTTGTTTTTGTCACTTTTATACCTCCAGTTTGATTTCTTCTTTAATGTATTTTTAAGGGGACATCTAAGACTATTAATTTGAGAACACTCTCTTTTCTAGTGTGGGTGCTTAAACCTATAAATTTCCCTCTAAATATTACTTCAGTTGCATCCCATAAATTTTGACATGTTATGCTTTAATTTTTATTCAGACCAAAATTCTAACTTCTATATTTATCCTACTTTCTATACCCTAATTTAGAATTAACAAATATATTCCTGGAGGAGCTTGATAGAATGACAGAATAGGAGGACCCTGATCTTAACCCATCCCACTTTTACAACTAGATATCCACATCCACCCAACGACCACAGCACATTGGGGGATCTGGTATAGGACTAATGGCCCAACACAAATTTTGCTAAAACTGCCATCCCACTCCCACATTTCCCAGTGATCATGGCCCTGCAGAGCTAGCTGGCCTAAGTCCCTCTAACACGTCAAAGAGCAAACACAGCACACAACATGCAGTTAGTGCAGATGAGTGCCCTGAAAGAAAAGTGACACAAACACAACAGCAGAGCATAAGTAACAACACATAGGATATTCCCCTGAAGTGGCAGGTTCTGGGTAACATAGGACACTACACTGCAAAGTACTCCAAGACCTCTTCTTCATAAAGTCACTACTTTCAAGAGCAGAAGGCATGACTAAGTTTCTTAACACAGAGAAACAAGCACAGAGAGGCCAAAAAAAAAAAAAAAAAAAAAAAAAAAAAAAGAATTGGAGACAGAGATTTATCCCAAATGAAAGAACAGGACAAGGCCATGGCCAGAGATGTAAGTGAAACAGATATAGGTAACTTGTCTGATACAGAATTTATTTATTTTTTATTTTTTTATTATGTTATGTTAGTCACCATACAGTACATCATTAGTTTTTGATGTAGTGTTCCATGATTCATTGTTTGCATGTAACACCCAGTGCTCCATACAATGCGTGCCCTCCTTAATACCCATCCTCGGGCTCACCCATCCCCCACTCCCCTCCCCTCTAAAACCTTCAGTTTGTTTCCCGGAGTCCATAGTCTCTCATGGTTCACCCCCCCTCTAATTTCCCCCCCTTAATTTTTCCCTTTCTTCTCCTAATGTCCTCCATGCTATTCCTTATGTTCCACAAATAAGTGAAACCATATGATAATTGTCTTTCTCTGTTTGACTTATTTCACTTAGCATAATGCCCTCCAGGTCCATCCATGTTGATGCAAATGATACAGAATTTAAAGCAATGATCATAAGCATACTCTATGGACTTGAGAAAAGATAAGAAGATGTGAGTGAGACCCTTAACACAGATAAAAAATAACATAGCAAAGATAAATTGCTCAATAAATGAAATGAGAAACATACTTGATGAAATAAACAACAGGATGGAAGAAGCAAAGGAAGAAATTAGTGACCTAGAAGACTGAGAAATGGAAAGTAATCAAGATGAAGAAAAGAGAGGAAAAAAAAGAATTATATAACATATGAATAAGCTTAGGGAACTCAGTGACTCCATCAAATGTGGTAGCATTGGTATTATAAGAGTTCCAGAAGAAGAAAGAGAGAAAAGGGGGCAGAAAGTTTATTTGAAGAAATAATAGCTAGAAATGTCCAAACTGTGGGGAAGGAAACAAATATCCACACCCAGGCACAAAGAATGCCAATCAGAATCAATAAAAGCAGACCTACACTAAAATATATTGTAATTAAATTGGCAAAATGTATAGTGATGAAGAAAAAAAAATTAAATCGGCAAATCCAAAGAGGACAGTACTTTTCAAGGGAAAACCTATAAGGCTAGCATGAGATCTTTCAACAGAAATCTTGTGACCCAGAAGGGAGTGGTATGATACATACAAAGAACTGAACAGGGGAAAAAAACTGCAGCCAAGAATAATCTATCCAGGAAGACTAGCATTCAGAATAGGAGAGATAAAGACTTCCCAGACAAAAATTAAAGGAGTTAATGTCCACCAAAGCAGCCATGCAAGAAATATTAAAGGGGACTTTTTGAATGGAAAAGAGACCAAAAATGAAAATCTAAAGATATGAAACACAAAAGCAGTAGAAAGAAATATTCTGGAAAAATTAGTCTAGAAACTCAAGAGATAAAGAGATATAAAATATGACAACATATACATAAAATGTGGAGAGGAGTGGAATAAAGAATGGGTTCAACATTAAATAACCATCAACTTATTGGAACCTACTACATGCAGAAGAGGTTATATACAAACCTAATGGCAATGATATACTAATAACTATATATATATATATAAATAAAGAGAAAGAAATCCAAATATATCACCAATGTAAATCAGCAAACTATGAAAGAGGCAAAGACAAAAAAGGATCAGAGACAATCTTTAGAAACAACCACAAAAAATAATAAAATGACAATAAATACATATCTATCAATAATTATTTGAATGTAAATAGACTAAATGTTCCAAGGAAAAGACATGGGATGAAAGAATGGATTAAAAATAAACAAAATGTATGAATATACTGCTTATAGGGAACTCATTTTAAACCTAAAAACACATGCAGGTTGAAAGTAAAAGGATATAGAGAAACATCAACCATACAAATGGATGTCAAAGGAAAGCCAGAGTAGCAATACATATTTCAGACAGAACAGACTTTAAAACAAAGACTTTAACAAGAGACAAAGAAGGAAAGAAGGACACTATATAATAAAGAAGGGGACAAATAAACCAGAAAATATAACAATTGTAAATGTTTATGCATCTAAAATATGAGCACCCAAATAAGACAATTAACAACAAACATAAAAATCCATAATAATTCAATAATAGTAGGGGACTTTAGCATCTCACTTATATCAATGGACAGATGACCTAAATAGAAAATCAACAAGGAAAGACTTGTTCTGAATGACACATAGGAACAGATGGATTTAACAGATATATTCAGAACATTCTGTCCTAAAACAGCAGAATACTTATTATTTTCAGATGTCTATGAACATTCTCCAGAGTACATCACAAATTAGCCCACAAAACCACCCTCAATAGATTCAAAGATATCTGAGTCATACCATGCATCTTTTCCAACTGCAAAATTAATGAAACTAGAAGTCAACCATGAGAAAAAGATCTGAAAAGAAAACAAATACATGGAGGTTAAATAACATGCTACTAAAAAATAAATGGATCGACCAGGAAATAAAAGAATAAATAAAAAAGTACATGGAAACCAAAGTAAAAGAAAACACAATGTTCCAAAACCTTTGGGATGCAGTAGAAACTGTTTGAAACGGGAGGTTTACAGCAATACATGCCTACCTCAAGAAGTAAGAAAAATTGCAAATAAAAAACCTAACCTTGCACATAACAGAGCTAGAAAAAGAACCATAAACAAAAGCATCAGGAAGGAAATAATAAAGATTAGAGCAGAAATAAATGATATAGAAACTAAAACAACAACAACAACAAAACAACAACAACACAGTTCAATGAAACCAGCAGCTGTTGCATTGAAAAAATAAAATAAAATTGAGAAACCTCTAGCTGGATTTATGGAGAGAGAGAGAGAGAGAAGACTTGAGTGAATGAAATCACAAACAAGACAGAAGAAATAACAACCAACACCACAGACATATAAAGAAATAGAAGAGAATAAAAAAAAAAAAGTTGTATGTCTGGATTTGCCATAATTGAGAGCGCAGAGCACCACGGATTTCTAAATACCTGTGAAGGGCCCTGATTCCCATGTTCATTTTGTGGAATATTCACTCAGGGGACAGAGGAACAAGTGTTCATCGTGCCCACCATGAGGCCCAGACTCAGGGAATCTACTCCTACGAGGGACAGAAATCCAAGTTCCAGTGTGAGGGAACGTCACACATTTTGTCTGAACCCGGGGCATGAAAGTGTCCCAGGCCGCCTCTGCAGCATGGCTTGATGCTATCACCGTGTAGCATCTGCCCAAGAGCCAGATTCCTGTGGTCACACCTGAGATCGGGGTGGGCTCTGTGCTTCGGGAGTTCCCTTTTTCTTTATCCATTTCCCACACTTTCATAATATTCTCTTCTAATTGTTTATATTTCTGTGGTGTTGGTTGTTATTTTTTCTGTCTCATTTCTGATTTCACTCTAAACGGATGAAAGACCTCAGTGTGAGACAGGAATCCATCAAAATCCTAGAGGAGAACATAGGCAGTAACCTCTTCAACTTTGGCCACAGCCAATTCTTTCAAGACCCATCTCCAAAGGCAAGGGAAACAAATCAAAAATGAACTTTTGGGACTTCATCAAGATAAAAAGCTTCTGCACAGCAAAGGAAACAAAGGCAGCCCATGGAATGGGAGAAGATATTTGCAAATGACATATCTGATAAAGGGTTAATATCCATGTGCAGAGCTTTTTATTTTAATGAAGTCCTGATACTTTATTTTTGCTTTTGTTACCCTTGCCTCAGGAGACATATCTATGAAGAAGTTTCTTCATCTGATGTCGAGATTACTGTCTGTGTTCTCCTCTAGGATTTTAATGGTTTCTTTTCTCACATTTAAGTCTTTAATCCATTTTGAATTTATTTTGGTGTGTGGTATAAGAAATATGTCCAGTTTCATTCTCTTGTATATCGCTCTACAGTTTTCCCAACACTGTTCAAGAGACTTTTTTTCCCATTGGATATTCTTTCCTTCTTTGCCAAAGATTAATTGATCATATAGTTGTGGGTTCATTTTTGGGTATTCTATTCTGTCTGTTGATCTGTGTGTCCATTTTTGTGGCAGTACCATACAGTTTTTATCACTAAAGCTATGTAGTATAACGTGAAGTCTGGAATTGTGATGCCTCCAGTGGTTTTCAAGATGGCTTTGGCTATTAGGGGTCGTTTGTGGTTCCATACAAATTTTAGGATTATTTATTCTAGCTCTGTGAAGAATGCTGGTGATATTTCGATAGGGACTGCACTACATGTGTAGATTGCTTTATTTAGTATAGATATTTTAAAATATGTGTTCTTCTGATCCATGAGTATGAAATGTTTATCCATTTCTTTGTGTCCTCTTCAATTTCTTTCATCAGTGTTGCATAGTTTTCAGAATACAGGTCTTTCACCTCTTCAGTTAGGTTTATTCCTAGGTATCTTATTTTTTTGTTGTTGTTGCATTTGGAAATGGGATTGATTCCTTGATTTCGCTTTCTGCTGCTCCATTATTGGTATATAGAAATGCAACAGATTTCTATACATTTATTTTGTATCCTGTGAGTTTGCTTAATTTGTGTACCAGTTCTAGCAATTTTTTGGTGGTGTCTTTCAGGTTTTCTATATAGAGTATCATGTCATCTTCCAGTAGTCCCAGTTTTATTTCTTCCTTGCCAAACTGTATGACTTTTATTTCTTTTTGTTGTCTGATTGCTGAGGCTAAGACTTCCAGTACTATGTTAAATAAGAGCTGTGAGAGTGGACATCCCTGTCTTGTTCCTGACAGTAAAGGAAAAGTTCTATTTTTCCCCATTGAGGATAATATTAGCTGTAGGTTTTTCATATATGGACTTTATTGTGTTAAAATGCATTTCCTCTAAACCTACTTTGTTGATATTTTTTATCAGGGAAGGATCTTGTACATTGTCACATGGTTTTTCTGCATTTATTGAGGGGATAATATGTTTCTTATACTGTCTTTTATTAATTTGGTGTATCATGCTGATTGATTTATAAATATTGAACCACACTTGCAACCCTGGAATAAATCCCACTTGATCCTGGTGAATGATTCTTTTAATGTACAGATGGATTGAAGTGGCTAGTATTTTATTAAGAATTTATTCATCAATGTTCATCATGCTATTGGACTGTAGTTCTCTTTTTTGTGGTGTCTTTACCTGCTTTCAGTATCAGGGTAATCCTGGCTTTATACAATGAAGTTGGAAGTTTTCCTTCATTTTCTATTTTTCACAATAGTTTGAGAAGAGTACTCTTCTTTAAATGTTTAGTAGAATTCACTCATGAAGCCATCTGGCCCTAGACTTTTGTGTCTTTGGAGTTTTTTCATTACCTATTCAATTTCTTTGGTGGTTATCAGCCTATCCAAGTTTTCTGTTTTCTTCCTATTTCAGTTATGATAGTTTATATGTTCTCAGGAATTTATGCTTTTCCAATTTGTTGGCATGAAGCTTTTCACAATATTCTCTTCTAATTGTTTGTATTTTTGTGGTGTTGGTTGTTATTTTTCCTCTCTCATTTGTGATTGTATTTATTTAGGTCCATTCCCTATTCATTTTCATAAGTCTAGCTAGAGATTTATCAATTTTATTTATTTTAATCAAAGAGCCATCTCCTAGTTTCATTGATCTCTTTTTTATTACTATGTTCAATTAGCCAACATATAGTACATCATTAGTTTTTGATGTAGTGTTCAATGATTCATTATTTGCATATAACATCCAATTCTCATCACCACACATGCCCTCCTTAATACCCATCGCCCAGTTACCCCATACCTCAACCCACTCCCTTCTGTTACCCTCAGTTTGTTTCTTGGAGTTGAGAGTCCCTCATGGTTTGTCTCCCTCTCTGATTTCTTCCCATTCAGTTTTCCCTCCCTTCCACTATGGTCCTCTGCCCTATTCCTTATGTTCCACATATGAGTGAAATGATATGATAATTGTCTTTCTCTGCTTGACTTATCTCACTTAGCATAATTCCCTCCTGTTCCATCCATGTCAGTGCAAACTGTAGATATTCATCCTTTCTGATGGCTGAGTAATATTCCATTGTATATATGAACCACATCTTCATTATCCATTCATCTGTTGAAGGATATCTCAGCTCCTTCCACAGTTTGGCTATTGTGGACATGGCTGCTATGAACATTGGGGTGCCTGTGCCCCTTCTTTTCACTACATCTGTATCTTTGGTGTAGATACCTAATAGTGCAATTGCTGGGTCACAGGGTAGCTCTATTTCTAACATCTTGAGGAATCTTCATACTGTTTTCCAGAGTGCCTGTACCAGCTTGCATTCCCACCAACAGTGTAAGAAGGTTCCCCTTTCTCCACATCCTCACCAACATTTGTTGTTTCCTATCTTGTTATTTTTTGCCATTCTGACTGGTGTAAGGTTGTATCTCATTGTGGTTTTGATTTGTATTTCCCTGATGGCTAGTGATGTTGAACATTTTTTTCATGTGTCTGTTAGCCATTCATATGTCTTCTTTTGAGAAGTGTCTGTTCATGCCTTCTGCCCATTTCTTGAATGGATTATTTGTTTTGGGGGTGTTGATTTTGAGAAGTTCTTTATGGATCTTAGATATCAGCCCTTTATCTGTAATGTCATTTGCAAATATCTTCTCCCATTTCCCGGGTTGCCTCTTAGTTTTGTTCTGTTTCCTTTGCTGTGAAAAAGCTTTTTATCTTGATAAAGTCCCAATAGTCCATTTTTGCATTTGTTTCCCTTGCCTTTAGAGACATGTCTTGAAAGAAGTTGCTGTGGCCAATGTTGAAGATATTACTGCCTATGTTCTTCTCTAGAATTTATCTTGATAGATTCCTGTCTCACATTGAGTTCTTTCATCCATTTTGAGTTTATCTTTGTGTATGATGTAAGAGAATGGTCTTCTACATGTGGCTGTCCAATGAGTTTGGAATTTTTCCTTCCATTTCTATTTTTTGAAACAGCTTCAGTATAATAGGTATTATTTCTTCTTTAAATGTTTGGTAGAATTCCCCTGGGAAACCATCTGGCCCTGGACCATTTTTGGGGGGGGAGGTTTTTGATTACTGCTTCAATTTCCTTGCTGGTTTTTCGTTTGTTCAGATTTTCTATTTCTTCTTGTTTCAGTATTGGTAGTTTATAAGTTTCCAGGAATGCATTCATTTCTTCCAGATTTCCTAATTTCTTGGCATATAGTTGCTCATATGATGTTCTTAACACTTTCTGTATTTCCTTGGTGTTGGTTCTGATCTCTCCCCTTTCATTCATGATTTTATTAATTTGGTTCCTTTCTCTTTTCTTTTGGATAAGTCTGGCCAGAGGTTTATTGATCTTATTAATTCTTTCAAAGTACCAGCTTCTAGTTTCGTTGATTTGTTCTACTATTCCTCTAGTTTCGATTTCATTGATTTCTGCTCTAATCTTTATTATTTCTCTTCTCCCGCTTGGTTTAGGCTTTCTTTGCTTTCCTCTCTCCAGGTCCTTTAGGTGTAGGGTTAGCATGGGCATTTGGGATTTTTCTAATTTTTTTAGAGAGGCTTGGATGGCTATCTACTTCCCTCTAAGGACCACCTTTGCAGTATCCCATAGGTTTTGGACCAATGTGTTTTCATTCTCATTATCTTCAATGAATTGTTTAAGTTCTTCTTTAATTTCCTGGTTGACCCAATCATTCTTCAGCAGGATTCTCTTTAACCTTCAAGTGTTTGAGTTCCTTCCAAATTTCTTCTTGTGGTTGAGTTCCATTTTCACAGCATTGTGGTCTGAAAATATGAAGGGTATAATCTCAGTCTTTTGGTATTGGTTGAGCCCTGATTTGTGACACAGTGTGTGGTCAATTCTGGAGAAAGTTCCATGTGTACATGGGTAGAATCAGTATTCTGTTGTTTTAAGATGGAATGTTCTGTATATTCATGAAGTCCATCTGGTCCAAGGTGTCATTCAAACTTCTTGTTTCTTTGTTGATCTTCTGCTTAGATGATCTGTCCATTACTGTGAGTGGAGTGTTGAAGTTTTCTACTATTGATGTATTATTATCAATATGTTTCTTTATTTTGGTTATTAGTTGGTTTATCTAGTTGGCTGCTCCCATGTTGGGGGCATAGATACTTACATTGCTAGATTTTCTTGTTAGATAGACCATTTACATATGATATAGTGTCTTTCTACATCTCTTACTACAGTCTTTGGTTTAAAATCCAATTTGTCTGATATGAGGATTGCTACCCCAGCTCTCTCTTGAGGTCCATTAGCATGGTAAATAGTTCTCCAATCCCCTCTCTTTTAATATCTAAATACCTTTAGGTTAAAAATTAGTCTCTTGTAGACAGCATGTGGATGTGTCCTGCTTTTTTAATCCAATCTGAAACCTTGTGTCTTTTCATGAAAACATTCAGCCCATTTACATTCAGAGTAACTATTGAAAGATAAGAATTTAGTTCCATTGTTACTGTCTGTAAAGTCCCTGTTTCTGTATATTCTCTCTGTTAATTTCTGGTCTATATTACTCTTGGGGTATCTCTTCACTTACAGAATCCCCCTTAATATTTCTTGCAGGACTGCCTTGGTGGTCACATATTCTTTCAGGTTCTGCTTGTGCTGAAAGTTCTTTATCTCTCCATCAATTCTGAATGACAGCCTTTCTGGATAAAGTATTCTTGGCTACATGTTTTTCTCAATTAGTACCCTGACTATGTCTTGCCAGCCCTTTCTGGCTTGCCAGGTCTCTGTGGATAGGTCTGATGTTATTCTGGTGTTCCTCCCTCCATATCTAAGGAATCTCTCCTTAGCTATTCTCAGGATAGATTCTTTGACTGTAAGATTTGCAAGCTTCACTATTATATGTTGGGGTGTTGATCTATTTTTATTGATTTTGGGAGGAGACCTCTCTGCCTCTTGGACATGAATACTTGTTCCCTTCCCTAGATTAGGGACATTCTCAGCTATTATTTGCTCAAATATACCTTCTAGTTCTCTCTCTCTTCCACCCCCTGGGGGATCCCAATAATTCTGATATCAGAATGTTTCATAGCATCATTAATCTAAGTCTATTTTAATGGGCTATTACCTGCCTATCTCAGTTTTCCTTAACTTCCTTCCTTTCCATAAGCTTATCTTCTAGATCACTGATTCTCTCTTATGCCTCATTTACTCTGGTGTTAGAGTATCCAGTTTAAACTGCATCTCATTCATAGCATTTTTAAGTTAGGCCTGATTAGCCCTCATCTCTGCCCTTAGACATTCTATATTTTCACTAATGTTTTGTCAAGCCTGGGTATTGACTTTATGATTGCTATCCTGAATTCTCTCTTTCACCTTGCTTGTATCCATATCCATTAGTTCTGTGGCAGAGGACATTGTCTCAGGTTCTATTCTTTGTTGAGAGTCCCTCCTCCTAGTTATTCTGTTGAGGGATGGTTGAGTGAATGAACAGAGTCCAAAATATCAACCACAACCCAAGCAAAATGCACCCTAGAAAAAATCTGAAGTGGTTGGAAGCTACCACAGATACACAACAAAGCCAAGATGATCCAAAACAATAAAAAAAGGGGGGGGGGGAGAGATTATAATCTCTCAGGGTGGACAAAGCAGGGTGATCTGCCTGTTCCTGATTGATTTTTCGTGTCTGTGTTAGAAGACACTATATCCCAAAATTGCAAAGAAATCAGAACATATATCTATATCTATATCTATATATATATGGATATATAGATAGATAGATAGATAGATAGATAGATAGATAGATGTAGATATAGAGATACAGAGATAGATAGATACATAGATATACCCCATATGCAGTATGGGGCATAAATATATAAAACATAGATGTAAAAATATAAAAGTTGAAAAGCCACTTAAAAATGTAAGTTGGGAAAGAAGAATCTATCTGAAATGGGAACAGGGTTAAAAAAAGAAGAAGAAGAAAAAGAAAAGAAACAAAAAAGAAATGTAAAATTTTAGCCTGAATTATAAAAGAGTCTTGAGGGAACACTGGGAGCATCTTATATTATTTTCCCCTGGCACTGGAGTTTTACAGTTCTGTGGGAAATAAACTTAACATTCACCTGTTCTTCCAATCTGTCTTCTGGAGGAGGGGCCTGCTGCTCTGCTTCTCAGGCATCTTTGCCTGGGTGGAGTTGCCCCACCCCTTATCAGGGGGATGGGCTTAATGTGAGCTTGTCAACAGTGTGGCTTTTGTTTCCTGGGGGCTTTCCACTTCTTGTTAGAAGGTCAGAGCAAATATAGCTGAGATGGAATCTCTGGCCCAGGGCTGCAAGGTCTCAGTCTCCTTTCTTCAATAAACCCTCCAGGTCAAACTGTCTCCACTTCTGTGTGTACCAAATTCCACAGACTGGCACTATTCATGCCTGCTGCAACTCTCCCCGGGGAGTTCTGGGGACCAGCAAGTGTCTCTCTGCTTTGTGACTTTGCAATTTCTAGCAGCTGTGGGCTCACACGTGCACCCTCTTCCACAGCTCCCAGGTCACACTGAGTGCCATGCCAGTGTCCTTTCTGGGGTCACACTGCCCTGATAGCTGTTGCACAGTCATGGGCACAGCCTCTTTGCTCACCAAACTGCCAAACCCTGCCATTCGCACCTGCTCCACCTCTCCCAAGGAAGTTCCGGGGACCAGCAACCATCTCCATGTTTTGTGACTTTGCAACTGCTACTGGCCATGGGCTCGAGTGTGTACTCTCTTCCATGGCTCCCTTCATGGCTGGATGCTGCCCCAGTGTCCTTTCGTGGGCCACACTGCCCTGAGAGCTGTTGCCCTGCTGTGGGCACAAGCTGTTTTATATCTCCCCTGGGATGTTAAACAGCCCACACCTTCTAGTCCTTTTCAGGGTGGTCAGGCAGAGAGCCTGTATCTGTTGAGGCCTGATTTGTGACCTAGTATGTGATCTGTTCTGGAGAATGTCCAATTTGCCCTTGAAAAGAATGTGTGTTCTTCTGCTTTAGGATGGAATGTTCTGAATATATCTGTTAAGTCATCTGGTCCATGTATCATTTTCTGCTTAGATGTTCTGTCCATTGATGTAAATGGGGTGTTCAAATCCCCTACTTTTTTGTATTATTATCACTGAGGTCCTTTATGTTTGCTATTAATTGTTTTATATATTTGGGTCCTCCCATTTGGGGTGCAAAAATATTTACAATTGTTATATCTTCTTGTTGGATTGTCCCCTTTATGATGATATAGTGTCTTTCTTTGTCTCTTGTTGTAGCCTCTCCTTTAAAGTCTAGTTTTTTCTTATATAAGATAGCTACTCTGGCTTCCTTTTAACATCCATTTGTGTGATAAATATTTCTCTATCCCCTTGATTTCAATATGCATGTGTCTTAAGTCTAAAATGAGTCTTTTGTAGGCAGTATGTAACTGGGTCTTGTTATTGTGTGCATTCTGACACCCTATGTCTTTTTAATGGAGTGTTTGGTTCATTTTCATTCAGACTAATTATTGACAGATATGTATTTAGTGCCATTTATTTACTTGTTTTGTCATAGTTTATAAATATTTTCTCTGATCCTTTCTTATCTTTGTCACTTTTGGTCTCTCCTTTCCACTCATGGAATCCTCTTTAATATTTCTTTCAGGGCTGGTTTAGTGGTCACAAACTCCTTTAGTTTTTATTTGCCTTAGAAACTCTTTATCGCTCTTTCTTTTCCTTGCTGGATAGAGTATTCTTGGCTGCGGATTTTTCCATTCAGTACTGTGAAAATATCATGCTACTCCTTTCTGCTTGCCATGTTTCTGTTGAGAAAGTTGCAGCTCTTCATATGGGTCTTCCTTTGTAAGTTAAATACTACTTTTGTCTTGCTGCTTTTAAGATTTTTTTCTTTATAAGTATAATTTGCAAATTTAATTACAATATGTCTTGGTGTTGGACTGTTTTTGTTTATTTTGATGGGAGTTCTCTCTGCCTCCTGGATCTGAATGTCTGTTTCCTCCCCCAGTTTAGGGAAGTTTTCAGCTATTATTTCCTCAAATAAATTTTTTAACCCTTTTATCCTCCTCTTCTTCTTCTGGGAGTCCTATAATATGAGTGTTATTACATTTGATGGAGTTACTGAGTTCCCTTAATCCATTTTTGTGTTCCATAATTATTCTTTTCCACACTGGTTTAGCTTTATTATTTCCCATTATTTTGTCTTCTATGTCACTTAGTCGTTCCTTTGTTTTTTCCAGTGTTCTCTTTATTGCATCAAGACTGTTTCCAATCTTACTGATTGCATTCTACATCTCTGATGATTGTTTTTTAACCCTCTTATCTCTTTTGTAATGGTCTCACTTGTGTCTTCAATTCTTTTCTCAAGCCCAATGAGTATCCTTATGATTATTGTTTTAAATTCTCCATCAGGCATGTTACTTATATGTTTCACTTAGATAATGGCTGTGGCCTTATCTTGTTCTTTTGTATGGGATAAATTCCTTTGTCTTGGCATTTTGTCTATGTTTCTGTTTTCTTCTTTGCATTAGAATAGCCAGTTACATTTCCTCCTCCTGAAAGTATTGGCTTTGTAAAGAAGTCATGTAGTGTCCAGGGCCTGGCTCTTCAGTGAATGTCTTTGGTGTGTGTTATGTGTGCTCTGCTGTTCTGTTTTGGTTTCTCTATGCTTTAGGCCAGTCATTTACAGAGACAGTTTTGCCTTGTAGTCCTTGACTTGAATGTGGTGAGATTTAACTAGGTGTACTCTAGTCTGCCTGTAAAATGAGACCCGTTTCCACTTCTAAGAGAACTGAGGCCCTGCAGAGCTCTCTGGCCAGGAGATGTAGTGTAGCCAGGGGGTTATTCCAGTCTTCTAGGAGAGTGGCCCACTGTGCTGGGACTGAAGCAAGCTTGACTGAGAAGGGCAGTCCCACCAGAGTGCAAGTATGTAGGGCTTGGTTTAAGCAAAAATGACAGTCAGTGTTGGTACTGCTCTGCTTCCTGCAGGTGGCTTTGTGTTTGTGCTGAGGGGTGAGGAAGGAAATGGTGCTAGTCAGCTACTTTCTTCCTGGATAGGCATCTCTGTGAATGTTTCCTTTCAGGGAAGTATTCTGAGAAGAACAAATATTCTCACTGCTGTGTTCCTGAGGCTTTTTCCCGATCTGTTTCCACACTGCCTTCCCCCAGGTTGTTTGCCTGTCTTCTTTCCAGGAGCAAGGTAGTATCCTTAGGGCTCTAACATAGCCAAGTCTGCTGAACTTTAAGACTCCAGGTTTTCATGCCTCTCTGGTTGCAAGAACTCAGGAAATTCAGCCTCTCTTGCTTTCCATGTCAATCGCTTTGGGGAAAAGTTCTCCTTGTGCATTCCCCTGTGTGCTGTACTCTCTCTTGCCCTTCTTCAACACTACAGCTCCCTCCCCTCCACAGCACCTGAGATCAGTTTGTCTTCTAAACCATGTATCCATTCTTTCTACCCTCTTTGGTATGACCTCTTCTTTCCCTTTAGTTGTGGAGTTTATGCTGTCAATCTTCAGGTCAGTTTCTGGGGTATTAAGCTGATTTGATTGGTATCTACTTGTGTTCAAGGGACTAGATGAGCCTATTGTCCTAGCCTGTGGCCATCTTGTGCTCTTCTCTGTAGCAACTTCTTTTTCTAGAGATATCTCCTGAGGCAAAGGAAACAAAAGCAAAAATCAACTATTGGTACTTCATCAAAATACACATTTTTGCACATCAAAAGAAACAATCAACCAAACTGAAAGACAACCTACCGAATGGGAGAAGATATTTGCAAATGACATATCTGTTAAAGGGTTAGTATCCAAAATCTATAAAGAATTTATCAAACTTAACACCATAAAATCAAATAATCTTATTAAATATGGGCAGGAGACATAAAGAGATATTTCTCCAAGGAAGATATACTGATGGTCAACAGACTCATGAAAAGATGCTCAACATCACTTAACATCACTTAAGGGAAATGCAAATTGAAACTACAATGAGATATCACCTCACACGGGTCAGAATGGCTAAAGTTAACAACACAAGAAAAAGCAGGTCTTGTTGAGGATGTGGAGAAATAGAAACATTCTTGCCCTGTTGGTGAGGATGCAAACAGATTTAACCACTGTTGAAAACAGTATGGAGATTCTTCAAAAAGTTAAAAATAGAACTCCCCTGGGGTGCCTGGGTGGCTCAGTCAGTTAAGCAGCTGCCCTGAGCTCAGGTGATGATCCCAGGATTCTAAGATGGAGCCCTGCATCAGGCTCCTTGCTCAGCTGGGAGCTTGCTTGTCTCTTTGCCTGTCACTCCCCCTGCTTGTGTTCTCTCTTGCTCTCTCTCTGATAAATAAATAAATAAATAAATAAATAAATAAATAAATAAAATCTTTAAAAATTAGAACTACCCTACAATCCAGCAATCATACTACTGGATATTTACCCAAAGAATACAGAAACACTAATTCAAAGGGATACATGCACCCTTATGTTTATAGCAGCATTATTTACAATAGCCAAAATATGGAAGTAGCCCAAGTGTCCATTGATTGGTGACTGGGTGAATGAATAAAGAAGATTTTCTGTGTATATATATAATGGAACATTATTCAGCCATTGAAAAAGGATGAAACTTTGCCATTAGCAAGAACATGGATGGAGCTAGAGAGTATAATGATAAGTAAAATAAGTCAGAGAAAGACAAATACCATATGATTTCACTCATATGTTGAATTTAAGAAACAAAACAAACAAGTAAAAGGAAAAAAGAGAGAGGGAGAGAGAGAAATCTAGGAACAGACTCTTAATTATAAAGAACAAATTGAAGGTTATCAGAAGGGAGTGTGGTGGGGTGGTAGGTTATATAGGTTGGGATTAAGGAGTGCACTTGTCATGATAAGCACTGGGTGATGTATGGAATTATTGAATCACTATATTGTACACCTGAAATTTGTATAACAGTGTATTGGGGCGCCTGGGTGGCTCAGTCGTTGGGCGTCTGCCTTTGGCTCAGGTCATGGTCCCAGGGTCCTGGGATCGAGCCCCGCATCGGGCTCCCTGCTCAGCGGGGAGCCTGCTTCTCCCTCTCCCACTCCCCCTGCTTGTGTTCCCTCTCTCACTGCCTCTCTCTCTCTGTCAAATAAGTAAATAAAAAAAAATCTTAAAATATGTATAACAGTGTATTTTAACTAGCTAGAATTAAAATAAAAACTTAAAAAAAACAAATATATTCCTGCTGAAATGACGCTTTTGTTGTTATAAAATGTCCTTTACTCCCTGTGGAACAACAATTATGTATATATTGATAAACTTCATGGTGTTCCACACATAGCTGAGGCTTTTTTTATTGAAATATAATTGACATGCAATTCTATGTAAGTTTAAGTTGTATGATGCTTTGATTTAATGCATTTACATATAGTAAGATGTTTATCACTGTAGTGTTAACCCTTCTATCACATCACATAATTATCACTACTTTCTTGTGAGAAAAATTAAGATCTAGTCTCTTAACAACTTTGGGGTTTATCATACAGTATTGTTGACTGTAACCTCTGTGTTGTCCATTTGATATCTAGGACCTGTAATGTTATTTGCAATTTTGTACCCTTAAATGGCATAGCCTTATACCCCCTACACCCATGCCTCTGATAACCATCATTCAACTTTCTGTTTTTATGAGTTTGGCTTTTTAAGGCTCCACATATAAGTGATTGCATACAATTTTGTCTTTCTCTGTCTGACTTATTTCACTTAGAGTAATGCCATCAAGGTCTGTCCATGTTGTTGCAAATGACAAAATTTAATTCTTTCTCATGGCTGAATAATATTCCATTGTGCATGTGCGTATGTGTGTGTATAGAGATATATAAAGTTATAGATATAGATATAAAGATATATAGATATAGGTAGACATCACATCTTTTTTATTCATTCATCTATTGATCAACACAAACATTTTTATATCTTGGTTATTGTCAGCAGTGTTGCATTAAACATGATAGTACAGATAGCTTGTGGATATCCTCTTTTCATTTTTGTTTTTTTTTTTTGATGAATACCCAGAAGTGGGATTGCTGGATCATATGGTAGTTATATTTTCATTTTTCTAGGACCTTTCATGCTCTTTTCCAAAACACTTGGACCAACCTACAATCCCACTACAATATATGTGTTGCTTTTTTATTCCCCCACATCCTCATCTTCTTTTCTTGATGTTAGTCATTCTAATAGGTATGAAGTTATAACTCATTGTGGTTTTGATTTGCATTTTTATGATAATTTGTGATATTGAGCACCTTTTCATGTACTTGTTGGTCATTTGGATGTATTATTTGGGAAAATGTATATATTTATATATATTTTTTTGGTTCTCTGCCTATTTTTTCAAGCAGATTGTTTTATTTTATTGAGTTGTATGAGTTCTTTATATATTTTGGGTATTAACGCCTTATCCAATACATGGTTTGCAAATATTTTCCATGTTTTTCCACAACCAATTCCATAGATTGTGAGGTTTTGTTAACTTTTATTTACTTTTTTTGTTGTTGTTGTTCCATAAACTGAATATTCTCAATTGATCTATATTCAAGTCTGGTGATTTTTTTCTACACTAGTTCAAATCTGCTGTTGAGGCTATACAGTGAATTTTTCATTTCAGGTATTATACTTTTACTTATCAACTCCATAATTTTATTTTCATTATTTTTAAAAAAGAAATTAGCCTCTTACTAATCTTTTCTATTTGGTGTGATTTCATACCTATACTTTCTTTTACCTTAGTGAGCATGGAGTCTCTTTTAGTTATCTGATCATATTATAACAGCAGATTTAAAGTCTTTGTCTAGTTAGTAAGTCCAAAATCTAGGTTTCCTAAGGAACAATTTATAGTATATTCTTCCTCTGCATTTAGACCATAATCTCCTGTAGATTTGACTATCTCCTATCTTTTTTGAAAAAAAAAAAAAACTGGGTATTTTAAATATTACATGGCAATATAATGTGGTAACTATGGAAATCCTAAGTCCCCCAAGATTTCTTATCATTGCTGTTTCTTGTTATTTTTGTTGCTTGTCTGTATAGAGACTTCCTGGAAATCTTCTGTAAAGTCTGTATACTTCTTTGTGTGTGTCCACAGAAGTCTCTGCTTGATTAGCTTAGTGGTCAGATAATAATTAGACAAATACTTCCTTAAATGCCTTGAAACTGTAACCCTTCTATATTTTGTCAAGAGGCTCTGTGTGTTTGGAAGCATGACTTCATCACTCCTATAGTATACAATTCTGCCATAGCTTTCACTTCCTTTTTGTACATTTGCTCAATGTCAGCAAGAAGTGAATATTGAGGTTCTCTGAAGGCACATAGTCTTGCACATGTGTTTGGTCTTCTATTTCCATAGGAACATGTCAGAGTTTGTCAAAACTCTCTATAGACATCATGTTTCCTAGACTTCCTTCCTAACTTTTTGGCCAGGCACTTGTTAACAACTACAGTTATCATAGCCTCACACAGCTGCAATATTAAACACTTGCTACTGACTGCTTCTGACAAACACTTTGGGGATACAACTTTTTTCTGCAGAATTAGCTGAATTAGGTGAAAACAAAAACACCCTGAGAATGGGGGCTTTTACAAGGACCTAGGAGACAACTCAAATAGTGATAAAACTTTGGGGATGGAGCTTTTTCAGGAACTCCAAACCTGGTCTGCTTTCCACAGTGACTGTAAGACTGATGGTTTTCACAACTACGATAATTGTGAACTTCCTGAGTTTTGGTGCTACAGTGAAACTGAGAAGAAAGGGATGAGAATATGCCAAATTAAACCATCACAAACTCTACTGATCTTACCAAGGTTAAATGTTTTTTTCTTGAACAAACACTACCTAGATTTTTGCAGGCCTTTGCTTATTGGCAAGAGTTTTATGAAAGTTTATTTTACAAATTTTGTCAAGGTTTGGGTTAATTTTATGAAGGATTATAAAGGTCCTCACTTTACCATTCAAGAAGTCCTACTATCTATGTAATTTAATTTTAATACATAAGATTGCTTTTTTGTCAAAGATAAGTACATAAGACATTATGCCTATTACTAAATTAAGCCTGTATTCCATTATTCATCACAATATATTGGGCATAAAAAATATACACATTATATGTTGAGCCTGGGGGAAAATTTATTCTGAGTCACAGCACTCACAATCACATGGTCCCATAACATTATATTCTACAGAATCATACTGTGGCATTTTATGGCTAAAATAACTAAAAGACCACAGTGAATCTACATAAGTCTCAATCAATAAGGTGTTTTCCTTATGAAAAGTGAGAACTACATATATTCAAGAGAAGAAAAGATACTCATCCATGGGTTTCTGCATCATATGCTTACATACTGTGTTTTAGTTTAGCCTTATTGGCGTTAATGCTGAATGTCATATAGCCTCGGTCCAAAAGATACCTAACAACATATGCATGCTGTCCTTTACTATTTTACTCTCTTTTAAAAGTTTAGTGGGAAGATCCTTTATGATTCACATGTTTCTGACAGAAAAGACTTTCAAGTGCATATTGAACTTTTCAAAAGAAAAAAAAAATGTTGGAAGATAGAGTTATGACATACATGTTGGACTTTTTTTTTTTTTCTTAAGTAAAGCTTAAGCTTTGTTTAACCACTTGGGGAATTACTCACTAGTGGTTGTGCTGATGTTATACAGCTATGATTCAAGGAAGAAACTGAAACAATCTTTATGTGCAAAACTCTATGAAAATGTACTATTTCATGAAGTATTGAATGATTATTTTGCACAGTTCACTGTCATGAAGAAGTGAATTTGCTCTTTTGTTACCAGATATCTCTACAAACTTATTAAAAGTATGGCCTTTCTTTGAAAAATTGAGGGATTTATAGGAATCAGATCTGGTAAGATTTACTCATCTAGATTATACCAGCCATACAGTGGGCTTCAAAGCTCAGGTTTGCTTATATGCGTGATAATTTACATATACATCTTTAACATTTACCACCATTAGAATTTGTTGCTTACATATCTATATCTATCAATATTCATGAGTCCTTTAAAAAATGAACAAGTAACATATTTTTCCTTACCTCCAGTGCATATTAAAATGTCTACTATATATTTTAGTGTAGGCAGTTAAGTTAGGTTCTAATGGATACCTAGAGACCAGCATAGAGGAAGTCATGGCCAGTTATCTGGAAAGTCAGAAGCCTGTCCTGGCAGCACTCCACAAAAAGCTGGATCAAATCAGACATGCCCAAGATGGTGGATGCCATAACAGGAAACCCTTGACCAAATAAGGGGAACAAAAGGAATGAAACATTGCTTCCAAGAAATCCCTGCCCCAAGTAATGAATAATCCACCCCCTAGTTAACAACAGTCAATAAAATATAGAGACCAACTGCCAGGGTACACAGTGCTCACTCGTTCTCTGTCTCTCTCTCACATCTCGATGGTGTACTTTCACTTTAATAAACTTTCCTGCTTGTATTGTTCTTGTCTGCTGTGTTGTGTCTGTCCTTGAATTCATTCCTGTGATGAGACCAAGAACATTCAGCAACATCTTTGGGATGGCTGGATTGAGTCCTGATGGCCCAGGTCTCCTCAGTTCACCTGGCAACATATAGGAGGTGCTCAATTAATAACTTTTAAAAGTAAACAAAAATTTTCATTTATGAATAAAATGCTAAGCCAAAGCTAACCACCAAAATACTGAATAAAGGAAGAGAAAGACGTACTGAGTGCTTACAAGTACCAAACACTGTTGTAGGCATGATAGATACAGTAATTCATTCAATCATTTTAGAAAAGAAATAATTAGGTGATAGATATTTTGTATTTGACAACACTGCAGATGGCTTCCCAGGGGAATTCCACCAAATATTTAAAGAAGAATTAATGCCTTTCTTCTGAAGCTGTTTCAAAAAACAGTGATGGAAGGAAAACTTCTAAACTCAATCTATGAGGCCAGCATTACTTTGACCCCAAAACCAGACAAAGACACCACCAGGAAGGAGAATTACAGGCCAATATCCCTGATGAACATGGATGCCAAAATTCTCATGAAGATACTAGCTAATAGGATCCAACAGTACATTAAAAGGATTATTCACCACAACCAAGTGGGATTTATTCCTGAGCTGCAAGGCTGGTTCAACATTTGCAATTCAATCAACAGGATACATCACATTAATAAAAGGACAAGAAACATATGATCCTCTCAAGTGATGCAGATAAAGCATTTGACAAAATTCAACATCCTTTCTTGATTAAAACTCTCCACAATGGAGGAATATAGGGAACACAACTCAATATCATAAAAGCCATATACAAAGGACGACAGCAAACATAATTCTCAATAGGAAAAAAACTGAGAGCATTTTCCCTCAGGTCAAGAACACAGCATGGATGTCCACTCTCAGAACTGTTTTTCAACATAGTATTAGAAGTCCTAGCCTCAGCAATTAGACAACAAAAATAAATAAATGTCATTCAAATTGGCAAAGAAGTCAAACTCTCACTCTTTGCAGATGACATGATAGTCTATGTGGAAACCTAAAAATCTCCACCCCAAAATTGCTAGAACTCATACAGCAATTCAGCAACATGGCAGGATATGAAATCAATTGCATTTCTATACATTAAAAATGAAACAGAAGAAAGATAAATTAAGGAATCTATCTCATTTAAAACTGCACCAAAAAATATAAGATACCTAGGAATAAACCTAACCAAAGAGATAAAGGATCTGTACTCTAAAAATGATAGAACATATATGAAAGAAATTGAGGAAGACACAAAGGAGTGGAAAATATTCCATGCACATGGATTGGAAGAATAAATATTGTTAAAATGTCTATGCTACCCAGAGCAATCTACATATCCAATGTAATCCTTATCAAAATATCATCGACATTCTTCACAGAGCTGGAACAAATAATTCTAAAAGTTTGTATGGAAACTGAAAAGACGTTGAATAGCCAGAGGGATGTTGGAAATGAAAACCAAAGCTGGTGGCACCACAATGCTGGACTTGAAGCTCTATTACAAAGCTGTAATCATCAAGGCAGTATGATACTGGCACAAAAACAGACACATATATCAACGGAACAGAATAGAGAGCCCAGAAATGGACCCTCAACTCTGTGGTCAACTAATCTTTGACAAAAGAGGAAAGAATATCCAATGGAAAAAGGACAGTCTTTTCAAAAAATGGTGCTGGGAAAATTGGACAGCCACATGCAGAAGAATGAAACTGGACCATTTCCTTACACCACACACAAAAATAGACTCAAAATGGTTGAAAGACCTAAATGAGAGACAGGAGTCCTTCAAAATCCTAAAGGAGAACACAGGCAGCAGCTTCTTCGACCTCAGCTGCAGCAACTTCTTCCTAGAAACATCACCAAAGGCAAGGGAAGCAAGGGCAAAAATGAACTATTGGGACTTCATCAAGATAAAAAGCTTTTGTACAGCAAAGGAAACAGTCAACAAAACCAAAAGACAACCGACAGAATGGGAGAAGACATTTGCAAATGACATATCAGATAAAGGGCTAGTATCCAAAATCTATAAAGAACTTATCAAACTCAACACCCAAAGAACAAAGAATCCAATCAAGAAATGGGCAGAAGACATGAACAGACATTTTTCCAAAGAAGCCATCCAAATGGCCAACAGACACATGAAAAAGTGCTCAACATCACTCAGCATCAGGGAAATCCAAATCAAAACCTCAATGAAATATCACCTCACACCAGTCAAAATGGCTAAAATTAACAAGTCAGGAAACGACAGATGTTGGTGAGGATGCAGAGAAAGGGGAACCTTCCTACAGTGTTAGTGGGAATGCAAACTGGGGCAGCCACTCTGGGAAACAGTATGGAGGTTCCTCAAAAAGTTGAAAATAGAGCTATCCTATGACCCAGCAATTGCACTACTGGGCATTTACCACAAAGATACAAATGCAGTGATCCAAAGGGGTATATGCACCCCGATGTGTATAGCAGCAATGCCCACAATAGCCAAACTATGGAAAGAGCCAAGATGTCCATCAACAGATGAATGGATAAAGAAGATGTGATATATATATATCACACACACACACACAATGGAATATTATGCAGCTATCAAAAAAAAAAAAAACCCACAAAACCGAAATCTTGTCATTTGCAACAACATAGATGGAACTACAGGGTATTATGCTAAGCAAAATAAGTCAATCAGAGGAAGACAAGTATCATATGATCTCACTGATAGGAGTAATTCTTAATCTCAGGAAACAAACTTAGGGTTGCTGGAGTGGTGGGGCGTGGGAGGTTTGGGATGGCTGGGTGATGGACATTGCATAGGGTATGTGCTATGTTGAGTGTTGTGAATTGTGTAATACTGATGAATCACAGACCTCTACCTCTGAAACAAATAATACATTATATGTTAAAAAAAAAAAGATAGTAGGAAGGGAAAAATGAAGGGGGGGTAATCAGAGGGGGGAGACGAACCATGAAAGACTATGGACTCTGAGAAACAACCTGAGGGTACTAGAGGGGAGGGGAGTGGGGGGATGTATTAGCCCGGTGATGGTTATTAAGGAGGACACATATTGCATGGAGCATTTGGTTTATATGCAAACAATGAATCATGGAACACTACCTCAAAAACTAATGATGTAATGTATGATGACTAACATAACATAATAAAATAAAATTTAAATTAAAAAACATATGCTTTTAGGTGGGCTTAGTGTGTGAGCTCTGTGCGCAATGTTAGTATGTCATGATCCAAAGCTATAAAATATGTCTGGAAACATAATTGCTTATGAAAATCATAGTACATGGGATGTGTGTATTTCTCATTTACAGTATATAATAGCTAACCTTTTCAAGGCATTTTCAATGTGCCTGGTCTTATACTAGGCAATTCACATATATAATAACAATCTTAATAAACCCCAAATAAATTCCCTCCCAAAAGCAGATACTTGTATGTCCCCATTTTGTAGATGAGGAGAATGAAGCTTAGAGAGATTAAGTAATTTGTCAAAGATTCTAGCCTTTAGAAGTGCTGAAGTTATGATTTGAATCAAATAATCTAACTTTAGAACTCAGATGTTTATTATGCCAGACCAGTGAGGATATTTCTACTGTAATATACCTAGGAATTTACAAATTACTGTTACAGATGTGGTTTTAACATGGGTTTTCCACATCCATGCATTCAGGTCTAACTTTCTAGACTAATTAACACTTATGTACCTCAGTTTACTCATTTAAAATTGCAGAAGTAAATAAATACCTCATAGGGTTTTTTAATGATTAAATAAAATACTGTGATTTGTGTCAAGTAATATGGTATGTACCAGATAATAAGATGTGTGCCAGACAAAATTTGTTATTGCATTTAATCTTTTTTTTTTTAAGATTTTATTCATTTATTTGACAGAGACAGATAGCGAGAGCAGGAACACAAGCAGCGGGAGTGGGAGAGGGAGAAGCAGGCTTCCCCTTGAGGAGGGAGCCCGATGTGGGACTTGATCCCAGGACCCTGGGATCATGATCTGAGCCGAAGGCAGACGCTTAACGACTGAGCCACCCAGGCACCCGCATTTAATCTTTTTAAGAGATAAAGATATAGATAAGTATAATAGTACTTGGCATTTACTGATGGATTACTATGAGCCAGGCATTGAATTAAGTACTTTTCATTGATTGTATCTTACAATCCTCACAAAAATATGATAGGGTGAACACCATCCTTGTTTCCATTATACTGATGAGGTCACTGAGTCAGAAAGAAGTTAAATAAAATTCTGAACAACACATAGCTAGTACTTTGCAGAGCCAGAGTGGAAACCTAGGCAGTCTGTTGCATTTGTTAATACAGACCAGGCCTTTTCTTTCTTTCTTTTTTTTTTATTTTGTGGCACCCACTCCTACCCAATGATGGGGCAAAACATACCAGTAAATATGGCCTTACTGGCCTCTGTGCAAATACTCCTGTTGTTTGCAGCAACAAAATGTTATTCATTTATGGAATGATGGTGAAGAAACCTAGCTTGTTGAAGTAACAGCAAGGAGGCCAGCATGGATGGAGTGCAGTGAGCAAGGGAAGAAGTGAAAGGGCGCAAAGTGAGACTGGATTATAGGGTAACAGGATGGTAACAGGGAGATTAGTTAGGCATCTATTGCAGTAATTACTTCTCTTTTCTTTTCCTTATGTGGCAGTGGCTATAAGGTTTTGATTCCATTTAAAATTTCTTGATGACTAATCCAAAAGAATTGATGGTTACCCAACTATCCAGTAAAACCAATAATTTTGTTTTATGAACCTTTTCCCATATGGAGATGATTTTATTCAAATGCATAGTGAAGCAAGTTGATTTTTTTTCAGAATCAAGTGATTTAACTTTAGTAATAATTATTTTTTAAGATAGCATCACTGAACTATACAAACGGTTATTATATTCCTCTGCAACCTCCTTAGCAAAACTTCAAAAGGTACCAAAGCTCCAGAAAGAGCTATTGATGAATAATTGGCCTAGGGTTCAATCAGAAAAACAAACAAACAAAAAAAGGAAAAGAAAAAAGGAAAAAATCTTACTGCAGAATTTTATTTTTTTAAGTAAATGAACCACTGCTTCACTTGCTTTCTCTTCCTGCTATTTACTCTTTTATCCACCACTTAATGAGGGGATTTGGGGGAAGATATTTAACCTTGCTGTCACAGTGTTTTCATTATTTTATTTTATTTTATTTTACTTTATTTTACTTCAATTAGCCAATGTACAGTACACCATTAATTTCAGATATAGAGTTCAGTAATTCATCAGTGGCATTTAACATCCAGTGCTCATCACATCACATGCCCTCCTTAATGCCCATCACCCAGTTACCCCATCCACCTACCTACCTCCCCTCCAAACCCTCAGTTTGCTTCCTATAGTTAAGAGTTTCTTATGGTTTGTCTCCCTCTTTGATGACTTCCCACTCAGTTTTCCTACCCTTGCCCTATGATCCTCTGTGCTGTTTCTTATATTCCACATATGAGTGAAACCATATGATAATTGTCTAATTGTCTTTCTCTGATTGATTTATTTTGCTCAGCATAATACCCTCCAGATCCATCCACGTTGATATAAATGGTTAGTATTCATCCTTTCTGATGGCTGAGTAATATTTCATTGTATATATATATACCACATCTTCTTTATCCATTCATCTGTTGATGGACATCTGGGCTCTTTCGACAGTTTGGCTATTGTGGACATCGCTGTTATGAACATTGGGGTGAAGGTGCCCCTTCTGACCACTAAATTTATATCTTTGGGGTAAATACCTAGTAGTGTAATTACTGGGTCTTAGGGTAACTCTATTTTTAACTTCTTGAGGAACATCCATACTGTTTTCCAGAGTGGCTGTATCAACTTCTGTTCCCACCAAGAGTGTAAGAGGCTTCTCTTGCCCCCGCATCCTCCCCAACATTTGTTGTTTTCTGACCTGTTAATTTTAGCCATTCTGATTGGTGTGAGATGGTATCTCATTGTGGTTTTGATTTGTATTTCCCTGATGACAAGTGATGTGGAGCATTTTTTCATGTTTCTCTTGGCCATTTGCATGTGTTCTTGAGAAAAATATCTGTTCATCTGTTCTGCCCATTTCTTGACTAGATTTTTTGTTTCATGTAGAGTTAAGTTTTTACAGATCTTGGATACCAGTCCCTTATCTGACATGTCATTTTTTCCCATTCCATAGGTTGCCTTTTAGTTTTGTTGACCGTTTCCTTTGCTGTGCAGAAGCTTTTTATCTTGATGAAGTTCCAATAGTTCATTTTTGCTTTTGTTTCCTTACGTTTGGAAATGTGTCTAGCAAGAAGTTGCTTTGGCCAAGGCAAAGACGTTGCTCCCTGTGTCCTCCTCTAGAATTTTGATGGATTCCTGTCTCACATGTAGGTCTTTCACCTATTTTGAGTTCACCTTTGTGTTTGGTGTAAGAAAGTGGTCCAGTTTCATACTTCTACATGTGGCTGTCCAATTTTCCCAGCACCATTTGTTGAAAAGACTTACAACTTACACTTACAACTATAGATAGCTGTTGGGGGGTTTCCTTTCTTTCTTTCTTTCTTTCTTTCTTTCTTTCTTTCTTTCTTTCTTCTTTCTTCTTTCTTTCTTTTTCTTTCTTTCTTCTTTCTTTCTTTCTTTCTTTCTTTCTTTCTTTCTTTCTTTCTTTCTTTCTTTCTTTCTTTCTTTCTTTCTTTCTTTCTTTCTTCTCTTTTTCCACATCTCTACATTTCCACTACTGACAATGGAGAAAATATTTTTTTTGGAAAAACATAATGAATGAATGTATGACTTTTCTCAAGAACAAAACAATAAAATGTCCACTTAAATAGTGGGGTACCTGGCTGGCTCAGTCAGAAGAGTGTGCAACTCTTGATCTTGGGGTCGTGAGTTTGAGCCCTATGTTTGGGGTAGAGATTACTCAAATAATAAGAACAAAAACAAAAACTTTAGTAACATTGTCCTGGATTCCTTTTTTAGTTATTTATTTAGAATGGTTCCAGATTATTGGAAGGGGATAGAGTTAATGGCTGTGTGGTAGGGGACTCAGAGCTTGATTCATCCTTCAAACACAACTAGATCAACATCCAACCATTTTGAACAACTAAGAATATGATCTGAGGATTAAGAAAACAATCTGCACATTTAAAGGGAGAGAACATGGCAGATTCAAGGTTTGGAGCCATGAATTTGGAGAGAGGAAAGCCACATAGCCTCTAAGGGAAGAGAAGCTTTTTTGTGGAGCAAAGTCAGGGAGAACGAGAAAGCAAGAGAGAGTGCAGTGGGTAGGGATCATACAATAAGCCACAGTGAGGAGATCCCCTAGGTCATACAGGGAGAGATCCCTCCCCATCCCGGAGTACACTTGGAAGAGTGTATTTTGCCTCTCCACGGACAAAAGGCCAGCCAGGAGCCATTGAGCAATGCTCAACAGCAGGGTCAGAGTTGTGCACAGAGGGCAGAAAACCTCTGAACGTTTCACTGTGAACCACAATAGGCTTAAACCTCTGTATGCCCACAGAGTGGCTGCTTCTCTGTGGCAGAACAGAGCAGAGACACGTGCAAACTGCAGACAACCTTGTCGCTGCTTTTCACTGTCTGCCACAATAGATTCAAGCCTCTGTATGACTGCTTTTCTCAGACAGAATAGAGTAGGGGACTGAGTCTCATGCAGACTTCTGATAACCTGGTTCCAGCTTTTCACTGAGCATTACAATAAATTCTAGCCTCTGTGGGTGCACTGTGCAACTGCTTTTAAGGACTGGACAGTACTGGGAATGCCAGGAGGCTCTCCTCTGGGGAGGGGAGTGGGCACACACCTTCCCAGGCCCTTTAAAACTTGGAGTTTTGAATCCCAGCCACCAGCTAGAGATAAAATACAGAAGATCTGAGGCACTGGGCATACCCTTGGCCCTGGAAAAATAGGTTAAGGCAGGGAAATGATGAAAGCCCAGGACACAGGAGATTGTTCACTTTTCTGAGAGGGCCTCCTGAACAGCAGTGGCCAGGATTTCCCTTCATGGGACAAGAGCGTGGGGTGAAGCCACATTCTTCCTTCTCTGCCACCCCTCCCTCACCCCATCTACCAACACAGTCAGACTTCAGAGAGAAACACAGCCACATCCAGTGGAGGCTGAAATCCCCTGCACTAAAGCCCAACCCCAGCACCTGGCAGGGGCATCTTTTCAAAGGCAAGTCAGCTTGTGGGGCCAGCCCAGTAGGCCTCTCACTCAGAAGACCAACCCATGCTCCTGCATGTACCAGTTCTACTGATTATAAAGAATGCTCTGAAACATCAGCTTTTGGTCGAAATAGGACCAGACTTGCTGCTGCTGCTGCTTCTTCTCCTCATCTTTTCTTAATTTTTATTTTTATTTTTTTTATTTTTCTGTTTATTATTTTTTATCTTTTATTTTATGAATATTTTTTTCTTTTTTTTCTTCTTGCTTTATCTTTTTTTTGGAATCAGGCTTATATTTTTTGTTCATTTGTTGGTTTGTTTCCTTCTCTTATTTTTCATATCAACATTCTTATTTTTTCCCTCTTTTCTTCTTTCCTTATTCTTTTATCCTTCTTTCTTTCTTATTCTTTAGAATCAGACTTATAATTTTTGTTTTGTTTTGTTTTCCTGGTTATTTGCATTTTTGTTCCTTTTCTTTTTCTCTTGTCTTGGATCAACTTTTTTTTTTCTTTTTTTTCTTTTCTTTTACAGGCTTATTTTGACAGACAAATCAAAGCATACTTGGTTAATAGTCCAAACACGGAGGAGGAATTCAGTAGAGGACAGACTGATGGAAAGAGCAGCCAAAACATAACATCAGAGTGTACATAGCATATACCAGAAACACTTTCTGAATTTCTTGTTATTGTAGTTGCTGTTATTATTATTGTTGTTGTTTTTCTTTTTCTTTCTTCCTTTTTTTTCTGGGCAAAATAACTAGATGGAGAAATTCACCCCAAAAAAAGAGCAAGAGGTACTACTCACTGCCAGGGATTTAACCAACACAGATATAAATAAGATGTCTGAACTAGAATTTAACACAGTGATTATAAACATACTAACTGGGCCTGAGAAAAAGCATGGAAGACACTAGAGAATCCCTTACTGTAGAGATAAGAGAACTAAAATCTAGTCAGGCCATAATTAAAAATGCTATTACAGAGAAATAGTTCCAAGAACAGGAAACAAAAACAAGGATGAATGAAGCAGAAGACAGAATCAGAAATAAAGAAGATAAAACGATGGAAAATAAGGAAGCTGAGAAGAAGAAAGAAAACTATTAGATCACAAAAGTAGACTTAGAGAACACAGTGATTCCATAAAGTGAAATAGCATATGTATAATAGGGGTCCCAGAAGATGAGGAGTGGGAGAAAAGGGCAGGAGGTTTATTTGAACAAATTATAGCAGAAAAGTTCTCTAATCTGGGGAAGGAAATAGGCATTCAAGTCCAGGAGGCACACAAAACCTCCATCAAAATCAATAAAAATAAGTCAACACAACAATATATAACAGTGAATCATGGGGCACCTGGGTGGCTCAGTCGTTAAGCGTCTGCCTTCGGTTCAGGTCGTGATCCCAGGGTCCTGGGATCGAGCCCTGCATCGGACTCCCTGCTCAGCGGGGAGCCTGCTTCTCCCTCTCCCACTCCCCCTGCTTGTGTTCCCACTCTCGCACTCTCTCTCTCTCTGTCAAATAAATAAGATCTTAAAAAAAAAAAAAAGTGAATCTTGCAGGGTCGCCTGGGCGGCTCAGTTGGTTAAGTGTCTATGTTCAGCTCAGGTTATGATCCCAGGCTCCTGGGATCTAGCCCTGCATCATGTTCCTTGTTCAGCAGGGAGCCTGTTTCTCCCTCTCCTTCTGCCTGCCTCTCCCCCTGCTTGTGCATGCTCTCTCTGTCAAAAAAATAAAATATTTTTAAAAAGTAGTGAATCTTGGGCGCCTGGGTGGCTCAGTTGGTTAAGCAACTGCCTTCAGCTCAGGTCATGATCCCAGGGTCCTGGGATTGAGTCCTGCATCGGGCTCCCTGCGGGGAGCCTGCTTCTCCCTCTCCCACTCCCCCTGCTTGTGTTCCCTCTCTCACTGTGTCTCTCTCTGTCAAATAAATAAATAAAATCTTTTAAAAAAATAAAAATAAAAAAGTAGTGAATCTTGCAAATTTCAAAGGTAAGAGAGATTCTTGAAAGCAGCTTGGGACAAGAGGTCGTTAACATACAAGGGTAGACAGATAAGGCTAGCAGCAGACCTGTCCACAGAGACCTGACAGACCAGACAGGACTGGCATGATATACTCAATATGCTAAATGGAAAAAAAAAATACAGCCAAGAATATTTTATGAAGCAAGGCTGTCATTCAGAATAGTAGGACAGATAAAGAGTTTCCAGGACAAACAAAAACTAAAGGAATTTGTGAACACTAAACCAGCCCTGCAAAAAATATTAAAGGGGATCCCTTGAGTGGAGAGAGTCCAAAACTAGCAAAGACCAGAAAGGAACACAGACAATCTACAGGAACAGTGACTTTACAGGTAATACAATGGCACTAAATTCATATCTCTCAGTAATTACTCTGGATGTAAATGGACTAAATGCTCCAGTCAAAAGAAAAAGGGTATCAGAATGGATTAAAAAAAAAAAAAAAGATCAATATGCTGCCTAGAAGATACTTATTTTAGACCCAAAGAAACCTCCAGATTGAAAGTGGGGGGTGGGGAACTACTTATCATGCTAATGGACATCAAAAGACAGTTGAAGTAGCCATCCTTATATCAGACAAACTAGATTTTAAATCAAAGGCTCTACTTAGGGATGAAGAGGACACTATAGCATAATAAAAGGGTCTATCCAACAAGAAGATATAACAATTCTAAATATTTATGTCCCTAACTTAGGAGCAGCCAAATATATAAACCAGTTAATAACACAATTAAAGAAACTCAATGTTTGGGACGCCTGGGTGGCTCAGTTGTTAAGCGTCTGCCTTCAGTTCAGGTCATGATCCCAGGTTCCTGGAATCGAGCCCCACATCAGGCTCCTTGCTCCACGGGAAGCCTGTTTCTCCCTCTCCCACTCCCCCTGCTGTGCTCCCTCTCTCACGGTGTCTCTCTCTGTCAAATAAACAAATAAAATCTTTTTTTTTTAAAAGAAACTCAATGATAATAATATGATAATAGTAGGGGACTTTAATACTCCACTCACAGCAATGGACAGATCCTCAAAGCAAGAGAGCAACAAGGAAACAAGGGCTTTGAATGACACAATGAGTGGATTTAACAGGGCTTTGAATGACACAATGAGTGGATTTAACAGATACATTCAGAGCATTTCATTCTAAAGCTACAGAATACACATTCTTCTTGAGTGCACATGGAACATTCTCCAGAATAGATCACATACTGGGTCACAAATCAGGTCTCAACTGGTACAAAAAGATTGCAATCATACCATGCATATTTTTCAGAACACAATGCTTTAAAACGACATCAACCACAAGAAAAATTTTGGAAGGACCAAAAATACATGGAGGTTAAAGAGCATCCTACTACAGAATGAATGGGTCAACCAAAAAATTAAAAAAGAATTAAAAATATACATGGAAGCAAAGGAAAATGAAAACATAACTATTCAAAATTTTGGGATGCAGCAAAAGTGATCCTAAGAGGGAAGTATATAGCAAAACAGGCCTTCTTCAAGAAGCAAGAATAGTAGCAAATATACAACCTAACTTTACACCTACAGGAGCTGGAAAAACAACAGCAAATAGAGCCTAAATCCAGCAGGATAAGAGAAATTATAAAGATAAGAAATCAATGATATGGAAATCAAAAAACAGTAGAACAGATCAACAAAACTAGGAGCTGGTTGTTTGACACAGTTAATAGGATTGTTAAACCCATAGCCAGACTTATCAAAAAAGAAAAGAGAAAGGACTCAAACAAAATCATGAATGAAAGAGGATAGATCACAACCAACATCAAAGAAATAGAAACAATTATTATGAGCAATTATATGCCAACAAATTAGGCAATCTGGAAGAAATGGATACATTCCAAAAATATATAAACTACAAAAACTGAAACAGGAAGACCAATAACCAGCAAAGAAATTGAATCAGTCATCAAAAATCTCCCAATAAACAACAGTCCATGGCAAGATGGCTTCCCAGCAGGATTCTACCAAGCATTTATAGAAGAATTAATACCTATACTTCTGAAACTATTCCAAAAAAAAAAAAAAAACAGAAATGGACAGAAAATTTCCAAACTCATTCTACGAGTTCAGCATTAGCTTGATCCCAAAACCAGACAAAGACCCCACCAAAATAGAGAAGTACAGACCAATATCCCTGAAGAACATGGATGTCAAAATTCTCTTGAAGATACTAGCTAATAGGCTTGATCCAACAGTACATTAAAAGGATTGTTCACCACAAGTAAGTAGTATTTATTCCTGGTCTGCAAGGGTGGTTCAACATCTGGAAATCAATGTGATACAGCACATTAGTAAAAGAAAGGACAAGAACCATATGATCCTATCAAGAGACGCAGAAACAACATTTGTCAAAAGAAAGCATCCTTTCTTAATAAAAACTTTTTGCAGTGTAGGAAACCTTAACATCATAAAAGCCATATATGAAAGACCCACAGCAAATATTATTCTTAATGGGGGAAGAACAGAGCTTTCCCCTAAGGTCAGAAACATAACATGGATTTCCACTGTTGTTCAACATAATACTGTTGTTCAACATAATACTGGAAGTCATAGCCTCAGTAATCAGACAACAAAAGAATAAAAATAAAAGCCATCCAAATCTGCAAAGAAGTCAAACTTTCACTCTTCAAAGATGGCATGATACTTTGTAGAAAACCCAGAAGAATCCACCAAAAAAAAAAAAAAAAGCTAAAACTGATACAGGAATTCAGCAAAGTCTCAGGATATAAAATAAATCCACAGAATTCAGTCGCGTTTCTATACAATGAAGCAGAAGAAACGGAAATCAAGTAATCAATCCCATTTACATTGACCAAAAACAATAAGATACCTAGAAATAAACCTAACCAAAGAGGTAATGGATCTGTGTTCTGAAAACTATAAAACATTTATGAAAGAAATTGAGGAAGACAGAAAGAAATGCTAAAACGCTCCATGCTCATGGATTGGAAGAAAAAATATTGTTAAAATGTCTATGCTACCCAAAGCAATCTACACATAAAATGCAATCCCTATCAAAATACCATCAACATTTTTCACAGAGCTGGAACAAATAATTCTAAAATTTGTATGGAACCAGAAAAGACCCTGAATAACCAAAGGAATGCTGAAAATGAAAACCAAAGCTGGAGTCATTACAAGTCCCTACTTCAAGCTGTATTACATTTTTTTTTTTTAATTTTGTTCGGTTAGCCACCATATAGTACATCATTAGTTTTTGATGTAGTGTTCCATGATTCAATAGATGCATATAACACCCATATAACTCCCATCACCCAGCTTATCCATCTCCTCACCCCCCTCCCCTCTGAAATACTCAGTTTGTTTCACAGAGTCGACAGTCTCTCATGGTTTTTCTCCATCTCTGATTTGCTCCCTTGAGTTTTCCTTCCTTTCCCCTTTGGTCTTCTGTGCTATTCCTTATGCTCTACATATGAGTGAAACCATATGATAATTGTCTTTCTCTGACCTACTTATTTCACTTAGCATAATCCCCTCCAGTTCCATCCATGTCAGTGCAAAAGTTGGGTATTCATCCTTTCTGATGCCTGAGTAATATTCCATTGTAAATATGGACCACATTTTCTTTATTCATTTGTCTGTTGAAGGGCATTTCAGTTCCTTTCACAGTTGGCTATTGTGGACATGGCTGCTATGAACACTGGGGTGCATGTGCCCCTTCTTTTCACTACACCTGCATCCTTGGGGTCAACATGTAGTAGTGCAATTGCTGGGTCATAGGGTAGCTCTATTTTGAGGAAACTCCATACCGTTTTCCAGAGTGGCTGTACTAGCTTGCATTTCCACCAACAGTGTAAGAGGTTTCCCCTTTCTCCACATCCTCACCAACACTTGTTGTTTCCCGCCTTGTTACTTTTTGCCATTTTAACTGGTGTAAGGTGGTATCTCATAGTGGTTTTGATTTGAATTTCCCTGATGGCTAGTGATGTTGAACATTTTTTCAAGTGTCAAAGAAGACATACAAATGGCTAATAGACCTTCAACTTTATGGTCAACTAATCTTTGACAAAGCAAGAAAGAATATCCAATGGAGGGGCGCCTGGGTGGCTCAGTCATTAAGCGTCTGCCTTCGGCTCAGGCCATGATCCCAGGGTCCTGGGATCGAGCCCCGCATCAGGCTCTCTGCTCCGCGGGAAGCCTGCTTCTCCCTCTCCCACTCCCGCTGCTTGTGTTCCCTCTCTTGCTGTATCTCTCTCTGTCAAATAAATAAAAAAAAAATCTTAAAAAAAAAAAAAAAGAATATCCAATGGGGAAAAAAAAAATCTCTTCAAAAAGTCGTGTTGGGAAAAATGGACAGCCACATGTAGAAGAATGAAACTGAACCACTTTCTTACACCATACACAAAGATAAACCCAAAATGAATGAAGGCCCTAAATGTGAGACAGGAATCCATCAGAATTCTAGAGAACACCAGCAGCAACTCTTTAACCTCGGCCACAGCAAATTCTTGCTAGACCCATCTCCAAGGGCAAGGGAAACAAAAGCAAAAATGAACTCTTGGAACTTCATCAAGATAAAAAGTTTCTGCCCAGTTAAAGGAAACAGTCAACAAAACTAAAAGGCATCCTACAGAATGGGAGAAGATATTTGCAAATGTCTTATCAGATAAAGGGCTAGTATCCAAGATCTATAAAACTTATCAAACTCAATATCCAAAAACCAAAAAATCCAGTCAAGCAATGTGCAGAGGGTGTGAAGATATTTCTCCAAAAAAACATACAAATAGCTAACAGACACATGAAAAAAATGTTCAACATCACTCAGCATCAGGAAAATACAAATAAAAGGATAAGATATTACCTCACACCAGTCAGAATGGCTAAAATTAACAACTCAGGAAACAACAGATATTGGCGAGCATGGGGAGAAAGAGAAACTCTTACACTGTTGGTGGGAAGGCAAACTTGGGCAATAACTCTGGAAAACAGTATGGAGGTTCCTCATAAAATTATTTTATTTTATTTTATTTATTTATTTGACAGAGAGAGACACAGCAAGAGAGGGAACACAAGCAGGTGGAGTGGGAGAGGGAGAAGCAGGCTTCCCATGGAGCAGGGAGTCCTATGCAGGGCTAGATCCCAGGACCCTGGGATCATGACCTGAGCCGAAGGCAGATGCTTAACAACTGAGCCACCTGGGCACCCCCAAAAATTAAAAATAGGACTGTCCTATGACCTAGCAATTGCAGTTCTATGTATTTATCCAAAGGATACAAAATACCGATTTGAAGGTGCACACGCCCCCTGTTTATAACAGCAATGTCCACAATACCTGAAATATGGAAAAAGCCAGATCTCCATGGAAATTAAATGGATAAAGAAGATGTGGTATATTTATACAATGGAAAATAACTCAGCCATAAGAAAGATTGTAATCTTCCCATTTGCAATGACATGGATGGAAATAGAAAGTATTATGTTAAGTGAAAGTAGTCAGAGAAAGGCAAATACCATATGATTTCACTATATATGGAATTTAAGAAAAAAAGCAGATGAAAATAGGGGAAGGGAAGGAAAAATAAAATAAGATGAAAATGGAGAGGGAGACAACACATAAGAGACTCTAACCTTCTATTTGGAACTTACAGTTCCAACAAACTGAGGGTTGCTGGAGGGGAGGTATATTGGGGAATGGGATATTTAGGTAATGGGCATTAAGGAGGGCACTTGAAGTAATGAACCCTGGGTGTTATATGCAACTGATGAATCAGTAAATTTTTACCTCTAAAACTTATAATACAGTATATGTTAATAAAATTGAATTTAAATTAAAAAAAATTAAAAAAGAACAATTCCAGAAAGGAACACAAAACCGAGTAGTCACTCTTACCACTAAATAAGCAACAAATTTCTAATTCATTTTTCTTTTCTTTTTACTAAGCATCATATGTGCATAGAATATTTTTTTTAAAGGCAAGTAAATTAAAGGTGAAATTCCTTCTTTATACTTTTATTTCTACTTTTTCCAGGATCTCTTTTATTTCTGGTTTTGTTAGCATTTTGAGTTCCTTCAAATTTCACACCTTTCTATAAAGGTAGCTTCAAATAATATTTTATCCTATACGATATTTTAGCAATATTAAAGCTCAGTCTTCTTACAGAAAATCCATTGTGTGGAAATCTTCAAATAAATTTTTCAAACTCCCATTTAAGCATGAAGAGCTGGCACCTTGGGAAGATCCTATGAAAAGGAAGTTCTATTAATACATATCTTCCTCAGTGCTCACTGTGGATTTCTCTATTACTGCTACTGTTAAAAAAAGTCTTAACTAATACAATAACTTTTACTAGCTCCATAAAATCATAACAAAAGGAGAGTAAAAGAGAGCAAGAGGGTAGGCTGTATTGCATTTAATAAGGCTTATATATAAAAATTTAGTAAGGCATTTATCAATTGGTAAAGAGGAACTCTAAATTTAGTAGAATAAGTGTATCTTTTCTTTTAAGTAATGAAAGGGAGAGTGTTCTGAGTCCAATTAATGAATTTGAAAATAAATGAGCTGATTTTAAAATACTGGTTTATTAAACTAATTAAAATGAAATTAATTAGAATCAGGTAAAATGAGTTTTTTTTAATTCCTTTTAAATTGTGATTTTTATGTAGTTAAAATGTATTATGATTATCGTTATCATTATTATTTTTTTCTTTTGTAATAATGAAACAAGCTTTCTCTGCATGGACCAGGCCCTATCTGACAGTTTACAAATGGATCCCTTAAGAATTCTGGGTTCTGATACACAGAGAGAGTTCATATCTATGCTATATATAATTTTTACTGTTACCTGGCTATGAAGACACTATCTACCATATTTACTTTACAAGTGGCAAATAAATAAATTGCCATCAAAACATAACCATCTCGGCCAATACTAGGCTGAAGTCCTAGGGCTTGAGGAGAATAAATCATTAAAGAAATGTCAATAACAAGACAACAAATGTGAATTGACCCTCAGAAATCATTTTCTTTTTTTTTGTTTTGTTATATTATGTTCAGTTAGCCAACATATAGTACATCATAAGTTGACAGTTAATTTTCATGTGTTGTACTGAATGGGTTTTCAAATTTCAAAATAGAATAAAAGAGCTAAGCTATGTGTGGATGAACACATGTCAAAAAATGGATAGGGCGCCTGGGTGGCTCAGTTGGTTAAGCAACTGCCTTCGGCTCAGGTCATGATCCTGGAGTCCTGGGATCGAGTCCCGCATTGGGCTCCTTGCTCAGCGAGGAGTCTGCTTCTCCCTCTGACCCTCCCCACCTCATGCTTTCTCTCTCTCTCAAATAAATAAATAAAATCTTAAAAAAAAATGGATAGACACATTTCAAACATTCTTATATTTCCAAAATACCTCAAAAAATCTTTGATGCCAAATAACTGGTCCCCTATTAATCAGCCATTTTCATAGGAGAACTTGAGTTTTCAGTATGAATTTTTTGCTTTTTCTCCATCAAGAACACAAGCCAAATGATACAGAAGTTTGGAATATTTGTTTAGTTAGAAATTATTGATGTTTTAGTTTAATTGCAATTTAATAGCTTTCAAAATATATGTTTGGCTCTGGTTCAAACAAAGTTCTGCTTGTGTGTGTAAATATTTTTATTCTGTCATAACTTATTAAAATGTATGCCAATCAGCACAATTCATTTTGGCTACAAGATCTTGGTCTAGTTTAGTTCAAGTTTTGCTTTTCACAAAAGAGACCAGCAGCTAAAGTTTCCCTGAAAAAAAGGCTTTCAATAAATTCTTAGTCCAACCACTTCCCTCCCACCTATTAACAAAGATAAGCCAGGACCTAAATACATATTTAGTCTTGCACCCACTGACCCCAAAAAAGTGCACATCTGGGGAAGCAAACCAGAGCATTGCTTCCTGTGAGACAACCAAGTTCTTCAGAAATAGCAGGGCTTTATATGACCTGTTTATGAGTCAGGAGACAAGACTTGGGCTGAGAAACTGCAAATGCCAGAGGCACAAAATGTTAAGTAGCTGATCAATAACATTGCTGCATAAAAGTTTTGTTACTGACCAAAGTATTCTTGTGACACGGCTGAAGAAAAGGAAGAAAAATTTGGAAAGCAATAAGGAGTAGTAGTAGTGCAATTGCTGGATCATAGGGTAGTTATTCAGAAAAGTTTTTTTTATTGTTGTTGTGGTACATTTTAATGAGGTGGGGGTAACAAAAGGGTGTAAGAATTCTATTTATGTCAAAGATATTTTTAAGTCTAACGAAATTCAAAACAATTGCAAATTGCAAGTTGGTATTTTAACCAACTATCTTTTTTAAGTTTTCATTTAAATTCCAGTTGGTTAATGTTCATAGTGGCAATGTCCACAATAGCCAAACTGTGGAAAGAGTGGAGATGCCCTTCAAATGATGAATGGATAAAGAAGATGTGGTCCATATATACAATGGAATATTACTCAGCCTTCAGAAAGGATGAATACCCAACTTTTACATCAACATGGATGGGACTGGAGGAGATTATGCTAAGTGAAATAAGTCAAGCAGAGAAAGTCAATTATCAGATGGTTTCATTTACTTGTGGAACATAAGGAATAGCATGGAGGACATTAGGAGAAGGAAGGGAAAAATGAAGGGGGGGAATCAGAGGGGGAGATGCACCATGAGAGACTATGGACTCTGAGAAACAAACTGAGGGTTTTAGAGGGGAGGGGGTGGGGGATGGGTTATCCTGATGTTGGGTATTAAGGAGGGCACATACTGCATGGAGCACTGGGTGCTATACAAAAACAACGAATCATGGAACTGTACATCAAAAACTAATGATGTATTGTATGGTGATTAACCTAACATAATAAAATTAAATAAAATTTAAAAAAATAACCCTCCCCCCCCAAAAAATAAATTCCAGTTGGTTAACATACAGTGCAGTATTAGTTTCAGGTGTACAATTTAATGAGTCAACACTTACATACAACTATTTTTAAGAATATTATCTCAATGAAATATACAATAGTCAATACAACCACTTAGTTTCTACACTATTTTTTAATACAGAAGATTTCAATTTTATAAGAAATTTTGGAAAGATCCAGAATATATAATCAAATAATTATTTCCTTCCAAAGAATAGTAAGGCAAGGAATGATTCTTCTTTATTCTTACCTACATCATTTTATTGTCTCATTTTCATCAATGATTTTACATTTTCTGAAAGATAATCCCCCAATGGGAGAAACTGAGATAGAACTGACTGGGGATATGTATTGTTAGATTTGGTATGCTTTCATCTGACGTGGTCCCCAGAGAGGGCAATCAAGATTGACTTGTGGATGAGTGTTTGCTGGGACCTTGATATGTTGGGTATTATGTACCTTTTAGCTCATTCTGACTAATGCCTCCAGTCCTTTTGGAACTTGCTAGTAGAAAATAAATGCAAATTTATAAGATAAATGATCAGTTTCAAGAGTTCAGTCAATGTAACTGGGCTTAAACCATCCAAATCTGCCATTCTTACTCTTTCATTCACTATTATATACATCTATAGATAGCATGGAGGAAGTGAGTTAATGTTAGGGAGAGGTGAATTATTATCTCTGGGGATTCTATCTGTAGGAATTAGCAAGTGCTAAAACACACTTGCTCTTCCACCACCACTATGAAACCCAAATCCATGTACTCATGGAAGGGGTTATAGAACATGGCACTTCTCTACAAAAACTCTCATGACACTTAAAGGCTAAACTACCTACTAGAATATCACTATTATGTATTGCTTTGGTTTGCACTTTAATGATTTTACAACATGTATCATCTTTCCCAAAGGTCCTGTAAATAACTCAAAGGCAAATATGTCTGAAATCTAACTTATTCCTTATCGACCCAACCCCACAAGAGAAAGTTTCCATCTCTTCCAGTATTCTCTATTTCAGGAACCATCTTTCTACTTTCAAAACTTGAAATTACATTCTCAATATCTCTCTAATGTGTGAGATTCTTTCCGCCACTGCTGGAACCATTGTTAAAATTGCTGTCATCCCTCACATGGGCTACCACAGTTGAATCCTAATTTGTCTTTTTGCTTCCATTATGGCATCCTTTTGTCAATTTTCTACACATCAGCCAAAGTAATATTTTCAAAATATAAATCTATTATGTCACTTTGCCAATTCTTGTTTAAAACCCTTCAAAACCTCCCTTTGTACTGGTGTGCACTGACCCATATGTCTCTCTTACCCCATCACCCACATCTTACTCACAATCTCTGTGCTCCTTCCACACCAGATATTTACTTTCTCAAAAGGGCCATGTTTCCTTCTACTATAGACCCTTCCTCTACTTACATTATTGAAGTTTCCTCTTCAAATCTTTAGCACCTACTCATCCCCTCAGATCTCATTGCAAGAAAGATCTTTTTACTACCCAGGCCAGGTAAAACCCCTCTCCTATATGTTTTCATAACACTGTAGACCTCTCTGCCATTGTAATATTTCAGTTATTTGTGTGATTCTTTGAGTGAGGCATGCTTCCTAGCCAAGAGCAATAACGTTTAAGCTCTATGAGGGAAATACAATAACTATTTTTGTTAGCAAAATGGCTTGCATAGAGTATGTGCTCAATAAATGTTTGTTAAATGAATGGGTGAATCAAGTGTTCAGTCTTTATTTTCATAATCCTTAGTATTATCTAGCACAATGCTGAAATCATAGTAAAGGCATAATAAATTCTTTGGGGACCAGGGCTTGATATTGTACCATAGATTGAACAACAACAAATGGTCAAAATTTCCACTTTAGCTTTATAACCAGGAACCTAAATTTAGAGATTTAAATTAAAAAAAAAACAGGAAAATTCGAGAATATAGTGTCTAGTTTCTTAAAAATGCATAAGTGATGAAAATGCAGATAAATAAAAATATCAAATCAAATAGAGTAGATGTCCTTTTACTCAAATAAATTGAAAAGTGAAACATTCTGGTTTAATATATTGTTGGTTAACAGTCAGTTTACACATTTACCATAAATTAATTCCTAACTTTGAAGACCTATAATAAAATAAATAAAAGAAAAATGTGCAATGCTAAAACTATATTGAGCCTACTTACATTTTATTTTGAGTATTTGGAATGTACGTTAATGTCTTCCAGGGCCCAGAATGGTCACCATAAACACAAGATATCACTGCCTTTCAAACTGTCTGGATACAGTTGTTTAATGGAATATTCTAGTTAAGGGAACATATCTCAATGTTTTTTCATAGCAATAGGTCTAGTATGACTGAAAGAACTGATCTGAGGATGATCTTTATTAACATATATGCACGTTCCTTCAGTAGCAGGTTTCAAAACAGAATACAACTGGGTGTGAATTTGTACAAATTCATATTTGCATTTGGCAGAAAGATGGGCATCCTCTGAAAGGTCTGGTCTGTAGATGGGTATTGCATTGCAAGTTGCCAAACCCTAATGGCCAGGCATTGTAGGAAACCTTTTAATCTCTATGTTGGTTTTTGTACAGTGCCAGGGAGTATTCTTCCTCTATTTACCACTCTAAAGTAGATCAAATTTAATATGGCTTCATTCAGTTATTATTTTCAAAGCTACTAATAAATAATGTGAATGTATCTGAGCCATGGATAGGAGAAAAATGTAAAGGGAAAATCAATGTTTAATTAAGACCAATTAAAATGAAAAAAGAAAACCTAGCACAATATCTTTCACTTGATGTTCAGTTAACATATAACACTGTGTAGAAGCATTAAAAAAAAGGCATTTTAAGGTAGAAAATGTATTTCAGCAAACATGTATGAAACCCTGTTATATAAACAGTTTTCAGTAAATGGGGACAGTATTTTAGCAACTGAACTATGATGATTTGATAAAATATTCAGATTCAAATAAGCTGTAGGAAGAAAAAAACAAATAAGTTGTAGAATTCATTTTGCTCCCTTCCACAATGGGATTTTGAAGAGTTAATTACTTTATCAAAAATCACAGTGGTCTATCTACCTGAATTTTTTTTACCCCCTCCCTCCAAGTGGCTCAAAGTATTGGTTAGTCCACATTTTGTACTGAAGCCATATCATGTGTTCTAGTACCCCCAAATTTTGCACCATTTACCCACTATCCCCCAATCCACTCTCCCATCAGAACAACTGGAGACCCTAAAAGGAAAAGGCAGTAAGGGAAGGTAGTGATATTGGGCCATTAGAGTTGAGGGGGCATAAAAGGGTCAGAGGCACACTAGAAGTAGTGTTCACAGTGAATGGCAACAAACCTAGAGATCCTTACTTCTAGGGAAAGAACAAATATAAGACTTCCACATATAGTTTAAATGAATTTCTGTCATTAATCTCCCCTGACTCCCACACACACCCATAGGCCGTGCTATGGTCTAAACACTTGTGTCTCTTAACCCCCTCAAATTCATATGTTGAAATCTTTGAATAGGATTAGGATTCTTATAAAAGAGACTCTACAGAGATTCTTCACCCGTTCCATCATGTGAGGACACAGCAAGAAGGCACTGATTACAAACCAGGAAGGAAGGCTGACCAGAATACAATCATTCTGGCACTATGATCTTGAACTTCCAGCCTCCAGAACTGTTAGAAATAATTTATGTTGTTTACAAGACACTCAGTCTGTGGTATTTTGTTATAGCAGCCCAAATGTACTAAGACAGCCAACACAGTAACCTATTAGCTTTCTGGGACCTTTTAGATTTATGAAAACCTGCATTTATTTTAATGCAGTACTTACAATAGCTTCTGATATGTTGAACTTGATAATATCAGAACTAAGTTCCTTTAATTCCCAAATAGGGATTCATTTCACACTTTAGAGAATGTTGAAAACCCTGATAAAGACTCTGAGCTATATTCACTATGCCACAGCTTTTCAGTGTGGTAAAGAGAGCTCATACATTAGAGTAATCTGGAAGCTGGTTAAAATTCATAAATGTGAGCTTTATCCCCATGTTAATTAATCAAATCCTTGGGGTGGGGCTGAGGCACCTACAATTTAGAAAGCTAACTTAGTGGTGCTGATGCACAGTAAAAGTTGACTATATCTTCTTGGCAATTGGAGGAGAGTAAGTAGAATGTTCCCATCCAGGTTCTTGCTTTGATGTGAAATAAAAATTGGAATGGGGAGAAATGGGAATCATGGAGATCAGTTAAGGGCCAACTTCAGTTATCCAATTGAGAGATGAGGATTTGAACATTCAGAGGTGGAATCAGCAAAATTTTGTAGTGTTAGTTGATCATGGTTCAAATTTACATAGAAAGAAAACTGGATTAAATTATCTGAATATATGTAGTAGTGTCTCTATACAGCAGAATAGGGAAGAATTTTTCAACTAAATGCCTCCCTGAACCTTACATCATTCTAAGTACAATAACAATTACATTTTAATTTTAATTTTATTTAATTTCTTAATTTTTATTATTATGTTATGTTAATCACCATACATTACATCATTAGTTTTTGATGTAGTGTTCTATGATTGATTGTTTGTGAATAACACCCAGTGCTCCATGCAGAATGTGCCCTCTTTTTAATTTTATTTTCATTTCTTTTATTTTTTTGAGAGACAGAGAACGTGCAAGTAGTGGGAGAGGAGAAGAGGGAGAGGGAGAGAGAAAATCTTTTTTTTTTAAAGATTTTATTTATTTATTTGAGAGAGAGAGAATGAAAGACAGAGAGCATGAGAGGGAGGAGGGTCAGAGGGAGAAGCAGACTCCCCGCTGAGCAGGAAGCCCGATGCGGGACTCGATCCCAGGACTCCAGGATCATGACCTGAGCCGAAGGCAGTCGCTTAACCAACTGAGCCACCCAGGCGCCCCGGGAGAGAGAGAATCTTAAGCAGGCTCCACGCATAGCACAGAGCTGAAGCAGGGCTCTATCTCAAGACCCTGAGATCATGACCTGAGGTGAAATCAAGAGTCTGATACTTAACAAACTGAATCACCCAGGCACTCCACAATAATAATTGCATTTAAAGTACAATAGCAGGTCCAATTCAAAGTATTTGAGGCAGGAGATTTTAAATCCCACCTTTCTATAATGAACATTAATGACAGGATTGGGTATACACATAATAAGTAAAAGTAAACAAGACACAAGTAAAATGTCCATTATCTTTATTACTACCAATATTGATTTTTAGAGATTACTAAAGACATTTTGAATAGTCTTTGGTTCATATCTACCCTTAAAATCCTTTGTAGGTGACAGCATATCTCTATTCACATTAAAGACAAAAATTTGATTTTTATTTTTTTATTTTTAAAGATTTTTAATTAATTAATTTATTTTATTGGGGGGGGCAGAGGAAGAGAGAATCTCAAGCAGACTCCATGCTGAGCATGGAGCCTGACATGGGGCTTGATCTCATGGGCCTGAGATTATGACTGGAGCTGAAACCAAGAGTTGGATGCTTAACCTACTGAGCCACCCAGGCACCCCTATAGACAAAAATTTTAAACTAAAGTACTACCCTAATGGACTGGCTAAAACTTTCTTAGAATTAAGATCAATAGACTTCCTTAGAGGAAAACTCATGTATTATTACAGCTGTGTAATCTCTTCTATTAATCCTAATCTCTTGTATTCTGCATACATTATGGAAAGAGAGGTAGGAGAGAAGGGCTGTTACTGACAACAAAACCACTGTAGTACTAGACTTCAAGTGGTATTACCTAAAATCTATTAGAGAATGCCCTTTATTTGCTTCCAGTCCCATTTGTCTGAAAGAATGGCTTTCCTAGAATCTAATTGTGGTAGTGATGAATTTTGTCATTTCTCCTTCAGGACATAGAATCTCTCCCCCTGACCACTCGATCTTGGCCAAGGCCCTAATATCTACAGATTGCCTTCCATGATGTCAGAGTTTGACTGCTTATTTGGTTCTCCAAATGTCACAATTCCCTGACTTCCCTAATGCTATGGTCAGATTATCTGTCAAGGTAAACTGTTATTCCATGTTGGATCTCCCTGTTGCCAACTGCCATATTAGACTCTTCCCCTTCTTTAAACAAGTTTTGCTGGGGGACTGGATTTTCTTTGGAGAATTGTTCCTGCTAAATGATAATTTCAGGTTTCAAAGCTAATAATAATAAGCTGATTTATTATTGCCCTTCTATGGACATACATACATTAACTCATCTAAATCATAAACAACCAGATAATGTAGGTACTCTTAATCTTTTTTTTTTTTTTAAGATTTTATTTATTTATTTGAGACAGAGAGAATGAGAAAGAGAGCACATGAGAGGGGGGAGGGTCCGAGGGAGAAGCAGACTCCCTGCCGAGCAGAGAGCCCGATGCGGGACTCGATCCTGGGACTCCAGGATCATGACCTGAGCCAAAGGCAGTCGCCCAACCAACTGAGCCACCCAGGCGCCCCGGTACTCTTATTCTGAGATTATAGATGAGAATACTAACACAGAATTTAATAAGTTGGTATAGCAGAACTAGGAAATGTTCTAATTTCAGCTTCCATTTCCTCTATTTAGTCCAATTCCATTATGGCAACTGAGGCATCCTCATCTTATCACAAGATGTGATGGATAGTTGTTAAACCTAAAGTTTAATATCAACAGGCATTCCTAACATGAAACACACACACACACACACATTTTCTGAGTTCTTCAGTTTAAAGTACCAATCAGAAGACACAAACAGCTTTTATTACAGTATAGAAATTGGGGCTTCATTGCCTTTTTATCTTGACATTTTATTGAGTGAGTTCAGTTTAAGAATTAGTCAATCCCTGGGCGCCTGGGTGGCTCAGTTGGTTAAATGTCTGACTTCAGCTCAAGTCATGATCTCAGGCTCCTGAGATGGAGCCTGTGTTGGGCTCTGTGCTCAGCGGGGAGTCTGCTTACCACTCTCCTTCTCCCTCTGCCTTTCCCCACCATGCTCTCCCTGCCTCTCTCTCTCTCAAATAAATAAATAAATAATCTTTAAAAAAAGGGGCGCCTGGGTGGCTCAGTCATTAAGCGTCTGCCTTCGGCTCAGGTCATGATCCCAGGGTCCTGGGATCGAGCCCTGCATCGGGCTCCCTGCTTGGTGGGAAGCCTGTTTCTCCCTCTCCCACTCCCCCTGCTTGTGTTCCCTCTCTCGCTGTGTCTCTCTCTGTCAAATAAATAAAATCTTTTAAAAAAATCTTAAAAAAAGGAGACTTAGTCAATTCCTGGAGAAACAATGTAAGACCTGGTTAAATAACACAACTGTCTCAAGAATGATCCAATTGTATAATTGCCATGAATTACAAAAATACCTAAAAGAATCTGACCCATATGCAAATAGGAATACAGATCTCCAATTTAAAAGTGAATGCATATATTAACAATACATAAATGTAAATTTGGATGGCCTCAAAGGAAAAAAAATGAAGTTGGTATGCATGTATATATGGAGAATGAGGGGCTTAGCTTCTTTTTTTTTTTCATCCAACAAGAAGCTATAACTTTATTAATGATAAAAACAGTACAAATTTCGGGACGCCTGGGTGGCTCAGTTGGTTGGGCGACTGCCTTCGGCTCAGGTCATGATCCTGGAGTCCCGGGATCGAGTCCCGCATCGGGCTCCCTGCTCGGCAGGGAGTCTGCTTCTCCCTCTGACCCTCCTCCCTCTCATGCTCTCTGTCTCTCATTCTCTCTCTCAAATAAATAAATAAAATCTTAAAAAAAAAAAGTACAAATTTCAAACCAAGCTGCAGTTATTCTTTTGAAACACCAAAAAAAGTCTTCGTTTTCAGATGGTTACATTGTTAATTCCATAATAGCATTTACAATATCATTACTGTTGTTCTTCAGGGCTCGGACTGCCTTTGCTCTTGACACATTTGCTTGTGACCTGACCAATTCTATGTCCTTAACCTCTACACCGGTTCATCAACCTCTTCTTCTTCACTCTCCTCTTGTACAGTTGGAGTCTGTGTGTTTTCTTGAATGTTTGATACATCTTCACCTTGAACTTTGAATTTCTCAGCAGCTGCTAGTTGTGCTTGCTGAGATAAATCCTTGATCTTGTCTTCCCCAAAAACTATATAGGTATCTGAAGCTGGGCTCTTGTAGACATCTGGTTTTGTGATGACAAAGAGGATATTATTAGATTTCGGATAGTGATTCTTGTAACCCCTGTAGCCTGTCGAAGACCCAATTTGGACATAGCCTTCCCTGCCTTCTTTTCACTCTGGCTCTGTTTTGCTTTACTGACTGGTTCTTCATCGATTCCAGTGGCTGCTGCCAGCTGAGCCTGTTGGGTGGTTGCCTGTGTGGAATCCTGTTCCTCAAGCTCTGGTACTGATTCATCACTGTCAGATTCTGTTCCAGGCCCTGTCTCAGCCTAGGGCTGTGGCAACTCCTGCTCTGTAGCAGGGACGGTTTCTGTGGCTTCACCAGGCATTTTGTGAGGGGAATGCAGAACCAAGATAGCGGCAGGAAGAGAGCGAGAGAGAGCGTGACCCACACCTGTTGCAGAAGGAAGCCTGGCCATCTTCTTTTAAAAGTCAAACCAAACTAAATTCAGAGGCCTAATTGAAATTTAGTCACATTTCAGATAGTGGCCTTTCTAATTTTGCATTCTTCTACAATTGTGGTGCTGTGTAACAGCTATATCCTACCACTCTACATCCTATCATTGCCATTTGTTTGGTCCAGTTATTTTGCATGGTTTTTCTTTGTGAAGTAAAAAATACCAATTATTGTCATTTTCCAGCAATATCTACAAACATACTTAGTAGCTGATAGGTTATAGTACTTCTAGATCAAAGTTTCTCAAGAGTGTCACTGTTGACATTTGGAGCCAGATAATTATTTGTTGTGAGGAGTTGTCCTGTATGTTGTAAATGTTTATTTAGCATCATTGGTGGCCTCTACCCACTACATGTCAAATAGCACCTCACCCCCAGTTGTGATAACCAAAAATGTGTCCAGATATTGCCAAGTGTTCCCAGGAGGACAATATCACTCTCAGTTGAGTACCACTGCTCTTAATAGAAAACTAGTCAGTTACCTACATTTCTTAAATTACTCCCTCAACAAATTCACCCTCCCTTCCAATGGAATAATTTGTTATCTATGGGCCAATACTGGATGCTGCTTGGAAATTTCAAGTACAGTTAAAGCATGAAAGCTTTGCTACTCTGTGGAGTGGATCTTAGCAATTAATTTAACTTGAGTTTCAAATAAAGTCATGAATATTAATTTGAGCATTTATTCTATGTTCCCAGACATGGAAACACACACACACAATCAATAAATTATGGTTTATGTCTTCTGTCTGCATGACCACATCTCTATTCATGACTCTATATGTGTGATTCAAAAACAATTATTTAATATACTAAAATATATACAATAAGACATTTTTCTCTGATTCATTTATTTCTCTCCTTATCCTTTTCTCTGACAAATACTTTCTTAAGGTTCAACTGTGGCAGGGATGGAGAAAGGAGTCCTTTATGGAGAACTCATTCATCTGCTTAGCCCAGCAGCATAAATTTGATCTCGTAATTAGTATTCAACTCAGCATCTTGGACAGAAACCAGTGTTACAGCCAAGAGGTGGTTTAAATCACATAAATCATAGATCAATGGCAGAATTTGAAGCACTGGATAGATTATAAAAGTAAAGCTTTAGTTAAAAATAGATTAACTGTTTCTCTGCAGGAATTATCAAATCCTTTGAAAATATATAAAACAAATAAAATTAGATCTAAGCATTTTTGGTAACATATGCATATAAGTTGAAATGTATTTTCCTTTCACAGCCACATTGATGTTTTGGAAATGTAGAAATGTAAATGTATTCTCTTACCATGAAAATATTCCACATTTCTAAGACTTTAATTGTGCATGATATTTTAAGAACCACAAAATACATGTGTTATAGTAGCGACTATAATAATGATGTGAAACCTGTTTTACATTACTTTATGAGCATCAGATTTTTAACTTAAAACTCAAACTAAAAAAATATGTTTCTATTTTTAAGGAAACAATGGATATCTTTCAGTCTAAATCTTGTAACTACTAAAGTTAGGTTTTGATGTTACAATAAATGAACTACTAAAAATGATAGGTTGTATGAGTTTTATAATACATCATCCCATTACCAAATAATCATCCCAGTAACTCCCTTTATTCTTCTTTTAAAATTCATAATCTTTCAAAACTATGCAAAAGTGATTTGTAATCATTTAAATATATACATCTTTTATCCCCGACACTGAGAAACATAACCACAGTAAAAAAAGAAAGTTTTTTCCATACAGTCTCAGACTACTATCAACAACAACAAAAATCAAATAGGTAAAATAAAGACAGTTTAGCCACATAACCTGTTACTTTAAATACTTTTTCTTGGAGTAGGTAAATTAACTTGAAGATTAAATTTGCTGGAAAAAATGATCAGATATAATGAAAGAAACCAACATTATAAAATTGAATTTTACAAATGTTATTTCAAAGGAAAAATATTTCTGGTATGTGCCAATTACAGAATTAATATCAGCATATTAAAAACATTTTTGTGTTAAAATGAAGACAACATACAAGTAAATTCTGGGCACCTGGGTGGCTCAGTTGGTTAAGTGATTGCCTTCGGCTCAGGTCATGATCCTGGAGTCCTGGGATCCAGTCCCGCATCGGGATCCCGGCTCGGCGGGGGGCCTGCTTCTCCCTCTGACCCTATCCCCTCTCATGCTGTTTCTCTCTCTCTCTCTCTCTCTCTCTCAAATAAATAAATAAATAAAATCTTAAAAAAAAAACATATAAGTAAATTCTTTCACTGTGTTTTCTCTCAAGTTTTTTAAAAGATTTTATTTATTTATTTGTCAGAGAGAGAGAGAAAGTGAGAGAGCACAAGGAGGGGGAGTGGCAGGCAGAGGGAGAAGCAGGCTCCCCACTGAGCAGGGAGCCTGATGTGGAACTCGATCCCAGGACCCTGGAATCAATACCTGAGCTGAAGGCAGATGCTTAACTGACTGAGCCACCCAGGCGTCCTACCACCTCTCAAGTCTTATACATGTGCGATATTCTTGTGGCTCTTCTTCATGAGGAAAATGCAAATATCTTCAGGTCATAATTATATTACTAAACAAGAAGGTAAATAAACGTCTTTGTCAATAGGTTTTTTGGTGTGTATCTTTAAAATACAAACTCAAAAGGCAATTTTTATTTTAAAGTATTGCTATTAATGTCTACATAAAACGTTTACTAGTCAAAATTGGTAAGAAAGCATGTTAACTATCTACTGCTTAGTATATATTACTCACTACTTAGTCAAGTTAGATTAAGTTCTACATTTATAAGTTTCTGAAGAATCATGTGAAATTCAGAGTGTATCCCTGATGGTTGGGTTGGTTTATGTAAGTCTACAATTAATAAATAAGAATAAGATAAATAATTAAATATAATACTGTATGTTTTCTTTTTGGGATTCAAAGTCTCTGAGCCTGCCTATGGTTAACTTATTCTAAATTATATCAGTTTCCACTCTTTGTCTAATCAAAACCTTAAGATTATCTAAAAGTACAATATATAGAGAGTCATTATATTAAAAAACCCTGGTCACATCACTAGACATCCACTTAAAACATATTAAATATCCACAACCATGTTCCATCACTGGGTTACAAATCACAAAATCTCCTTTCAATAGTTTTAGATGGTAGTTTTTCAAGATCTTCATTGTTTAGATATATTTAATGGGTAACGTAAACAACAGACACACTTAAGTTCAAAAGAAAAGAAATAATTTTCCAAAAATACAAGTAGGATCTGAGGGGGAAAAAAAGTCCACAATAGAAACTACTATTTCAGGATGTAAACAAACATTCAAAATTGACATTTGAAATATTTATTTTCAACCATTAGAAATGAATATTCTGATATAAGTTTACAGCCCTTGAGTCTTCCTTCTGTGCAATTTATAAGAAGTAAAAGGATGTCACATTACCTTCAGTATTCACCTGATGAAATATGGAAGGTATTAAATGAATGAAGCAGGAAATATAAGCATGAAAATTCATCATTTTATCCAGTGACATCATTATGTCAATTTCTAAGTCACATTTTTCATTCAAAATGGAAATAACTAAAAAATAATGGAAATATATCATTGAGAAAGTTATTTAAAGGGATTCAAACTCACAAATATATTCACTTTAATGAGTTAAGAAAACAAATGTTTTATGAGGAAAAAAATAAAGGAAGAGAGAAGAGTTTAGGAAAATATCAGATCTGTTGCAAACTAATGGAATTTTTAAATACCACCTAATGCAAATCACACTCTATAGCTAGTCATAAGATTAAAAGCTTTTCAAGTTGCTATCTTGGGAAATTTCTTTCAGGAAAATTACTACAAAGCCTTGTTTTAGTATGTTCCCCTACTGTGCTTCCCACTGTGTTTTTTTAATAAGGAAAGCTATCCATCCATAGAGGTGTATCCTGTTCTCCATGCTTCAGTGTCTAGTGGCAGGCAGATACAGTAGATGCTTGGGTGTTTGACTCGTTAATTTTCACTCCATAATGTTGATTCCTGCTTTTGCTGACTGATGCATATATCTTCATGGTTGTTTAATTATGAGTGGGGACAAATTTTCTCCACACCATAAATCCCCCCCTTTCTAGTTACCCTCAACCAAAACAATACATAATCTGATGTGTCTCTATGTAAATAAGGTAATAGTTGTTTGGTATAATCATAACAAAAAAGTCAACTCTACAGTTCAAATTATTGAAAAACAGAGGACAAATTTAATTACATAGGATCAAATTACTTTATTATTAATATATAAAAAGTAAACATCAGAAGTTACTTAAAATTCTACATAATTTTCATTTTATGTTTTCAAATTTGCAGAAGGACAGCCATCAAATAAAAGATAATTGAAAAAATTTTATGAAGGACTCAAAGTGTCTTATCAAAATTTGTTCTCATATCATAAAAAGTCAAATTATCAGGATGAAACTAACAGAGAAAGAAAAATATTATTTTTAGCACATAAGGATCTCTTTGCTATTTTGAAGTTAAAATACCAATTGTCTCTTTTTGGAAAAAAAAAATACATAGACCCCTTTGATTAAACAAAATCATAAAATGATTTTTTTTTTCAAAACAAGAACAAACAAATATATACTCACAATTAAGGAGATAACCTACTGGGCATTACACTTTCTAGGCAATGAACTCTGGACTTGGCTATTCTCAAATTAGTTTACTGTGTCCTTAGAGATACTTTGTGTTATTGTATAACAAAAACCAATTTCTTGATAATCCTAAAATTCTTGCCTTTTTTTGAGTTGTGTATTGTTTTTAAAGGTCCAGATATGATCATCAGGTCTGGGGCAAGCATTCTTGTGACCATTTTTTTTTCACTACCAAGATTAGTTACATTACATTACATTAGTTACATTAGTACTTTTTCTGACTTTATAAGTTCTTTAGAATTGATGGCATAGATTTTGTAAAAAGATGCATGAAAACTGTAAAGTCCTCTACAAGTTCAGAAAATATACATGCTGTTTTTATCAACTATTTATAAAATACTACTACCTCTCCCCACACAACATACCCACAAAAGAGTATACACTGACTCAAGAAAAAAAATGATTTCTTCATAATAAAAAGCAGTAATTTTCATGAATTTCTGTTGCTGATTTTCATAAGGAATAGTGACAGAAACACTTTGCTTGCTAATTGAAAAAATATTCTTACATTGAAAAATTTTCAATACATTCTATATTTAAATGCTTCAAATATCAAATAATTAGCAAGGATTTTTAAGTATAGTGATAGAATTTCACAAGCAATGAACTTAAAATTGGTACATAAAAATGAGATTGTACAAAGACTAGTGATACAGTGCCACCAGTATTGGGTTGTGCTGCATCCATGCACCAGAATGGAAGGTTGCTTTTAATACTATTATCTTATATACTCACAGCTGAATGCTAGTGCAGCTATACTGAGAAAAATCAAGTTTCAAATTTGAAGCCACTGAACTTATATACACTATGCATAGAGTTGCAAATATAGAAAGGAATAGAAAAACTAATATCATAGCTTGAAAATCTCTCAGATGGTCGTTATTTCAAAATGTACACAGATGAGTTAATTGTCAAATACTCAAGGAATATTTATTGATGCAAAAACAAAGGCAGTAAAACAGAACATTTTGATGCTAGTTTGTTTTTGAGAACATAATCAGCAAACTAAGAGCTTATTTAATTTTCCTCTGTAGTGAAACTGATGATCATTTCTTTCAAGTAAATATTGACTCAATAGAATATTGTCTGATCTACCTTTGAAAAAGAGCTAGAGAATAGGGAAAGCAAAATGCAATTATATGTATTTTACCAATTTTATTAAGTAAAGCGTAGCTGCCTTGAAAAACAAACAAAAACAGGAATACAGTATTCAAGTTTCAGATTCCTCATTTCCCTTGTTTTAAAGATGAGAATCTAGTACTATACATAAATAGAAGATAATAATAGATGATAGATAGATGATAAAGAGATAGAGAGAAGGAGAAGGAGAGAGAAAAAGAGAGAGATGCCTATGAATGCCTTGGCTGAGGCAATCCAATTTGGACCCCAAGTACCCAAGTGGCAGTAACTTAGTAAAATCCATGACTACACTTGGCTGCCTTGTAATGGAGACTCTAATTACATTACTGTTAATCTTGCCATTTTCTCAGAAACTAAGAGAAACTTAATATAAATGCCTTTCCTATGTAATATCTCCCTTTTCTTCTCTAATGGAATGATTTCTCTATCTATACACAGGCAGTGTGAAATCTAAATTAGGGCTAATTCTATCTATTATAAAATTTTAAAAAAAGAGACTTGGAAATAGGTCAACTAACTGAAAAAATATCTACTGTCAAACTAGAAAACCCAATACAAAAAGAATACACATACATAGTATGAAGTAAAGCTTGAATTATGCAGTATAGAGCATCCAAATAAAAATATCACAAATTAGTCCAAAAAGTTAAATGTTTAGATTTAAGATTTCTTTCAACCCTGTCTACCTTGACTATCATTATACTGCTATCTTTAGTAATAAATTTAGATTGCACTGGTCTATGAAATAATTTGAAATGTGGAATGTTGGTCTCGAGTCAAGTATCAATTGAATCTGAAATTATCCTTTTTTCTTTTCACTTTGTTTTAGGAAATCCTCAGTGTCTGGTTTTGGCAATTATAAGAACAACTCAGGCAAAAAAAAAAAAAAAAAAGGTATTACTGAGTCAAAAGGGAGCTATTTGTCCTGCCTGGTAATTTATATTGATTAACTATGATAGATAATTGCCCAGCTTTCTTCTTCATTACTATACTAACATGATCAGATTGTCCTACAGATTTGGCTATCTACATTAATTCATTCATTTTCTCTTATTCATTCAATAAATGTTTACTAAACCAAGTATTTATTGTGTGTGTCAGGTAAGTTATCATCAGTAGCTGAACTTTTCTATAAGGAAGCAGTGCAGTATAGTGTCATGAACTCTAGTATGAAACTGCCTAAATTCAAAATCCAGTTCACTTAATAGAGTTATGTGGCCTTGGGTAAGTTGTTCATCTTCTGTGTTTCTGTTTTCTCATCTGTAGAATGAGGATTATAATATTGTAAGGATTGACTTAGGTAATTGAAATAAAGCACTGAGCCCAAGAATTGTAATACAAACGATGCTAAAATGTGTTTTTTTAGCATAAATTTTCTTCATCCAGATGAATCACCAATAAACCATGTAAAGACTGGAACTATAGGCCAAAGATGATAAAGACTACAATCTTAATTAAAACTCGGATACAAGACAGAAATTAGAAACAAAATAAAAAAGAGTAATATGAAGCTCCTATATATGAGTTACCCTAGCAATACTGGATTCAGGTTGCTGATCATTTCAACTTCTGAATACAACTACTCTTTATGACTGAAGAAGACTACCTTGAAAAACAAGAAGCCTAAATTATAACATTTGATTGTCAATATGCCAAATTACTATATGGAATGTTTTATTATAACCAACTAGGCTTCTATTTTCACTTAAAAGTTAATTTTGTCTGTTTGTATGTGTCTTGTACTATTTTCTTACCCACTCACCCAATTTATATTTTCTTTTCTTTAATTCACTGTTCAAGATGTATCTCCTCTAGGGTCTTTTCTACTGTTCAAGATGTATCTCCTTTAGGGTTTTTCTTCTCACTAGCTTTGCTTATTCTTTATCAGCTCAACTCTAAACCCTTTTTTTCTACCTCAATGTACCATTGAATTGAATTACACAAAAATAGCTTTTCTGGTTATAATGATATTAGTAGTTAATATTCATGGAGTGCTTACTGTGTACCAGGGTCATTGCTAAACAATTTACAATTATCTTATTTAATATTTGTATACAACTATGCAATAAGTGCTATTATTCTCATACTCATTTTATGGAAGAGGAAATTGAGGGTCAGAAATGACTAGTGACTACACCTTTAGTGTAGAAAACATTTTTAGAAATTAATAATTTTTATGTGCTCCAATATAGTGAACTGCCCTTGTGAAGCCTTAACAAATGCTTAAAAGGTGACAATATCTTTGCCATTATCTTTTTTTTTCTTTTTTTCTTCTTTTCCTCCCCAAGTTTATTTAAATTACAGCTAGTTAACATATAGTTGAGTACAAGTTTCAGGTGTCTTTTTTCAATATTTTTTATATCTTTGTCTATATTTTCTTGCTTATACTGGACCAAATAAATTTTCATGTTGCCAAGATTAATATTTTTTAGCTTTTGATTTGTTTATGAGTTCTCAAACCATGTGTTAGGCTCAGGAGAAGGGCATGAATCGGAAGAGCAATATATCAGATTCTGAAGACATCTAAGTTTTTCTTACAAGACACCAAACATCTGGGTCATTTAAGTAATTCAATCAATCCTCAAAATATTTTATAAAGTCAGCCAATATAATTTCTCACCCTGAACTAAGACACATACTTTTGCAGATATTGGTGCAATTATGAGGAAAATGGGGTAAAATATTTGAAATTAGAACTATCTTGGAAAGGGACTCCTGGGTGGCTCAGTCGTTAAGCATCTGCCTTCGGCTCAGGTCATGGTCCCAGGGTCCTGGGATCAAGCCCTGCATCGGGCTTGCTGCTCAGCGGGAAGCCTGCTTCGCCCTCTCCCACTCCCTCTGCTTGTGTTCCCTCTCTGGCTGTCTCTCTCTGTCAAATAAATAAATAAAATCTTAAAAAAAAAAAAAAAAGAACTATCTTGGAAAACCCAGGGCGTATGGTCACTATATCTGTATAACAAACAAGTAGGACTGAATTGGCCAAATATTTTAGCACCATGTAGACCTAGGTTTAATTTGTAAAGAGTTTATGCATGTTTTAGGAAATCAATGTGTAACTGTTTTCAAATTGTTCTATTCTGTTTGTTCTGTTTGTTTTAAGGTGTTTAGGATATTCAGAACAACAAAAGTCAGAGTTCACAGTGAGGAGCAGTACAGTTCTGAGAGGAAGCCAGATTGGAAAATGTAGAGTTTGGTTGAAGTGATCTCTTATGATGTAATTGACCTATAAAGAGAAGGAAATGCTCCCTAAGGCTCCTGGAAAAGAAAAGTTTTAAAGTAGACAATTCTCCACAGTTTAAGGAGAGAATTTATATTTTTTTGAACAGAGCATAGAATATCTGTGTCCTAAATTCCAAGGTATTAATGCCGATAAATTGATTTAACCTAGCTTAAATTCTCAAATATTCAAAAAGTGATTTTGACAGAAAAGTTCATCTAAGGATTTATGCTTTCTAACTCAAGCTGAAGTGATCACCAAGATTTAGCATGGGTTCACCAATAGACAATCTTACCAAATTAAACAAATTTCCCTTTTTGAAGGGTCCATAGTTTAATAATAAGCCTCTTTTTCTTCACAAACTGGAATCAATCCTTCCTTTCATTGACCCATCAAAGTCATTATCTGAATCTCTTTTTAAACACTGTGTACTATACAGTACAGTTAATTATATTGTAGTTGTTTTTTTTTTTTTTTTTTAGACTGGGTGTTCTAAGGTCAGTAGTCATCTTTGTATTTTATTGTTGTCTAGCAAATGCTAAACAAATGGGTATGGGTGAAATGGATGAATGGGATTAAGAGGTTCAAACTTCTAATTATAAAATAAATAAGGCACAAGGATGAAAAGTACAGCATAGGGAATATAGTCAATAATATTGTAATAACTTTGTATGGTGGCAGATGGTAACTACACTTATTGTGGTGAACATTTTGTAATGTATATAATTGCTGAATCATTATGTTGTATACCTAAAACTAATATAGTATTATATGTCAACTATATTTCAATTTTTAAAAATAAAATAAAAAAAAATTTTTAAAGATTTTATTTATTTATTTGACAGAGAGAGAGATAGCGAGAGCAGGAGCACAAGCAGGGGAGTGGAAGAGGGAGAAGCAGGCTTCCCACTGAGCAGGGAGCCCGATGCGGGACTCGATCCCAGGATCCTGGGATCATGACCTGAGCTGAAGGACACTTAACGACTGAGCCACCCAGGCGCCCCAATAAAAATGGTTTTTGAATCAATGGGAAGATGCTGTAGTTACAATGTAGCTTTATTCCAGTAAAGTACTTTGATAGTTTTCCATAACATCCTTGTGATCAAGATGGAAAACATAAACTATATAATAGTACTATTAGGTAAGGTTGTGCTTGGTTTAATAGTCATACAAAGAATATGAGTTTATGAATGCATATCAACCTGAAAGAAATTCCCTCTCCAGTCCAACATTTATAGATAATTTAAACAAAGATATTAATGGCTTGTTGGTGAACTCAATGCATGACAAAAATCTAAGAGATAAGACAAGATTCACAAATCTAGATTAGAAGAAAACAGGATGGGAGCTTCTGGGTGGCTCTGTCGGTTAAACGTCTGCCTTCTGCCTTCGGCTCAGGTCATGATCCCAGTGTCCTGGGATAGAGCCCCACATCAGGCTCAGCAGGGAGCCTTCTTCTTCCTCTCTCTCTGCCCCTCCCCCATCTGTGCTTTTTCTCTGTCAAATGAATAAATAAAATCTTTTTAAAGAAAGAAGAACACAGGGTGGAAATGAGCAAGAAAAAATATAAGTTCTCTATTAAGGGTTGTAAATTTTGCAAGTACAGACTAAATTTCATTATTATTTGTGTAAAATGGAAGATCTCAAGATTAAGTACAGGAGTAAAGTGAGCCAACAATAGAAGGGAAAGTGAATCAGTCACTCAGGTGGCATGGAAGGCAGCATAAAGTAGAAGTTTATACAGCCATGTTTGGAGTTAAACAAGCTTGAGCTAAGAATTCTTGGATATCTTATTCAACATCTGTGGTTCTCAATGTCTTCATCTATGAAATGGGAATAATAAAAGCACCTACTTCATTGGGTCATGGTGAAGAATAAATTAGGTAATCCATACAAAGTGCATAGGAGTTTCTGACACATAGTAAACACTCAAAATAATGATATCCCATAGCAGAAAAAAATGTTTCTCTGGGCAAAAGTTATCCCTCTCTGCACTGCTCAGAATAAATCTGTAATATCATTCCCATTGGTAATTCATTTTTTAGAGGAATTTTGACTCACTAGAGATGTTGTAGCAAGAACTCATGGGATCTTAAAGAATCTGGACATGTTTTCATATAAGAAATTGAAATAGATTGAAAGACAGGAAGGGAATGATTGTGTTTTCTTAAGGGTTAAAATGCCATCCTGTACAATAGGAATTAAATCTGTTTTGTATGGCCCCACATGGAATAAAAATATCTATATATGCAAATAACAAAGAGGCAAATATCAAGTTAATATTTGAAAGCATTTTCTAAAAAAAATATGAGCTTCAAATTTTGAAGGTACTCAAGCAGAAGCTAAATGAGTTCTCATTAAAGATGCTGAAAAATAGATATACTGGCGATGCTCAATAATTTTCAATGCTAATATTTTCTGATTCTATAAAACAAAGACCATATTCAAATGAGGCAAATAAACTATTATTTTGAACCCCAAATTTTTCAAATTTCCAAAAAGAATTTATCAACAACAACAACAAAATCAAACAGACCAATAAGGGGTGAGGTTGGCAGTGGTTGAATGTAACTTAACTGGTTCAATGTGTACACATCTGCATAGTGTAGTGGAAAGAACATAGGTCTGTGAAAACTACATATTAACTATGTCTATATCTTTAATGAGATGTTCACTTTTATTTGGTCTCAGGGGTTTTTTTTTGAGATTTTTTTTAAAGATTTTATTTATTTGACAGAGAGAGAGACAGAAAGAGTGAGCAAGAGCACAAAGGGGCAGGGAGAGGTAGAGGTAGAGGGAGGGGAAGAAGCAGACTCCCCAGTGAGCAGGGAGCCTGACGAGATGTGGGGCTCAATCCCAGGACCCTAAGATCATGACCTGAGCTGAAGGCAGATGCTTAACCAGTTGAGCCACCCAGGCACCCCTGGTCTCAGTTTTCTATCCATAAAATAATCAGGTTGGAACAGATGGTCTTTAGGGGTCTTTTCCTCTACTACAGCATCCTATTATTTACTTCTTGGAGCACCATTTACCTATGCATCATTGACAGCCAGCCAAAACTATAAAAAACGATCAAAATTGACCACTCTTCTTCCATACCATTATACTCATATAAAATCTCTGTTGATCAAGCATTTTGACTAGGCTATATCCTTCACTAGTGCTGAATCCATTCGTTTCAACTGACATTTCGAGGAAGAGTTTATAACAGTGAGTGGTGCTACCCAAACCTCCCAGTTACAAGTATTTGCCAAAACTTTGGTTTGCACTAACATAATATTATGTACTGTTAGTGAGTTGTAACTTCTTCCCAGTTACAACATATCTCTGTCAGAGTTCAGAAAATGGAAATGAAAAATGTAAATGTTTTCTATTTTTGTAGTATGAGCCAAAGAACAATATGATGATAAACATAAGAAATTATATTATTTTATGTTGAAAAATAAATTGAAAGCCTGAAGACATACCCCATTGCATACTCTGTACATATTTGTTCTAACTCTCTCTCTCTCTCAAGTTTCTTAAAATATGTATTAATTGCAATTAGTTCTGCACCCTAGGTGCCCCACTGTTCCTTTCTTCTTTGGGAAAAAATAGCAGCTTTTCTTGTCCCTTACCTACCTCTAGTAGCAAATTAATCAGTCACTGGGAGTCAAGAGGGATTTTAATTTTCCATTTTGAAGGGCTTCAACCCATGGAATTAGCACTTTGGACTGTTGCCAAGAGGAAACCAATCTCCAAGAAAATAAAAGAAGGCCTAGAGGTTGGAGAAAAGGCTTTAGTTTTTGCTAAATGGCCTAAGGTGGCACAACATCTGAACTTTTGATGACCCCATTGAGGAAAGATGGGTTGTAAGTGAAGGCATCTTCTATCTATACACTCTTTCTACATTCATATTTCTAAATGAGCACCATGAAGAAATCCCATTATTGTTAATGTTCTTTTTTCAGATCTACATTTCATATAATGCACATCCTTCCAGTTGATCAGTTCTACAAAAAAGAAATTTGAAGCAGGAACCTGGTGAGCTAATTTTCCAGTTAAGAAATTCTTAAAAGAAATTATCCCTTAGTTAGGTAGGTATTTTACTGTAAATTAATTTTAGATACTGTAAGAAATGACCTCAGATATTGCCCCATTTATTTCTTTTGATGACAGTCTTGGTATTTGAAGTAGTTCCTCAAATTTTGCCAGCTCAAGGAGAAGAGTTTCTTCTTGGAAATTTCCAAAAAGAATTTCCACCCCAGCAAATATCATCATTAGCAATCCAGAATGCATGAAGATTCATTAGGGCTTCCTCCTTCCATCTGGGTAAAACTTCAGAGGTGCATATAATTAAAACACTGCTAAGAGTCTAAAACTATACATTTTTGTTAAGTTTCAAACATGTTTAAACCACTTTCTGTACTGAATGTACAGTCAGTCTTTTTAGAACATGAAAAATATTTAGGGACATAAATATATTCCTATTTGTTAATACAGTAAAAATGTAAATGTGAAAAAGCAAAAAAAAAGAAAAAGAAAGTGTAGAAAAACCTTGGAATGGGATGTTAGTTGTTCTGTCAGTTTTGTCATTTAGTCTGTGGCTAGTATTTTGTCTAAATCATGACATTAATGAGACCATGACAATAAATCTTATCTCCATGAGGGCCAATTAGCATCACTTCTTTTCAGTATCAGAAATTACAAACATTGCCTTAGTGAAACAAAAGCAAACAGCTAATTTTGTATTCTAAGTTTAGAAAGCATCCTTCTCATTATTCATTTAGTTTCCAGATAACATATATATATATATATATATATATATATATATATATATATATATAATATGTAAAATACAATATTGAAGCCTTTCAATCAGATAAGGCTTAAAATTCTTTATCCCCATTCTAACACTCAAAATAACTATGAGGTAGATATTATTTGCTGTATTTTTATAGGTAAGGAAACAAACTCAGAGATTATGTGACTTGCCCATTTAAAAATTTTTTTAAAGATTTATTTATTAATTTTAGAGAGAGAGAATGAGAGAGAGAACACATGAGAAGGGGGAGGGTCAAAGGGAGAACCAGACTCCCCGCTGAGCAGGGAGCCAGATGCGGACTTGATCCTAGGACTCCAGGATCATGACTTGACCCGAAGGCATTTGCTTAACCAACTGAGCCACCCAGGCGCCCAATGACTTGCCCATTTTAGGTACAAATTTCAGGGCGCCTGGGTGGCTCAGTTGGTTAAGCGACTGCCTTCGGCTCAGGTCATGATCCTGGAGTCCCGGGATCAAGTCCCACATCGGACTTCCTGCTTGGCAGGGAGTCTGCTTCGTCCTCTGACCCTATCCCCTCTCAGGTGTTCTCTCTCTCTCATTCTCTCTCTCTCAAATAAATAAATAAAATCTTAAAAAAAAAAGGTACAAATTTCATCTGCACTTAGAATTACACAATTAAAGATCTATAAATGATGAAACCACCCCTCAGACAACATTAAATTAGCCATCAAGTAAGAACTGCCTTTCTGGTTCTTAGTTCCACTTTGACTCACCCATAATTCCATAGAACCAGCCTAAATTATAAGCAATTACCATAAATAGGCAGAAGGAACCCTTGGATTTTTTTCTTACCTGAATTTTTTACTAGTCTTCCCTTCTGTAAATGCTGTAGTTCTAACTATACAGATATTCTAAGTAATGCCTTTTCTCTTTGTCTAAGATTAAGAGAGTATTTACTCTCTCACTCTAAAATAAAAGAAAAATGAGTTACAGAACCATGTTGGGAGCAGAACTAACAGCTGGACCATTTTTTCTAGGTTTCTTGTTTGATTTTGTTGTTGTTGTTACTAAATTGATAGACTGTTTCAGTTAACAAATGCCCAGGATTTTTGTTTTGTTTTTCTTTTTTTTATATTTTTCTTTGGTGTCACAATTTTTTGAATTCCATTCTGTCATAACATTCCACTTTTACCACCACTTTCCAGGTGACATACCAAAAGATTTTGTGTAGGGAAAATAAGGATTTTAGAAGTGTTTAAGTACAGTAGTCATCTCTATTCTGTACATCTCTCTATCTTCACTTTCTGCAAAAAGGGGGAAATATTCAAAAGAGAAAAACAGATTTTCGTAGAGGAAAATAACTTGTCAACAGTATAGGGGCAACACCACTTTTTTCATTTACATGTTTGCAGATCCAACCAAGTGTAAAATTCATCAGTTTTGCCTTACATGAAAGGCTTTCTGTTCAGTACAACTTTCTTGTAATCCATTCTGATTAAATTTGCAAAGGTCCACCAATATCTTCAGATATATTGCTTGCAGTTATCCATGTTAATATAAGAAAGAAATCTTCAGAAGATCTCACTAGACAATTAATGCAATAGTTGCTGGCAACCTAACACTTTTAGAGAGTGGAAAAATAACTATTATTTTTCAGATTTCCATGTTGGTAATTACCAATGAAACTTATCAATGAAAACTTTATTCTTTTTCCTCTTTTGGGGGGCAATACATTTGGTCTAAATCTCTAAATAACATTAATTTTGTATAGTCAATTGAAAAGAGAAAAATGTTGTCTTACTTTGAGGAAGATATCTCATACATTAACAAAGTCAAACAATTGATTCCATCGTGTTAAGTTAAAGTATTACCAAAGTGATTGTTGCAAAAACTACATATAGTTAACAGAATTGTTTTTATTTATTTTTTTTAAAGATTTTATTTATTCATTTGAGACACAGAGATACAGAGAGAGAGAGAGAGCATGAGCAGGGGGAGAGGGAGAAGCAGGCTCCCTGCTGAGTCAGGAGCCCGATGTGGGGCTTGATCCCAGGACCCTGGGATCATCACCTGACCCGAAGGCAGATGCTTAACCATCTGAGCCACCCAGGTGCCCCCAGAATTGTTTTTTTAAAGAAGGAAACTCACTAATCTTAAAACATTTTTTGGCTTGCTTATTTATTCAATTTTAATTTTTATCTAGAAAAAGTAGAATAACAGCAAAAAGGAGTGGTGAAATATTTAATCAGACATTTTTAACCACTACAATAATATTTGAGATGGTACATAGCAATCTACTTGAAGTATTTCTTAATAAGAGATTGTCCTTTTTGGGGGGGAATAAAACATTATTATGTATGATAATATGTATCATATGTATCATAATAAAGGACATTTCCATTCACATCCTTAATTTCCAGCTAAGTGTGTATAGAAAACAGTCACCATTTTCAGAATCTTTATCTGGACCAAAATATTTGATTTTAAAAAGTCCATATACTTTCTCTTTAAAATTCCCTACAGATTTTAAATATATAAAATATATAAAATCTTCTGTTTCAATGCTCTCTTAAAATTGATCTCCATTCCAATCCCCCAAAAAGTAATTAAATACCTCTACATCACATAGCTACTTTAATCTTTCCTATTTTTCAAATTTTAAAATTCTAGTTTGAAGCAGAAATAAATGCAGAAATCCAAATCATAATAATACAATGAAACAGTCATCAAATTTTATAAAATTGTATCTATGGAACCTAAATTTCAATTCTGTGTGTGTGAGCATGCATGTCCACAAGTACACTCTCAAGTGTGTTTGTGTATGTAATAATGAAAAATTTACCAAAGCCATTTATGCCATTTCAGTCTCTCTTCCTTTGATTAACCTTCACCTGACCTCCTTCCCTAAGTCAATTTCAGATTCTTTTGTTTCTTCACTCAAATTCTTCAGTTAAGCAATTGAGTTTATTAAAAATTGGTCATTAAAAAGAATTATTCAGAAGCATTTTTAATAATTTTCACAGACATTTGTTGTAAAAATAAAATTATTTCCCATAAATATAACAACCAGTTGTGATTGTTCAATTGGTAGGGCAACTCAGTTCACTGAGGATAAACATAAACTAAAACAGTTCTCCAGTTTTAGCAATTCTTCCTAGGTCAGTGAAATCAACACAAATAATACATAAGTATAAGGAGAGAAAGGACATTATTATAATCATACATATAAAGCAAATATTTGAATTTTCTTTATAAGTTTATTTCCAAAATAATATATCCCAAGCAACTTGCCAATATTCATAGAGAAAACAAGGATATAGGAAAGGAGAAAAGACAGTCTTAAGTACCAAAAATAAAAATATTCTCTGAAAAGAATTAAGAAGGTAAATCATCACATTCTGTGATTTTCTAATATACCTCTTACCCTTAACCCTCCTTTCATTTTTAAAAATTACATGGCCAAAACTATCACTCTACTTACTAGTCACAAGAGAGAAAAGAAAACTTCACACTGGAGAGACCAAGTTGTTACCACTATAACCAACAGTCGCTCACCATCACTAATAGCAGAACAACCACATGATATATGTCTTTGTATAAAATGTGATAATAAGTATGCAGCAGCACCTATGCAACATTCTTGTCCAAACTCAACACCCAAAAAACAAGTAAGTCAAAAAATGGGCAGAAGACATGAACAGACACTTCTCCAAAGAAGACATACAAATGGCTAACAGACACATGAAAAAATCTTCAACATCATTAGCCATCAGGGAAATTCAAATCAAAACCACATTGAGATACTACCTTACACCAGTTAGAATGGCAAAAATTGACAAGGCAAAAAACAACAAATGCTGGAGAGGATGTGGAGAAAGGGGAACACTCTTACACTGTTGGTGGGAATCCAAGACCATACTTTGGAAAAGTATGTGTGGAGTTTTCCACACTTTGGAAAACAGTGTGGAGGTTCCTCAAACAGTTAAAAATAGAGCTATCCTATGACCCAGCAATTGCACTACTGGGTATTTACCCCAAAGATACAGATGTACTGAAAAGAAGGACCACATGCACCCTAATGTTCATAGCAGCCATGTCTACAATAGCCAAACTATGGAAGGAGCTGAGATGCCCTTCAACAGATGAATGGATAAAGAAGATGTGGTCCATATATGCAATGAAATATTACTCAGCCAACAGAAAGGATGAATACTCACATTTGCATTGACATGGAGGGAACTGGAGGGGATTATGCTAAGTGAAATAAGTCAAGCAGGGAAAGTCAATTATCGTATGGTTTCACTTATATGTGGAAAATAAGGAATAGCATGGCAGACATTAGGAGAAGGAAGGGAAAAATGAAGGTGGGGAATCAGATGGGGAGATGAACCATGAGACTATGGACTCTGGGAAACCAACTGAGGGTTTAGAGGGGAGTGGGATGGGGGATGGGTTAACCTGACGGTGGGTATTAAGGAGGGCACGTATTGCATGGAGCACTGGGTGTTATAGGCAAACAATGAATCATGGAACACTACATCAAAAATTAATGATATACTGTATGGTGATTAAGATAACATAATAAAACAACAACAAAATATCTTAACCAGTCTTTAGAACTAATTTTCAGTTTCAGGAAAAACAGTTGTATGAGGAATAAATTAAATGCCACAAGAAAGTATCTAAATCCAGAGGATCAAACATTCTGTATAACCACAGTCTCCATCTCTTTAATAGTTCAAGTATGTAAAGAAAAAAAGAGAGAGAGAGAGAGAGAGAAGGAGAGATCTGTTAGATTAGAAAAATTATGCAGAGACTGAAAAAAAATGGTGGAGGAGTAGGGAACCCTATTCCACCTGGTTCCCGGAATTGAGTTGGATATCTACCATTCCACTCTGAACACCTATGAAATCAGCCTGAGATGTAAGAAAATAGATCTGGAACTCTACAAACAGAATATTGCAGGTGGTTGGTTTTGAGGTCTGAAGCAGGAACCCGTGATTCTGCGGGCAAATATTGGAAGATAAAAGGCAGGGGAGGGAGCCATGGTGATCCTACACCACTGGTGAGCAATAGCTTCCTACTCTGGGGACAGGGCACAGACTCACAAATCTGTAGAGGCGGGAAAAGGACTTTAGGGCAGCCCCCCAGACTGAAACCTGGAGCAGCATGGCCATCCGTGTGAACTTGGGGTGGCTAATAGTTTTAGAAACACAAAGGAGAGAGATGTGCCCCCATGCCCTGACCTGGAGGTGAGGACTGGGAGCACTGCTCAGGGGCACACAACCCAGGACACTGCAGTCTATAGCAGCACAAGCAGAAACGGAGATAGTGTGGACTAGAGAACTCACTGAAGAACAGACTGTGATCTCTCTGCTATGAGGCAGAGGGTTGGAAAAGATTTCTTTGGCTCTGACTCTCGGAAGAGATGCGAAAAGCCACAAGGGAAAGCCATCAGAGAACAAAAGCCCCCAAAAAACGGTTTTCACTGACCCCACCCCCTGCCACAGGGGACAGGGCAACTCTGCCCAAACAGTGTTGCCTGAGTAACAGCACAGCAGGCCCCTCTCCCAGAAGACAGGCTGGGAGAACAAGAGGCCAGCAACTCTAAGGTCCCTATGAAACAAGTGCATCTTGCTTGGGTTGTGGTCAATAATTTGGAATCTGTACATTTCCTCAACCACACCTCAATGGAATGACTAGGAGAAGGAACCCCCAAAATAGGAAAGACTCAGAGACTGTGACATCTGCCACAGATTTACAAATGGATATAGATATAACCAAGATGTCAGAGATGGAATTCAGGGTAGCAATTGTGAAGACAATAGCTAGAATGGAGAAATCGATTCATGGCAACATAGAGTCTCTAAGGGAAGAAATGAAAACTGAACTGGCAGAACTTAAAAATGCTATCAGTGAGATCCAACCTAATCTAGATAATCTAACAGCTAGGGTAAGTGAGGCAGAAGAATGAATTAATGACCAAGAAGACCAATTAATAGACAAGAAGGAAAAAGAGGAGGCCAGGGAGAAACAACTCAAAATCCATGAAAACAGATTCAGAGAAATAAGTGACACCATGAAATGTTCCAATGTCAGAATTATTGGGATCCTTGAGGGGGTGGAGAGAGAGAGAGGACTAGAAGATATATTTGAGCAAATTGTAGCTGAGAACTTCCCTAATATGGGGAATGAAAAAACATTCGTGTCCTAGAGGCAGAGAGGACCCCTCCCAAGATCAAGGAAAACAGGCCAATGCCCCTGCATGTAAGAGTAAATCTCGCAAAACTTTACGGGGAAGAAATTCCTTATGTACAGAGGGAGGAACATCAGAATAACATCAGACTTATCCACAGAGACTCGGCAAGCCAGAAAGGGATGGGAAGACATATTCAGGGTACTGAATGAGAAGAACATTCAGCCAAGAATACTTTATCCGGCAAGGCTGTCATTTAGAATGAATAGAGAGATGGCAGAGCTTCCAAGACTGGCAGAAACTGAAAGAATATGTGACAACTAAGCCGGCCCCACAAGAAATATTAAGGGGGGTTCTATAAAAGGAAAAAGACCCCAAGAGTGTTATAGAACAGAAATTTACAGAGACAATCTATAGAAACAAGGACTTCACAGGCAACACGGTGACAATAAATTCATATCTTTCAATAATCACTCTCAATGTGAACAGCCTAAATGCTCCCATAAAATGGCACAGGGTTGCAGATTGGATAAAAAGACAGGACCCATCCATATGCTGTCTACAAGAGACTCATTTGGAACCTAAAGATACATCCAGACTGAAAGTGAAGGGATGGAGATCCATCTTCCATGCCAGTGGACCACAAAAGAAAGTTGGGTTAGCAATCCTTATATCAGACAAATTAGATTTTAAGCTAAAGACTGTAGTTAGAGACACAGAAGGACACTATATCATTCTTAAAGGGTCTATCCAACAAGAAGATCTAACAACTGTAAATATCTACACCCTCAACATGAGAGCAGCCATCTACATAAGCCAACTGTTTACCAAAATAAAGTGTCACATTGATAACAATATGTTAATTGTAGGAGACCTCAATATTCCACTCTCAGCAATAGACATATCATCTAAGCAGAAAATCAACAAAGAAACAAGAGCTTTGAAAGACACACTGGACCAGATGGACCTCATAGATATTTACAGAACATTCCACCCTAAAACAACAGAATACACATTCTTCTCGAATGCACATGGAACATTCTATGTCACAAATCAGGTCTCCACTGATACCAAAAGCTTGAGATTATTCCCTGCATCTTCTCAGTCTTTAATGTTTTAAAACTGGAACTCATTCACAAGAAAAAATTTGGAAGAAATTCAAACACATGGAAGCTAAAGACCACTCTGCTCAAGAATGTTTGGGTCAACCAAGAAATCAAAGAAGAACTTAAGCAATTCATGGAAACCAATGAGAATGAAAATACATTGGTCCAAATCTTTTGGGATACTGCAAATGCGATCCTAAGGGGGAAATACATAGCCATACAAGCCTCACTCAAAAAAATAGAAAAGTTCCGAATTCACCAACTAAGTTTACACCTTAAAGAACTAGAGAAAATCAATAAGTGATGCCTAAGCCACATATTAGAAGACAAATAATTAAGATTAGAGCAGAGATCAATGAATTAGAAACCAGAAACACCATAGATCAAATCAATGAAACTAGAAGCTGGTTCTTTGAAAGCATTAATAAGATCGATAAACCATGGGCCAGACTTATCCAAAAGAAAAGAGAAAGGACCCAAACTAATAGAATTATGAATGAAAGGGGAGATATCACGACTAACACCAAGGAAATAGAAACAATTATTAGAAATTATTATCAACACCTCAATGCCAATAAATTGAGCAACCTGGAAGAAATGGGTACCTGCCTGGAAACCTATAAACTGCTAAGACTGAAAGAGGAAGAAATTGACAACATGAATAGGCCAATAACCAGTAATGAGATTGAAGCAGTGATCAAAAACCTCCCAAAAAACAAGAGTCCAGGGCCTGATGGATTCCCTGGGGAATTCTACCAAGCATTCAAAGAAGAAATAATACCTATTCTCCTGAAGCTGTTTCAAAAAATAGAATATTCATAACCGCAATAGCCAAACTGTGGAAAGAGCCAAGATTCCCTTCAACAGATGAATGGATAAAGAAGATGTGGTCTGTATATACAATGGAATATTATTCAGCCATCAGAAGGGATGCATACCCAACTTTTACATCAACATGAATGGGACTGGAGGAGATTATGCCAAGTGAAATAAGTCAAGCAGAGAAAGTCAATTATCATATGGTTTCACTTATTTGTGGAACATAAGGAATAGCATGGAGGACATTAGGAGAAGGGAAAAATGAAGGGGGGGAAATCAGAGGGAGAGACAAACCATGAGAGATGATGGACACTGAAAAACAAACTGAGGGTTCTAGAGGGGAGGGGGGTGGGGGGATGGGTTAGCTTGGTGATGGGTATTAAGGAGGGCACATACTGCATGAAGCACTGGGTGTTATACAAAAACAATGAATGGTGGATCACTACATCAAAAACCTGATGTATTGTATGGTGACTAACATAACATAATAAAATTAAATTAAATTAAAAAAAGAAAAATTATGCATGATGTTTGATTGGGTCCTGATTTGTGTAAGCTATAAATAACATTTTGTGGACAATAGCAGGATTTGAATATAGACTAAAAATTAAATGATATCAAGGAATTTATTGTACATTAAGTGTGATAATGACAGTTTTGTGATATAGAAAGATGTATTCATTTTTCAGAGATGAATATGGGTGAAATAGCATGATGTTTAAAATTATCTTTCAAATAGTTAAGAAAAGTGGTGCCTGGGTGGCTCAGTCACTTAAGCATCCAACTCTTGATTTTGGCGCAGGTCATGATCTCAGGGTTGTGAGATTGAACCCTGCATCAGGATTTGTGCTCAGTTGCAAGACTGCTTGAGATTCTCTCCTCTCCCTCTGCCCCGCCCTGACTCACTCATTCTCTGTCTCTCTAAAATAAATAAATCTTAAAAAAATATATTAAGAAAAAAAGTCCATGAAACAAATATGGCAAAATATTAAGGATCATTAAATCTTTGTAGTGTGTACACAGAGTTCATTATATGATTCTTTCAGCTTTTCTATATGTTTAAAAGATTTTATAATAGAGTTAAAAAACCACACACCCAAAGACCTTAAAGACACTAGAGATTACTTCAGCCAACATTGAAATTCTAAAACGACACTGGTTTCCTGTTTTCTCTCCTCTCTTCTTGCACCTTAGGTATCATTCTGCATCATCACCCCCTGCCAAATTCTGGATCCAGAGCCTAATATTCCCTGTTTCCCTGCTACTGCAGCTGCTTTTTATTCCCCCATAAAAATAGGAAATCTCAGTTTAGTTTCTTGGTATATGTGACCCTTAGGGTCCTGATACATACAAAAAGTTATTTCTTTCCAGAAAACTGGAGTATAGGTCTTGGACTAGAACTGTTTTGGGACCATTTTAGGCCTTAGATACTCAGATTTAAAAGCTTTATCCTTCATCATATCAAAAATATTAAAATATATATCATTGTATATTAAATATACTTTTTGGTGAAAAACATAAAAGAATCTCATTAATATTACAATTTTGAGTTTTGTTAAGAAAAATATGTTGTGATTTAAACTTCATATTTATATATAATTACTTAATAATTGAGTAACAGTTAACTAGTTGATGAATTATGTTATCTATCAGTGTTGTCATTTTCTTTTCATATTCTATAGCTGATACATTTTTTTTCAGCTTCTGAGCATGTTTATAAGTTCTTAAAAAGCTTAAAGTCCCTGGCCTGGACATAAAAATGTAAGTCCATCAGATAGAACAACTGATCTTGAGGAATAGTCCTGCCTGTCCCAAGCTTTACATGTTTTGACTAGGCAGTTTTCTTTATTAGTATGCACAGTGCATAAATGAACTATATTTAATTGAATTTGAAAAAAAAAAAACAGAATCAAATTTTGTTACATTCAAAGGGTTCTTAAAATGGAGTCTATAATCTTTGAGGGGGGCAAAAATCACTTCAAATTGTCAGTTAAATGATTTGTGAATATTTGTGGGGGTGAGGGTGGCTTTTTGCCCATTTGCCATTTTCTGTGAGGAGTCCTGAATTTTCACTAGAGTTTCAAAATTTTGTGACCACCAATACCCAATCTCCAGAAAAGTGTCACTAATTCTAGTCTAAATTTTCCCTATTAAAGATAGGAAAATTGAGACCAACAAGAGGAAGGGAATTGCTTAAAGGTTCCACTGGTTGGGGTCTGAAATTTGTCTCCTAACTCAAAGTTCTCTATCTTCTTCCTGAATTTGTTGTTTTTAAAGTCCATTTTGACTACTGTACTGTCATTGTATTATCTTAAGCCTAAGCATTTTGAGGGAGAACTCTCATTTTCACCGGGTATAAGATACTATTAATGTCTTAAAGTCAAGCTGCTATAAGTTTGAGCAGTTTGAAAGGAAAAGCCTTCTTTTATTAAGATGTTATTTATTTATTTGAAAGAGGAGTGAGCACAGCAGGGGGAGGGGTAGAGGGAGAGGGAGAAGCAGACTCTTTGCTGAGTGAGGAGCCAGACTTGGGGCTTGGTCTCAGGACCCTGAGACCATGACACGAGCCAAAGGCAGCTGCTTAACTGACTGAGCCACCCGGGTGCCCAAGGAAGAGCCTTCTTATCTTTGCTATCCTGAGTCATAATCTTGTGGTCTCTGTCATCAAAAGAATTCTCTCAATTTCATTGTGCAAAAGCTGTAAGAAACACTGATATGGAATTTATTTTAGAATTCCTCTGAAAAGACCATAATCACCAAGAAGAAGGAAGTCAAGTATGGTGGCTTAACACAGGAGTCTGAAGGTCTAGGTTATTTCTTTATTCAGCTAGTAAAGTATAGAACTGAATCACAGAGCTGGGTAATTATCTTGGTGCAGTCACTGAACCACTTTGTGACTTAGTGTCTTTTTCTGGAAAATAACAATCTTGATTCTGGGATCACACACATATGGCCAAGTGGTCCATGAACATTAAAACATTTGTAGGAATTTTCAAGATCTTCATTCAAAAGTCTCCATCAATGATAAACCAACAAAAAGACAATGTAATCTGGTGTGTTGCTTCCTGAAAAGCAACATCTCTGCTACTTACTGTCCTTTGACTTCACAATCAGAAATTATTCTTGATAGTTTCCTTCTCTAAATCTATACACTAAGCAGTTGGGGGGGTGTTGGTTACTTTTTTTCTCTGTAATGGAAAGGATCTACTATTAAGAATTATAATAATGAGGGCGCCTGGGTGGCTCAGTTGGTTAAGCGACTGCCTTCGGCTCAGGTCATGATCCTGGAGTCCCGGGATCGAGTCCCGCATTGGGCTCCCGGCTCGGCGGGGAGCCTGCTTCTCCCTCTGACCCTCCTCCCTCTCATGTGCTTGCTCTCTCTCATTCTCTCTCTCTCAAATAAATAAATAAAATCTTTAAAAAAAAAAGAATTATAATAATGAAATATGGCAGTAAATCTTAAAGTGTGCCCTTCTGCAGGCTGCAGCTATATAAAAGGTTATATAGTATAACAGTTATTAATCTTTTTCATTTTGACAATTGATTTGAATGCAATGTCTGTTGTAGATTCATTATAACACAAGATCACAAAAGTTCAAAACTAATTTATTGCTCTTTGTTCCTCCCAGCAAAAAGTGTACTTTATCAAAACTATTCCTGTCAGATTGATATTGTGCTGAAACAAAAATGTAGATTACCTATTAAAGGCTTCTCTTTTTAACTGCATTCATGAATGACTTTGTAAAATCCAAACACTGTAGTGGAGGGGGATAAAAAAACTTCAGAAGAGAATTTTTAATGGAGTGGAGAGGTAAGTATGAAAAGAGGTCCTATCACAAATTCACTGGTGTAAATTTAAGAAATAAAACACTGATTTCAGTTAGTATGTCCAGATACTGAACTTGAAACTGGAAACTACTAGTGGAGAAGACATTCGTTCCTATTTGGATTGGTTTCCACTTTGCAGTTCAATAATAACTGCATATATGGAACATACATCTCAACAAAGTTCTGCTTAGATACCAAAACAAAGTATTTGAACAGACTGGAATGGTTTGGTTCATGTTAGTGATTCAAACTTACTGAATTTAGAAGCCAATAGATCCTAGTTCAAATACAAAGTGCTCATTGATTTTATTTTTTTTCTTTCAAGTTTCTCTTAAAATTCTAGTCAGTTAAAATATAGTGTAATATTGGTTAAAGGAGTAGAATTTAGTGATTTGTCACTTACATATAAAACCCAGTGCTCATCACGAGTGCCCTCATTAATAGCCATGAACCACAATCAGCAAAGAAATTGAATCAGTAATCAAAAATCTCCCAACAAACAAAAGTTCAGGGCCTGATGGCTACCCAGGGGAATTCTACCAAACATTTAAAAAAGAGTTAATATCTATTCTTCTCATACTGTTCCAAAAAATAGGAATGGAATGAAAACTTCCAAACTCATTCTACAAGGCCAGCATTACCTTGATTCCAAAATCAAAGACCCCACTAAAAAGTAGAATTACAGGCCAATATCCCTGATGAACATGGATGCAAACATTCTCACCAAGATACTAGTAATTTGAATCCAACAGGACATTCAAAGAATTATTCACCTCAATCAAGTGGGATTTATTCCTGAGCCACAAGACCAGTTCAATATTCACAAATCAATCAATGTGATACATTAATTAAAGAAAGGATAAGAACCACAGGATCATTTCAATAGATATAGAAAAAAGTATTTCATAAAATACAACACCTGCTCTTGATAAAAAACCTTCAACAAAGTAAGGATAGATGTCCATACCTCAGCATTATAAAGGCCAGACAGGAAAAACCCATGGCTAGTATCATCCTCAATAGGGAAAAACTGGGAGCTTTTCCTCTACAGTCAGGAACAAGACAGGGATGTCTACTTTCAACATTGCTATTTAACATAGTACTAGAAGTCCTAGCCTCAGCAATCAGACAACAAAAAGAAATAAAAGGCATCCAAATCAGCAAGGAAGAAGTCAAATTTTCACTATTTGCAGATGGCATGATACTCTATGTAGAAAATCCAAAAGACTCCACCAAAAAATTGCTAGAACTGATATACGAATTCAGCAAAGTTTAGGATAGAAAATCAATGTACAGAAATCTGTTTCATTTCCATACACCAAAAATGAAACAGCAGAAAGCGAAATAAAGGAATTGATCCCATTAATAATTGCACCAAAAACCATAAGATACCTAAGAATAAACCTAACCAAAGAGATAAAGAGCTGCTCATTGATTAAAAAAAAAAATTCTAACCACCAATTCAATGAATTTTCCAAGGAAAGATAAAATGTTGTTAGCTTTGTTTTTCAATTAAGCTTATTCAGAAAATTCATCAATTTTTTTCTGCCTCTGCCCTTCTCCATTATCACCTCACTGCTGGAGGCCATAAGGATGCACAACCACACAGGAGTTTAGATGAAAGAAGAGAAGAGAGGACATATTTTACTATAAGCCTATTTGAGTAAAATTGCAGAAATCCTGAAAATAGATGCTGAAATAAGGAGCGGGTTTTTATGCTGTCCTCAGGCATTGATAACCTTCAACTTGTATGCATACTTGCATTTGTGTATTCCACTGTTAAATAGGAAACAGTTACCACAGGAAACCACTTGGCAATTCACCAGGCAGCTTTGCTATTTCAATAAAGCCATGAGATTCTCATAGGAAAAAAATACACATATATAGCAGGAAAAACAATGGGTTGTATATAGTGCCTTTACAGGGAGGTCATTCATCACACATCATTCTTGTTTATATCATCGCCCTGGTTAATGGTAGAACTTGAGAATATATTCCAGGTCTTTGAATATGCATCTCTTCCCATTTTTCATTCAATCCCTACTGAAGTTTGTAAGATTTTCAGTGAATTAATATTGGTAAAACATTTTTCCAGTTGCCAATACTCATGTGAATAGAAGGAATATATGTATGTATAAGCTATCTTCATTTGGGTTTTTCACTTTTACTCTATTATTATGGGAATGCTTGCTTTAAATATTATGTAAGCCAATAATTGTGCATTCAGCTTTAATGTTTACACAATAGGGAGGATGAAAGAATTAGGTTGTTAGAATAATCCCACATAATTATTTTCTGTGGAGTTTAGCTCATTTATTGCTATGTAGATTTCAAGTAACTTCAAGAACTGAAGTCTTTCAAATATAAGATGTATCAAAATAGCAGCTTTCAGTTAGTTCCAAGCACATAATTTCATCCCATTGGTGCAAAAAATACAATTGCAATGGCAAATAAAATTTCTTCATTTCCTGAGAATTTTGTTTTCTATTTCTGTGAAACTGCTTTTAGTTTCTTGTGGTGAAGATTTGTCTCTTTCTGCCTTAATTATGCAAAACATAATCTTGTGACAGTATTTGCATTTCTAGTCTACAGCACTATAATCTGGATATCTCAGTACCAATTTCCTTTAGACATTTAATTTATAGTGTACAGGCATAACTCATTTTATTGTGCTTGACTTTATTGCACTTCACAGATATTGTACTATTTATGAATTGAAGGTGTGTGACAATTCCATGTCAAGCAAATCTATTGCAGCCATTTTTCCAACATTGACTCACTTTGTGTCTCTGTGTCACATTTTGGTAATTCTTGCAATATACTAAAATTTTTAATTGTTATTATATTTTTTATGGTGATCTGTGAGAAGTGATCTATGATGTTACTGTTGGAATTATTTTGGGGTGCTACAAACCATGCCCACATAAAATGGCAAACTTAATTTTTGAATGTTGTGTGTGTTTTGATTGCTCCATCCACCAGGCATCCCCCCATTTCTCTCTTTTCTTGGGCTTCCCTATTTCATGAGATACAACATATTGAAATTATGTCAATTAATAACTCTGTAATGGCCTGTGATTGTTCAAGTGATAAAAGAAGAGTTTCATATCTCTCACTTTAAATCAAAAGTAAAAATGATTAAACATAGTGAGAAAGGCACATGAAAAGCCAAGATAAGTCAAAAGATAGGCCTCTCACACCAATTAGCTAAGTTACCAACACAATAGAAAAGTTCTTGAAGGAAATTAAAAGTGCTACTCCAGTGAACACACAAATGAAAACAAAACAAAACAGTCTTATCGTTGATATGGAGAAAGTTTTAGTTGTCTGAATAGAAGATTAAACCAGCCACAATATTCCAAAAGCCAAAAGCTAATCCAGAGTAAGGCCTTAACTCTCTTCAATTCTATGAAGGCTGAGAGAGGTGAGGAAACTGCAAAAGAAGAATTTGAAGCTAGCAGAGTTTGGTTCTTGAGGTTTAAGGAAAGAAACCATCTCCATAACTTAAAAATGCAAGATGAAGCAGTAAGTGCTCACGTAGAAGCTGCAGCAAGTCATCAAGATCTAGCTATGATAATTGATGAAGATAGCTATATTAAACAACAGATTTTCTTTTTTTAAGATTTTTTAATTTATTGATTTGAAGGAGAGAGAGCACACAAGAGAGAGAGAGCACAAGCAGGGGGGAGGGGCAGAGGGAGAGGAAGAAACAGGCTCCCTGATGAAGAAGATTGTTGATAGGACAACAGAAGATTTAGAATATTACATAAATTTGTTCGATAAAGCAGTGACAGGGTTTAAGAAGGTTGACTCTAATTTTGAAAGAAGTCCTTCTATAGGTAAAATGCTATCAAACAACATCACAAGTTAAGGAAAACTTATTCATAAAAGGAAAAGAGAAACACGTGGGAAAGTTTTAATTGCAATATAGTTAATATGCAATTTTATTAGTTATGGATGTACAAAATAGTAATTCAACAATTCCATACATCACCCAGTGCTCATCACAAGTGCACACCTTAAACCCTATCATCTATTTCACCCATCCTCTACCCACATCACTCTGTTAACAATCAGTTTTTTCTCTAGAGTTGAGTCTGTTTCTTGGATTGTGGCTCTCTCTCTCTCTCTCTTCTTTTTATTTCATTGCTCATTTGTTTTGTTTCTTAAATTTCACATGAGTGAAAGCATATGGTATTTATTTTTCTCTGATTTATTTTGCTTAGCATTATACTTTCCAACTCCACCCACATCATTGCAAATAGCAAAATTTCATTCTTTTTAATGGCTGAATATTCCATTTTGTATACATTTCTTTATCCACAATTCTTTATTCATTTATCTATCACTGTACATTTGGTCTGCTTCCATAATTTGGCTATTGTAAATAATACTGTTATAAACATAAGGATGCATGTGTCCTTTTGTTTGTTTTTTGCCTCTGCAAGGCTCAATTTTATTTTTTATTTTAACTTAATTATTTTTATTTAAATTCAATTAACATATAATGTATTACTAGCTTCAGAGATAGAGGTCAGCGATTTCATCAGGATCACATAACACCCAGTGCTCATCACATCATGTGCCCCCTCCCAATGCCCATCACCCAGTTCCCCATCCCCCTACACCCCTCCCTTCCAGCAACCCTCAGTTTGTTTCCCATAGTTAAGAGTCTCTTATGGTTTGTCTCCCTCTCTGATTTTATCTTGTTTTATCTTTCCCTCCCTTCCCCTATGATCCTCTGTTTTGTTTCTTAAATTCCACATATGAGTGAGATCATATGATAATTGACTTTCTCTGATTGGCTTATTTTGCTTAATATAATACCCTCTAGTTCTATCCATGTTGTTGCAAATGGCAAGATTTCATTTTTTGATGGCTGAGTAGTATTCCACTGTGTGTGTGTGTGTGTGTGTACATATACATGTATACATATGTATATATATACCACATCTTTATCTATTCATCTGTCAATGGACGTCTGGGCTCTTTCCATAGTATGGCTATTGTGTACATTGCTATAAACATTATGGTGAAGGTGACCATTTGTATCTTTGGGGTAAATTCCTAGTAGTGCAATTGCTGGGTTGTAGGGTAGCTCTATTTTCAACTTTGAGGAACCTCCATACTGTTTTCCAGAGTGGCTGTAACAGCTTGCATTCCCACTTACAGTGTAAGAAGGTTCCTCTTTCTCCACATCCTCACCAACATCTGTCATTTCCTGACTTGTGAATTTTAGTCATTCTGAATGGTGTGAGGTGGTATCTCATTGGGGTTTTGATTTGTATTTCCCTGATGACAAGTGATGTGGAGCATTTTTTCACGTGTCTCTTGGCCTTTTGCATGTCTTCTTTGGAGAAATATCTGTCTTCTTCCCATTTCTTGATTGGATTATTTGTTCTTTGGGTGTTGAGTTTGATAAGTTCCTTATAGATTTTGGATACTTTTTTTTTTATTTTTAAAGGTTTTATTTATTTATTTGACAGACTGAGAGTACCAGTGGGGGGAGCAGCAGGGAGAAGGAGAAGCAGGCTCCAGCTGAGCAGAGAGCCTGATGTGGGGCTCAAAAACAGGATGCTGGGATCATGGCCTGAGGCAGACTCTCAACCAACTGAGCTATCTAGGCACCCAGATACTAGCTCTTTTCTGATAAGACATTTGCACATATCTTCTCCCATTCTGTCAGTTGTCTTTTGGATTTGTTGTCTGTTTCCTTTGCTGTGCAAAAGCTTTTTATTTTTTTTTTATTATGTCATGTTAGTCACCATACAGTACATCATTAGTTTTTGATGTAGTGTTCAATGATTGATTTATCTTGATGAAGTCCCAACAGTTCATTTTTACCTTTGTTTCCCTTGCCTTTGGAGACGTGTCTAGCAAGAAGTTGCTGCAGCTGAGGTCATAGAGGTTGCTGCCTGGTTCTCCTCTAGGATTTTGATGGATTCCTGTCTCACATTTAGGTCTTTCATCCATTTTGAATCTCTTTTGTGTATGGTGTAAGGAAATTGTCCACTTTCATCTTCTGTATGTGGCTGTCCAATTTCCCAACATCATTTGTTGAAGAGACTGTGTTTTTTCCATTGGATCTTCTTTCTTGCTTTGTCAAAGATCACTTGGCCATAGAGTTGAGGGTCTATTTCTGGGTTCTCTATTCTGTTCCATTGATCTATGTGTCTATTTTTGTGTCAGTACCATACTGCCTTGATGATTACAACTTTATAATATAACTTCGAGTCTGGCATTGTGATGATACCAGCTTTGGTTTCCTTTTTCAACATTCTTCGGCTATTCAGGGTTTTTTTCTGGTTCCATACAAATTTTAGGATTAATTGTTCCAGCTCTGTGAAAAAAGTCAATGGTATTTTGAAAGGGATTACACTGAATGTATAGATTGCTCTAGGTAGCATTGACATTTTAACAATATTGATTCTTCCAATCCATGAGTTTGGAATATTTTTGCATTTTTTTGTGTGTCTTCCTCAATTTCTTTCATGAGTGTTCTATAGTTTTCTGAGTACAGATACTTTGCCTCTTCGGTTAGGTTTATCCCTAGGTATATTATGGGTTTTTGTGCATTTGTAAATGGAATTGACTCCATAATTTCTCTTTCTTCTGTCTCATTGTTAGTGTATAGAAATGCAACTGTTTTTTGTGCATTGATTTTATATCCTGCCACTTTGCTGAATTCCTGTATGAGTTCTAGCAATTTGGGGGTGGGATCTTTGGGGTTTTCCACATAGATATCATGTCATTTGCGAAGAGTGAGAGTTTGACTTCCTCTTTGCTGATTTGGATGCCTTTTATTTCTTTTTTTGTCTGATTGCTCAGGCTAAGACTTCCAATATTATGTTGAACAACAGTGGTGATAGTGGACTTTCCTGCCATGTTCTGATGTTAGGGGAAAAGCTCTCAGTTTTTCCCCATTGAGAATGATATTTGCTGTGGGCTTATGGTATATAGCTTTTATGACATTGAGGTATGTTCCCTTTATCCCTAAACTGTGAAGAATTTTAATCAAGAAAAGATGCTGTACTTTGTCAAATGTTTTTTCTGCATTTATTGAGAGGATCCTATGGTTCTTGTCCTTTCTTTTCTAATGTGGTGTACCACATTGATTGTTTTACAGATGTTGAACCAGACTTGCAGCCCAGGAATAAATCCCACTTGGTTGTGGTGAATAATCCTTTTAATGTACGTTGGATCCTATTGGCTAGTATCTTGGTGAGAATTTTTTCATCCATTTTCATAGGCATGTATCCTTTTGGATTAGTGGGGTTATTTTTGTTGGTTTTTTGTTTTTGTTTTTTGTATTGTTTGGGTAAATACTTAGCAGTGCAATTACTGGATCATAAGGTAGTCCAATTTTCTATGATTTTAGGAATCTCAATATTGCCTTCCACTGTGGCTGGCCCAGTTTGTATTCCCTCCAATAGTGCAAGACAGCTCTTTTTTCTTCACATTCTCACCAACACATATTTCTTCTGTTTTTTATTTCAGCCTTACTGATAGCTGTGAGTTGATACCTGATTGTGGTTGTGATTTGCATTTCTCTGATCATGAGATGTTGAACATCTTTCCATGTGCTTGTTAGCTAGCTACCTGTATGTCTTTTCTGGAGAAATGTCTGTTCATGTCTTCTGTCCACTATTAATTGGATTCTTTGTTTTGGGGGTATTTTTATGTATTTTTGATGTTAACACTTTATCAGCTATGTCACTTGCAAATATCTTCTCCAATTCCATAGGTTGCCTTTCAGTTTGGTGAACATTTCTTTCTCTTTTTTTTAGGATTTTATTTTTAAGTAATCTCTACACCCAACATGGAGCTTGAACTTACAACCCCAAGATCAAGAGTCACACACTCCACCGATTGAACCAACCAGGGGTTCCCATTTCATGAACATTTCTTTGCTATGCAGAAACTTTTTATTTTGATAATTCCCAATAGTTTATGTTTGGTTTTATTTCCCTTGCCTCAGGAGACATATTGAAAAATGTTGCTATGGCTGGTGTCAGAGACATTACTGCCTGTGCTCTCTTTTAGGATTTTTATGGTTTCAGGTCTCATATTTAGGTTTTTCATCCATTTTGAATTTGTTTTTGTGTATGGTGTAAGAAAGTGATCCAGTTTCATTATTTGCATGTAGTTCTTCAGTTTTCCCAACACCATTTGTTGAAGAAACTGTCTTTTTCCCATTGGATAACCTTTCCTGCTTTGTTGAAGATTAATTGACCAGACAGCTGTGAGTTTATTTCTGGGTTTTCTATTACATTCCATCAATCTATGTGTATATTTTTACAGTAAAATAATGTTTTGGTTACTACAGCTTCATAATATAACTTGAAGCTTGGAATTGTGGAATTTTCTTTTTAATATTGCTTTGGATATTTGTGATAGGTTGTAGTTTCATTAGGATTGTTCTAGTTCTGTGAAAAATGCTGTTGATATTAGGATTGCATTAAATGTGTAGATTGCTTTGTGTAGTATACACATTATAACAGTATTTGTTTTTTCAATCTGTGAGCATGGAATGTCTTTCCATGACTTTGTGCTGTCTTCAATTTCTTTCATTCATATTTTATAATTTTTTGAGTACAGATCTTTCACCTCTTTGGTTAGGTTTCTTCCTGGGTATCTTATTATTTTTAGTGCAACTGTAAATGGGATTTTTTTATTTTTATTTTTATTTTGCTGCTTCATTGTTAATGTATAGAAATGCAACAGATTTCTGCACATTGATTTTGTAATGTGACTTTACTGAATTCATTTATCATTTCTAGTAGTTTTTTAATGGAGGTTTTAGGCTTTTCTACATAGGGTATCATCTCTTCTGCAAATAATGAAAGTTTAACTTCTTTATCAAGTTGGATGCCTCTTTTTTTTTTTAAAGATTTTATTTATTTAACAGAGAGAGAGATAGCAAGAGCAGGAACACAAGCAGGGGGAGTGGGAGAGGGAGAAGCAGGCTTCCCGCCGAGCAGGGAGCCCGATGTGGGACTCGATCCTGGGACCCCGGGATCATGACCTGAGCCGAAGGCAGACGCTTAACGACTGAGCCACCCAGGCGCCCCTGGATGCCTCTTATTTTTGTTGTCTGATTGCTGTAGTTAGGACTTCCAGTACTATGTTGAATAAAAATGAGAGAGGACATCTTTGTCTTTTTCCCGACCTGAAAGCTCTGTTTTTCCCCATTGAGTATGATGTTAGCTATAGGTTTTTCATATACGGCCTTTATTATGTTGAGGTATGTTCCCTCTAAACCTACTTTGTTGTGGGGCTTTTTTGTTTGTTTGTCTGTTTGTTTTCTATCATGAATGGATGTTGTATTTTGTGAAATGCTTTTTCTGCATCTATGGAAATGATAATAAGGTTTTTATTCTATCTCTTATTCTTGTGATGTATCATGTTGATTGATTTGTGAGTATTGAACCACCCTTGTAACCCAGGAATAAATCCCACTTTATCTTGCTGAATGATTTTTTAAATGTATTGTTGGCTTCAGTTTGCTAGTATTTCTTTAAGGAGTTTTCATCTAAATTCATTAGCAATATTGGCCTGTAGTTCTCTTTCACCATGGTGTCTTTATCTGGTTTTGGTATTAGGCTGATATTGGCCTCATAGAATGAATTTGGAAGTTTTCCTTCTTTTATTTTTTGGATCACTTTGTGAGGAATATGTTTTAACTCGCCTTTAAATGTTTGATAGAATTCTGTGAAGCCATCTGGTCCTGGAGTTTGTTTGCTAGGAGTTTTTTGATTACTAATTCAACCTCCTTGCTGGTAATAGGTCTGTTCAAATTCCCTATTTCTTCCAACTTCAGTCTTGGTAAGTTGTATGGATCTAAGAATTTATCTATTTCTTCTAGTTTGTCTAATTTGTTAGCATATTTTTTCATAATATTCTCTTAAAATTGTTTGTATTTCTCTGGCATTGGTTGTTATTTCTCCTCTTTCATTGGTGATTTTGTTTGAGTCCTTTCTGTTTTGTTTTTGTTTTGATGAGTCTGGCTAGAGATTTATGAATTTTGTTGATCTTTTCAATGAACCAGGTCCTGATCTCATTGCTCTGTTCTATTGATTTTTTTTTTTTTTAAGTTTTGGTAGCATTCATCTGCTCTGATCTTTATTATTTCCTTCCTACTACTGATTTTGACTTTTGTTTCTTCTTCTTCTTTTCCTAGTTCCTTTAGGTTTAAGATTTAGTTGTTTATTTGAGGTTTATCCTGCTTCTTGAAATAAGCCTATATTGCTATAAACTTCCCTCTTCAAACTGCTTTTGCAGCATTCCAAAGGTTTTGGACCATGATGTTCTCCATTGCACTTGTTTCCATGTACTTTTTGATTTCTTGGTTGACCTATTAATTGTTTCATAGCATTTTAATTAACTTCTATGTATTTTTCCAGGTTTTTTCTTGTGGTTGTTTTCTCATTTCATAGCATTGTGGTCAGAAAAGATGCATGGTATGACTTTGACTTTTTGAATTTGTTAAGACTTGCTTATGGCCTAATATGTGGTCTATTCTGAACAATGTACTGTAGACAAATAAAAAGAATGTGTATTCTGCTGTTTTAGGATGGAATGTTTTGCATATATCCATTAGATCCTTCTGGCCCAGTGTATCATTCAAAGCCACTCTTTCTTTCTTTCTTTCTTTTTTAAAGAATCTTATTTATTTATTTGAGAGAGTGAGAGAGTGTGTGTGAAAGAGCACCAGCAGGGGGGAGGAGTAGAGGTAAAGGGAGAAGCAGTCTCCCTGCTGAGCAGAGAGCCCGATGCAGGGCTCAATCCCAGGACCCCAGGATCATGACCTGAGCTGAAGGCAAATGCTTAACTGACTAAGCTTCCCAGGCACCCCTCAAAGCCACTGTTTCTTTGTTGGTTTTTCTGTTTTGATTATCTGTTCACCAATATAAGTGAAATGTTAAATTCCCCTAGTATTATTGTATAGTTATTGATCAGTTTCTTTATATTTGTTGGCAGACTTATGTATTTGGGACATCCCTTGTCTGGTGCATCAATATTAACAATTGTTATATCCTCTTGTTGCATTGTCCCCTTTATTATTATATAGTGTCCTTCCTTGTATGTTGGTATAGTCTGTTTTATTTATTTATTTTTTTAAAGATTTTATTTATTTATTTGATAGAGACAGAGCAAGAGAGGGAACACAAGCAGGGGGAGTGGGGGAGGGAGAAGCAGGTTTCCCGCTGAGCAGGGAGCCTGATGTGGGGCTCGATCCCAGGACCCTGAGATCATGACCCAAGCCGAAGGCAGACACCTAACAACTGAGCCACCCAGGCGCCCCAAGGTATAGTCTGTTTTAAAGTCTGTTATGTCTGATATAAGTGTTGCTACTCTGGCTTTCTTTTGAGATCCATTTGTATTATAAATGATTCTCCATTCCCTGATTTTCAATCTGCAGGTGTTTTTAGGTCTTAAATGAGTCTCACATAGGCAGCATAAGGATGTCTTGGGTTTGTTGTTGTTGTTGTTCTTTTATCCACTCCGTCATACTGTCTTTTGATTGGAGCATTTAGCCCATTTATATTCAAAGTAATTATTGATAGATATGTATTTGTTGCCATTTTGTTACTTGTTTTGTGGTTGTTTTCATAGTTTTTCTCTGATCCCTTCTTATCTTTATTTTATTGTTTGTTGGTTTTCTTCAGTAATATATTTGGATTCCTTTGTCTTTATTCTTGGTATATCTATTACTGTTTTTTAATTTGTGGTAACCAGTAGGTTTTTATATAACATCTTCTGCATATAGCAGTGTATATTAAGTTGATGATTGCTTAAGTTTGAACCCAGCCTTTTCTCCTCTGCTCCCCAAGTTTTAGATATATGGTATCATATTTTAAAATAAATAAATAAAAAATTTTATTTTGTATATCCATTGACTTTTTTTTTAAGATGTACTTATTTTTACTGCTTTTGTCTTGGGTGCAGATTTTTCCCTTTCAGCACTTTGACTATATCATGCCACTCACTTCTGACTTGCAGTTTCTGCTGAAAAATTCACTGATAGCCTTATAGGGTTTTCTTTGTATGTAACTGTCATCTTTTCTCTTGCTGGTCTATTTTTTTTTTCTTTATCACTACTTTTTGCCATTTTGATTACTATGTATCTTAGTGTGGCCCTCCTTTGGTTGATTTCATTGGGGATCTCTGTGTTCCTGGATTAGGATATATGTTTTTTTTTTTTTTTTTCTCAGATTGGGTAAATTTTCAGCTATTATTTTTTTTTTTCAAATAAATGTTCTGACCATTTTTATTTCTCTTCTATTTCTGGGATCCCTAAATGTAAATGTTATTACACTTGATGGAGTCACTGAGTCCCCTAAGTCTACTCTCATTAGATGTAATTCCTTTTTCTCTCATTTGTTCAGCTTGATTACTTTCCATTACTCTGTTTTCTAGTTCATCTATTCTTTCCTATGCTTCTTCCAGCCTGTTTATTCCATAAAGTTTATTCTTAATTTCATTTAATGTGCTCTTCATCACTGATTGGTTCTTTTTTATCTCTGTGTTGGGGTCTCACTGATGTCCTCCATTATTTTCTCAAGTCCAGTGAGTATCTTTTTGACCATTATTTTAAATTCTCTATCAGGCATGCTAATTCTATCTATTTTGCTTAAGACTCATGCTGTGGTTTGTCCTATTCTTTCATTTGTGACATATTTTTCTGTCTTTTCATTTTGCCTAACTCTCTGTGTCTGTTTCTATGTGTTAGGAACACCACCTATGTGTCTTGCTCTTGAAAGTAGTGCATGGGACATGCACTTTTACCTAGATGGTGCTGGTCCTCCTCCACAGGTGACACATTTCCCCTCAGGAGACTGGGGCTTGCCAGGTTGCTCCACAAATGGCAAGTGGGCAGGCAGGGTTGTGGTTCCACAATCTGTGGGTGCAAGTCCTCCTCCACAGGTGATGCTCAGCCACCATAGAGACTAAGGCTGGTGGAGGCCACTCTGCACAGCATGCATGCAAGGGTGCAGTTTTAAAAAGGTGCACACATCCTCAATGGGAGGTCAGGAGATGCAGTGTTGGCAAGGTGTGCATGGGTCTTCTGGGAAAAGGGATCTGCAGCACTAGGACTGAGGCAGGTCTGGTGGGGTGGTGGTGCAGGATACAGTGTAATCAAGTTAGGTAGTGTGAGCCAGCTCTGCACTGTTCCTATAGGTGGCTGTGTGTTTATCATGAGGGATAGAGAAGGAAGTAGCACTTGTCAGTTCCTTTGTTCCTGGAGAACTGCCTTGTGGGAAACTTATTTTTTGTCTTTTTAAGAAATTTTAACAGCAACCCCAACCTTCAGCAACCTACCACCCTGCTCACAATCATCAACATTGAGGAGGCAAGACAAGACCATCCACCAACAAAAAGATTATGACTCGCTTCTCAGATGTTGGTTAACATGTTTTAGCAAAAGCATTTTTAATAAAGATATGTACTTTTTTTTGACATAATGCTATTATACACTTAATGAACTATAGCATAATGTAAACAAAAGTTTTATATGCACTAGGGAAACATAAAATTCATTTGATTTTCTTTATTATGATATTTGCTTTAAATAATGGGGGAGGTGATTCAAATTTCCAGCTAATTTTTGGAAAAGGAGTTTGATCTTTATTGTTAAACATCTAATACATATTGAAGAATGCATGGGTAAAATACATTTGGTTTGGGATATAATTTAGAATTCTACAGCAAAAAAAAAAAGAGAGAGGATGAGAATAACAAAATGTACATAATTATTAAAGCTGGATATTATATACATGGAATTTAATCATTAATGTTCTTTATACCTTTGGATATATTTAAAATTTTTCATAACAAAATAAAAACAAAATCTAAAATACAGTAGTTTCAAATTTTTTCCTTAGTAGAGTTTGATAAATATAATTTAATCTTCTTTTACTTGATTAAAGAAACAGCCAGATAACTTGTCCAAAACTTTACTCAGGTTATGTCATTTAATTTTCACAACATCCAGTTTTATGTAGATATTACTGAATTTTACAGATAAAGAATTGAAAGGTGAAAATTGCTGGCAGGCAAGCCTGTTTGACTATAAAACCTACTTGGTTCTGAATGTTTCCACATTAGTAAAAATCTGTATCTCACATTTGGGACTGGAGACACTAGTGAATATGGGAAAGTAGACTAGATGTGTCCTAAGATATGGCATATATTTGTTTGTTTTTTGTTTGTGTTTTATTAATTTCTTAATAAAATTTGTTTTGAAATTTTCATTACTTTTAATCATTAGTTTCATTCTCTAAAAAGCAGAGAATAGGGCTACTAAGTGGCTCAGTTGGTTAAGTGTCTGCCTTCAGCTCCGGTCATGATCCCAGGGTTCTAGGACTGAGTCCCACATCAGGCTCCTTGCTCCAGAGGGAGTCTGCTTCTCTCTCTGCCCCTCCACCCACTCATTCTCTCAATCTCTCACTCTCTCTCTCTCGAATAAATAAATAAAATCTTTAAAAGAAATAAACAGAGAATAACATTAAGGTTCATGTCATAAATTTGAAAGTTAAAACACAGGACTATATTTGAGGCATACTATACTAAAAATTTAGTTAATTTAGCTGTACATCCAACTGTATTTTTTTCTAAATCTGGAAATCCTAGGTAAATTATTTTGATCATTGTGAATTGAGATTTTAATAAATATTGACAGGAAAATGTAAACACTGTCTCCATTAAAATGGAAAGGCACTTTCAAATCTTCTATATTACTGAAAAGTATGATGCTATCCCCAAAAAAGTTTCAAAATACTAAGTAGAATATGATCCAAATTTTCCATAACGAATAGGCATTTTTTTTATAAGAAATAAATAATTTTTCACAAAGAAATGGAAAGGTAGCCAATGTTCATAGATTGGAAGAACCAATATCTTTAATATGTCCATATTACCCAAAGATGTCTACATATATAATTAAATCCCTATCAAAATACCAACAGTATTTCTCACAGAATTAGGTTAAATAATACTAAAATTTGTGTGGAACCACAAAAGATCCGAATAGCTAATTCAATATTGAGAAAGAACAACACCACAGGCAGCATCACAATCTTAGTTTTCAAGATACACTTCAAAGTAATTGAAGCAGCATGATAGTGGCACAAGGATAAACAGATAGATAAATTAAAAAGAATAGAGAACCCAGAAATAAACCCACTCTTATATGGTTAATTACTCAATGACAAAAGAGGCAAGAGTATTCATTGAAAAAATGACAGTCTTTTCAACAAATGATGCTGGGAAACTTCACAGCTATATGCAAAAGAATGAAACTAGACCACATGCATATACACCATACATAAAAATAAATTCAAAATGCATTAAAAACCTAAATGTGAGACTTGTAACTATAAAACTCCTAGAAGAAAACATAGGCAGTAGTTTCTTTAACATTAGCCATAGAAATATGTACCTAGATATGTCTTCTCAGGCAATGGAAACAAGAACAAAATTAAACTATTTGGATTATACCAAGATAAAAATCTTTTGCACAGCAAAGGAAACCATTAACAAAACAAAAAGGCAACCTACTAAACGGAAAAAAAAAATTGCAAATGATATATCTGATAAGGTTTTAATACCCAAAATAAATAAAGAATATGTACAACTCAGCCTCCAGATACTGGAGCAGAGCTCTGAAGTGCAGTCCAAAGTCAACCAGAATCCCAGACATCAGTAAATCCAACACAGTGTTCCCTTATCCTCAGGGAACTTTTGTTCCTCCCATGGATGCAAGGTGTCTAGAATTCATGCCAGACCAGATACAGGCTTATCTGGACAAACAAATCAAAACACACCTAGTTAAAGGTCCAAACACTCTCCATGACAAACAAGGAGGAACTCTGTAGAGAATGAACCAGTGGGAAAGAGCAGCTGAAACTCAGCAGCAGAGTGTACACAACATACACAGCAGTACTTCCTGAAGTTTTTGTTGTTATTGTTTTTGTTTTTCTTTGTCTTTCTTGTTTTTGTTTTTTCCAGAAAAAAAATGATGAGACATAGAAATTCACCCCAAAAGAAAGAACAGAAGGTAGAACTCACTGCCAGGGATTTAATCAATACAGATATAAGTGAGAGGTCTGAAATAGAATTTAAAACAATGATTATAAAGATAATAGCTGAGCTTCAAAAAAGAATATTAGACACTAGAGAATCCTTTACTGTATAAATAAAAGAGTGAAAATCTAGTCAAACTGAAATTAAAAATGCTATTACCGAGATACAGTCCCAAATGGAGGCTATAAAAATGAGGATGAATGAGGCAGACGAGCAAGTCAGTGAGATAAAAGATAAAAGACAGAAAATAAGGAAATTGAAAAGAAGACAGAAAAAAAAAATATTAGATCACCAAGGAGACTTTGAGAAATCAGTGATTCCATAAAACCTGATAATATCCAGATAATAGGGGTTCGAGAAGATGAAGAGTGGGAGAGAGGGGTAAAATGTTTATTTGAACAAATTATAACAGAGAAGTTCCCTAGTCTGGGGGAGAAAACAGGCATTCAAGTCCAGGAGGAACATAGAACCCCTCTCAAAATCAATGAAAATGGGTCAACACCTTGATATATAATAGTGAATCTTGCAAATTTCAAAGATAAGAGAAAATCCTAAAAGCAGCTAGGGACAAGAGGTCATTATCCTACAAGTGTAGACACATAAGGCTGGCAGCAGACCTGTCCACAGAGACCTGGCAGGCCAGACAGGACTGGCATGATATATTCAGTGTGCTAAATGCAAAAAAAAAAAAAATGTAGCCAATAATACTTTATCCAACAAGCCTGTCATTCAGAACAGAAGGACAGATAAAGAGTTTCCAGGACAAACAAAAAATTAAGGAATTTGTGAACACTAAACCATCCCTGCAAGAAATATTAAAGGGGATCCCTTGAGTGGAGAGAGAGTCCAAAAGTAGCAAAGACCAGAAAGGAACACAGACAGTCTACAGGAACAGCAACTTTACAGGTAATACAATGGCACTAAATTCATATATCTCAATAATTACTCTGAATGTAAATGGACTAAATGCTCCAATCAAAAGACGTAGGGTAACAGAATGGATTAAAAAAACAAAAAAACAAACAAACAAACAAAAAACAAGACCCATCAATATGCTGCATAGAAGATACTTATTTTAGACCCAAAGAAACCTCTGGATTGAAAGTGGGGGGGTAATTTATCATGCCAATGGACATCAAAAGACAGCTGAAGTAGCCATCCTTATATCAGATAAACTAGATTTTAAACCAAAGACTATACTTAGGATGAAGAAGGACACTATATCATAATAAAAAGGTCTATCCATGGGGCGCCTGGGTGGCTCAGTTGGTTAAGCGACTGCCTTCGGCTCAGGTCATGATCCTGGAGTCCCGGGATCGAGTCCCACATCGGGCTCCCTGCTCGGCAGAGAGTCTGCTTCTCCCTCTGACCCTCCTCCCTCTCATGTTCTCTGTCTCTCATTGTCTCTCTCGCAAATAAATAAAATCTTAAGAAAAAAAAAAATTAAAAAAAAAAAAAAAAAAAGGTCTATCCAACAAGAAGATCTAATGATTCTAAATACTTATGTCCCTAACTTGGGAGCAGCCAAATATATAAACCAGTTAATAACACAATTAAAGAAACTCAATGATAATAATAAGATAATAGTAGGGGACTTTAATACTCCACTCACAGCAATGGACAGATACTCTAAGCAAGAGAGCAACAAGGAAACAAGGGCTTTCAAAGACACAATGGGTGGATTTAATGGATATATTCAGAGCATTTCATCCTAAAGCCACAGAGTACACATTCTTCTTGAGTGCACATGGAACATTCTCCAGAATAGATCACATACTGGGTCACAAATCAGGTCTCAACCGGTACAAAAAGATTGTGATCATACCATGCATATTTTTCAGAACACAATGCTTTAAAACTTGAAGTCAACCACAAGAAAAATTTTAGAAGGACCAAAAATACATGGAGGTTAAAGAGCATCCTACTACAGAATGAATGGGTCAACCAAAATATTAAAAAAAAAATTTAAAAATATACATGGAAGCAAAGGAAAATGAAAACATGACTCTTCAATATTTTGGGATGTAGCAAAGGCGGTCCTAAGGGGGAAGTATATAGCAAAATGACCTTCTTCAAGAAGCAAGAATAGTAGCAAATTTACAACCTAACTTTACACCTAAAGGAGCTGGAAAAACAACAGCAAATAGAGCCTAAATCCAGCAAGATAAGAGAAATTAAAAAGATTAGAGAAGAAATCAGTGATATGGAAATCAAAAAACAGTAGAACAGATTAACAAAACTAGGAGCTGGTTGTTTGACACAATTAATAAGATTGTTAAACCCCTAGCCAGACTTATCAAAAATAAAAGAGAAAAGACTCCAATAAAATCATGAATGAAAGGGCGCCTGGGTGGCTCAGTTGGTTAAGCGACTGCCTTCAGCTCAGGTCATGATCCTGGAGTCCCTGGATCGAGTCCCGCATCAGGCTCCCTGCTCAGCAAGGAACCTGCTTCTCCCTCTAACCCTCCCCCCTCTCATGTACTCTCTCTCTCAAATAAATAAATAAATCTTTAAAAAAAAATCATGAATGAAAGAGGAGAGATCATGACCAACATCAAAGAAATAGAAACAATTATAAGAGAATATTATGAGCAATTATATGCCAACAAATTAGGCAATCTGGAAGAAATGGATACATTTCTAGAAATATATAAACTACCAAAACTGAGACAGGAAGACCCATAACCAGCAAAGAAATTGAATCAGTCATCAAAAATCTCCCAATAAATAACAGTCCATGGCAATATGGCTTCCCAGCACAATTCTACCAAGTAGTTAAAGAAGAATTAATACCTATACTTCTGAAACTATTCCAAAAAAAAAAAAAACAGAAATGGAAGGAAAACTTCCAAACTTATTCTACGAGGCCAGCATTAGCTTGATCCCAAACCAGACAAAGATCCCACCAAAAAAGAGAAGTACAGACCAATATCCCTGAAGAACATGGATGTCAAAATTCTCTTGAAGATACTAGCTAATAGGATCGATCCAACAGTACATTAAAAGGATTGTTCACCACAAGTAAGTAGTATTTATTCCTGGTCTGCAAGGGTGGTTCAACGTCTGGAAATCAATCAACTTGATATACATTAGTAAAAGAAAGGACAATTACCATATGATCCTGTCAAGAGATGCAGAAACAACATTTGTTAAAAGAAAGCATCCTTTCTTAATAAAAAATTCTCTGCAGTGTAGGATACCTTAACATCATAAAAGCCATATATGAAAGACCCACAGCAAATATTATCCTCAATGGAGGAAAAACGGAGCTTTTCCCCTAAGTTCAGAAACATGACATGGATTTCCACTGTCACCACTGTTGTTCAACGTGGTACTGGAAATCCTAGCCTCAGCAATCTGATAACAAAAAGAAATAAAAAGCATCCAAATCAGCAAAGAAGTCAAACTCTCATTCTTCGCAGACATGATACTTTATATGGAAAACCCAACAGACTCCCCCCCCAAAAAATTGCTAGACTGATATAAGAATTCAATAAAGTGGCAGGATATAAAATAAATCCACAGAAGTCAGTTGCATTTCTATACACTAACAATGAAGCAGAAGAAAGAGAAATCAAGGAATCAATACCATTTACAATCTTACCAATACCCATAAATACTTAGAAATAAACCCAACCCCAAAGGTACAGATCTGTACTCTGAAAACTAAAGAGCATGTATGAAAAAAATTGAGGAAGACACAAAGAAATGCAAAAATATTCCATGATCATGGATTAAAAGAACAAATATGGTTAAAATGTCTCCACTACCCAAAGCGGTCTAAACATTCAGTGTGATCCTTATCAAAATACCACTAGCATTTTCACAGAGCTGGAACAAATAATCCTAAAATTTGTACTGAACTACAAAAGACCCCAAATAGCCAAAGTAATGTTGAAAATAAAAACCAAAGCTGAAGGCATCACAATTACCAGACTTCAAGCTGTAATACAAAACTATAATCATCAAGACAACATGGTACTGGCACAAAAACAGACACATAGATCAATGGAACAGAATAGAAAACCCAGAAGTGGACTCTCAACTCTATGGTCAGCTAATTTCGATAAAACAAGGAAGTATACCCAATGGGACAGTCTCTTCAACAAGTTTTGTTGGGAAAATTGTACAGCCACATGCAAAAGAATGAAATTGGACCGCTTTCTTACACCATACACAAAAATAAACTCAAAATGGATGAAAGACCTAAATGTGAGACAGGAATCCATCAAAATCCTTGAGGAGAACACAGGCAGCAACCTCTTTGACCTTGGCTGCAGGAAATTCCTGCTAAACACATCTCCAAAGGCAAGGGAAAGAAAAGCAAAAATGAACTATTGGGACTTCATCAAGATAAAAAGCTTTTGCACAGCAAAGGAAACAATCAACAAAACTAAAAGGCATCCTACAGAATGGGAGGAGATATTTGTGAATATCTTATCAGATAACGGGCTAGTATCCAAAATCAATAAAGGACTTATCAAACCCAACACCTATAAAACAAATAATCCAGTCAAGCAATGGGCAGAAGATATGAACAGACATTTCTCCGAAGAAGCCATACAAATGGCCAACAAACACATAAAAAATGTTCAACAGTACTTGGCATCAGGGAAATACAAATCAAAAACACAATGAGATACCACCTGACACCTGTCACAAAAGCTAAAATTAATAACTCAGGAAAGACAGATGTTGGCAAGGATGCAGAGGAGTAAGAATCCTTTTACACTGTTGCTGGGAATACAAACTAGTAAAACCACTCAGGAAAACAGTATGGAGGTTCCTCAAAAAGTTAAAAATAGAACGACCCTCTGACTCAGAAATTGCAGTACTAGGTATTTATCCAAAAGATAGAAAAATACTGATTCAAAGGGACACATGCACCCCAATGTTTATAGCAGCAATGTCCACAATAGCCAAAATATGGAAAAAAACCCAGATCCCCGTGGAAATTAAATAGATAAAGAAGATGTGGTATAGACATATACAATGGATTATTACTCAGCCTTCAATAACAATGAAACCTTGCCATTTTCAACAACCTGAATGGAACTAGAGTGCCCTATGTTAAGGGAAACAATTCAGTCAGAGAAAGACAAATAATATATGAATTTACTCATATGTGGAATTTAAGAAACAAAATAGGTGAACATAGGGGAAGGGAAGGGTAAATAAAATAAGATAAAAACAGAGAGTGAGGAAAACTATAAGAGACTCTTAACTGTCAGAAAAAAAATGAGGGTTGCTGATTGGAGGTCAATGGGGGATGGGGTAATTGGCGTGAGAGGCATTAAGGAGGGCACTTGATGTAATGAGCACTGTGTGTTATATGCAACTGATGAATCACTAAATTCTACCCCTGAAACTAATAATACCATATGTTAAATAAATTTAATTTAAGTAAAGAATTTAGGGGCACCTGGGTGGCTCAGGCAGTTAAGCGTCTGCCTTTAGCTCATGTCATGATCCCAGGGTCCTGGGATCGAGCCCCACATCAGGCTCCCTGCTCAGCGGGAAACCTGCTTCACCCTCTCCCACTCCCCCTGCTTGTGCTCTCTCTCTGTCAGATAAATAAATAAAATCTTTAAAAAAAGAAAGAAAGAAGAAAGAAAGAAAGAAAGAAAGAAAGAAAGAAAGAAAGAAAGAAAGAAAGAAAGAAAGAAAGAAAGAAAAAGAAAGAAAGAAAGAATTTAACAACAACCAAAAAAGAATATATACAACTCACACCAAAAAAAAAAGTGATAAAAATTGGGAAGAGGGCTATATAAGAGAAGCCCACAGCAAATATAGTCTACAGTGAAATATTGAAAGATTTTCCTTAAGAAGAGGAATAATACAATGGTCCTACCTACATTATTCTTATTCAACATAGTTTTGAAATCTTAGCCAGAAACCAGGCAAGAAAAAGAAAAAGAAAAAGAAATCTAATACAGAAAAGGAGTAAAACTGTGTCTCTTTGTAAAAAAAAAAAAAAATATATATATATATATATATATATATATATATATATATATATATATGATCTAGAAAATCCTAAAGACTTCACAGACACACACACACACAGAGACATAAAAAAATTCAGTAATGTTGCAAGAAACAAAATGAATACACAAAAATCAGTTGTGTTTTTATATAGTAATAATGAACTATCAAAAGGAGAAATAAAGACAAATCCATTTACAATAGCATCAAAAAGAATAAAATAATTAGGAATATTTTAAGATGAGGTGAAAATTAGTACACTGGAAACTATAAAGATACTGTTGAAGAAAATAAACAAAAGACAAATAAATCAGAAGGTATTCTGTATTCATGGATGGGAAAAATTTAAATTGTTAAAATGTCCATACTACTGGAACCACAAAAGACCCCTAATAGCCAAAACAAACTTGAAAAAGATAAGCAAACCTGGAGGCATCACAATTCTGGACTTCAAATAATATTACAAAGCTGTAGTGATCAAAACAGTACGGTATGGCACAAAAATAGACACGTAGATCAATAGAACAGAATAGAAAACCCAGAAATGAACCCACATTTATATGGTCAATTAATCTTTGATAAATCAGGAAAGAATATCCAGTGATAAAAAGAGTCTCTTCCACAAAAGGTGTTGGGAAAACTGGACAGCAACATGCAAAAGAATGAAACTGGACCACTTTCTTACACGATACACAAAAATAAGTTCAAAATGAATTAAAGACTTAAATGTGAAACAGGAAACCATTAAAATCCTAGAGAAGAAAACAGGCAGTAACCTCTTTGAATTTGGCCATAGCAACTTCTTACAAGATATACCTGCTGTGGCAAGGGAAACAAAAACAAAAATAATCTATTGGGACTTCATCAAAATACAAAGCTTTCCTGAACAGTGAAGAAACCAACAAAACTAAAAGGCAGCCTTCGGAATGGGAGAAGATACTTGCAAATGACATACCTGATAAAGAGTTAGTATCCAAAATATATAAGGAAAATATCAAAGTCAACACCCAAAAGCCAAATAATCCAATTAAAAAATGGGCAGAAGACACAAGAATAGACATTTTTCCGAAGAAGACATACAGTTGGCCAATAGACAGTTGAAAAGATGCTAATTCAAAGGGATACAAGCACCTTGATGTTTATTGGAATATTATCTATAAGAGCAAAATTATGGAAACAGTCCAAATGTCCATCCCATGATGAATGGATAAAAAGAAGTGCTGTATATAAAAAGTGGAATATTATTTAGCCAGAAAAAAAGAATGAAATTTTGCCATTTGCAACAATGAAGCTAGAGAGTACTATGCTAACTGAAGTAAGTCAGTCAAAGGCAAATACCATATGATTTCACTCATATGTGAAGTTTAAGAAACAAAATAAATGAACATGGTGTGGGGGGAAAGAAAGGTAAACCAAGAGACAGACTCAACTATAGAGACCAAACTGATGGTTAGCAGAGGGGAGGTGGGTGGGGGGATGTGTTAAATAGGTGATGGAGATTAAGGAGTACACTTGTGATGAACACCAGGTGTTGATTGTAAGTGTTGAATCACTAAATTGTATACCTGAAACTAATATTATACTTTATTTTAAGTGGAAATTATTTAGTTTTTTAAAAGACTTTATTTATCCATTTGAAAGAGAGTGAGAGAGAGAAGGGAGGAGGGAGGAGCAGAGGAAGAGGGACAAGCAGACTCTGCACTGAGCACAGACCCTCATGTGGGGCTCGATCCCATGACCCAAAGATCATATATTGAGCTGATATAAAGAGTTGAACACTTAACCAACTGAGCCACCCAGGTGCCCCTTAAGTGGAATTTAAGTGCAAAGTTTAAAAAAAGAAAAAAAAATGTTCATACTACAGAAAGCAATCTACAGAATCAATGCAAACCCTATCAAAATTCCAATGACATTTTCTAGAGAAATAGAAAATACAATCCTAAAATTCATATAGAACCACAAAAAATTTCAAATAACTTGAGGAATCTTGAGTAAGAATAAAACTGGAAGCATCACAGTTCTTAATTTTAAACACTATCACAAATCTATAGTAACCAACATGGTATAGCACTGGCATAAAGGCAAACACATAGATCAATAGAACAGAATAGACAGCCCAGAAATGAACCTAAGCATATATGGTCAATTAATTTTTGACAAAGGAGCCAAACATATACAATGGGGGAATAATAATCTCTTCAATAAATGGTGTTTGAGAAACTGGATAACCATATGCAAAAGAATGAAACTGGACCCCAATCTTACACTATTCTCAAAAATTAACCCCAAATGAATTAAATACTTGAATGTAAGACGCAAAACCATAAAATTCCTAGCCGAAAATGTAGAGGGTATCTTTCTTAACATTGGCCTCTGTAATAATTCTTTGTATTAACCGCAAAAGCAAAGGAATAAAAACAAAAATAAACAAGTGGCACTACATCAAACTAAAAAGTTTCTGCACAGCAAAGGAAACAAACATCAAACTAAAAATAGCTCTCTAAGGAATGGGAGAACATAATTACAAATAGTATATATGATAAGGAGTTAATATCCAAAATATATTCAGAACTCATACAACTCAATAGCAAAAAGGCAAACAACCCAATTAAAACTGAAGAAATACCCTCACCAGAAATTTTTGCAAAGAAGACATACAAATGGCTAACAGGCAGATACAAAGGTGCTCAGCATCACTAATCATCAAGAAATACAAACTAAATATGCCATGATATATAACATCACACCTGTTAAGATGTCTATTATCAAATAGACAAGAGAAAACAAATGCTAATGAGAATTTGGAGAGAAGAACTCACTTGTACATTGTTGGTAAGAATGTAAGCTTATTGAGCCACTATGGAAAACAGTATAAAGTTTTCTAAAGAATTTAAAAATTGAACTACCAGATGATCCACCAATCCCTCTTCTGGGTATATATAGAAAGAAAAAGAAACCACTATCTTGATGAGATATCTATTCTTGTGTCAATTGCTGTGTTATTCACAATAGCCAAGGTATAGAAACAACCTAAATGTTTGTTAATAAATGATAAATGGATAAAGAAGATAAAGAATATATATATATATATATATATATATATATATAATGAAACATTAGTTACCTTTAAAAAATAATGAAATCCTGCCATTTGTCATAAAACAAATGAAACTGGAAGGCATTATACTAAGTGAAATGAACCAGATTTAAAAAAGACAAATACTGTATGGAATATTTATATATGCAATTAAAAACATTTTTGAAATCAGAAACATAGAGTAGAAAATTCATTGACAGAAAATGGGACTTAGGAGAAACAGGGGAAGTTGGAAAAAAAAAGGATACAAAAATTCAGTTGGAATATAAATAAGGTCTAAGGATCTAATGTATAACAAGTGAGTGTAGTTGATAAAAATTTATTGTATAATTGAAATTTTCTAAAAGAACTTAACTATTCACACTGCCCTCCCCCCAAAAAAGGAAAATATGTGAGATGATGGATGTGTTAATTCAATTGGGGTGCAATTCTTTCACACTGCACATGTATATTAAATGATCAGATTGTACACTTACAATATCTTACAATTTTATTTATCAATTATACCTCAGTAAAGTTGAAGACAAAAAAAGCAAAACAAAAAAAAAATAAAGATTTCAAATAAACAACCTAACATTGCACTGTATGTAACCAGAAAAAAAAATATATAATATTTTTAAGTTTTATGAATTTTAATTTCTAATATGGTAAATACTAATAAGTAGGACTCACAAAATGAAAGTTCTTTAAAATATACAATATGCTCAATATTTTGAGTGTAAAGTTCTTGAGACCGAAGCATTTGTATACCACAGTCCTAGAATTTTCAAGAGTGCCATATTTCCTGTAGGATTATATTTTTTCTTTACTCATCAGCAATAGAACCTGTCAAATAAAATCTTATGTAGAATCACAATATATAAAACAGATTTAATATAGACTACTATAATTGAAGGTGGCCATGATGTTTGCATTTTTTCTAGATTTCTGTACTTCCAAGGGTTTTATGCAACCATTTGAAAGCTGCTGTTCTGGGGTTTCAGAAAATAGAAGCATTGTCTGAGCTTGACTTCTTTATGACATCTTTACTGTTCAACTACATCTTCCACAAATAACCTCCATACATTTTGTACAAGTTAACTTTATCACCATCCTTTCTTTACCTGGACAGGTGTGTCTCCATGTCTTAATATATACCTGCTCTTCTTCCTGGATTGGCCTTATTACTCACTCCTCAAGTCTTAATCAACCTCCAATACTAAGGATCAATTGCCTTCTATAATTTGACCATTTTTTCTAAAATATTTAATTCAACTACTCTTAATATCCAGCAATTCACTGCTATTAATTTATCCTCAAAATATACTTAATCATCTACAAAAAGATAAATGTACATGAAAGTTTATTGCTGCAATAATTGCAATGTAAAAATGCTAGTAACAACCTAAATGTCCATCAACAGAGGACTAGTTAAAATATGGCATATTCAAATAATGGGAAAGTGTATAGATGCTAATAAGTAAGGTTAATGTATATACATTGACGTAGATAATATTAAGTGGATAAATTACATTGCAAAGTAGTATGTACAATAAAATTCTAAAATTTTACAAATTGAAAGCTTATATGAGGCAAATCATACCACAATCAAGGTTAAAAGACCAATAAAAACTAGTTAGAAATATTTGCACTACCTATGAAAAAGGGAAAGTACACACAACATATAAAGAGTTCTCATAGATGTATAAGAAAAATATCAAATTCTGACAGAAATATTAGCTTAGAACATAAATAGGGATATCATTAGAAAAAAATCAGACTCAACTACAAAGAACAAACTGGTGGTTGCCAGAAAAGAGTTGGGTGGGAGGATGGGTGAAACAGATAAAGGGGATTAAGAGTACACTTATTTCAATGAGCACCAAGTAACGTATAGAATTGCTGAATTATTATATTATACACCCGAAAGTAATATAAAACTCTATTTTAATTATGCTCCAATTAAAAAAGAAAAATAAATAAAAATTAAAAAATAAATTAACTTAAAATTTTTGTATATATAAATGACTTATATGAAAAGTTGTCTAACATCATTCATAGTTAAAGAAACACAAATTAGGGGGAGGAGGAAGATGGCAGAGGACTAGGAGACCTAAATTTTGTCTGGTCCCAGGAATTCAGCTAGATAGGCATCAAACCATTCTGAACACCTACAAACTCAAAATGAGATAGAAGAAAGAATAGCAGCAACTCTCCGAAGAGAAAAGCAACCACTTTCTGGAAGGTAGGACGTGCAGAGAAGTGAAGTTGAGGCAATGTTCGGGAAGATAGACCGCGGGGGTAGGGAGCTTCCGTCAGCAGGCTACCTGCAAGTGATAGAGCAGCAGAGCACAAAATCAGAACTTTTAGAAGTCGGTTCCACTGAGGGACATCGCTCCAGTGGCTAAGCAGGGGGTGGAACCCTCGCTGGGATAATGTGGTCTCAGGACCATCGGGGTCACAGAAAGACTGGGGGTGCCTCAGTGCAGCAGAGCTCCCAGGTATCAGAGCAGGGAAGCCGGCTGCAGAGACAGAGCTGGGGAGTGGGCTCTCAGCTCGGGGTTGCCCTAAACAATGATCCACGGCACAGTCAGGCTGCAAGAGCAGGGACCCAACAAGCAGCAGATCTGGGGAGACTCCCCATCCTAACCCCAGGAGAAGTGGCAGGAGCGCACAGCCGGAATCTGCTGGGTTTGGAGACTCCAAACGGGGTCGTGTGCCAGAGATAGAAACGTTCAGTCACAGGCCGGGTGAGCACAGAGTGCAGCCGGAGACTGGGGTGACAGGAGTGATTTACGGCTTTTGTCTGGGGGCTCACTGAGGAGTGGAGCCCCGCATTCTCGGCTCCTCTGGGGCAGAGATTGGGAGCCGCCATTTGAACTCTCCTCCTCCAAAGCTGTACGGAAAGCTTGCAGGGAACAAAAGCTACTGAGAGCAAACCCAAGCAGATTACTTAGCCTGCCCCAGCAAGGGCAGGGCAATTCCACCTCTGGCAAAAACATTTGAGAACCACTGCAACAGGCCCCTTCCCTCGAAAATCAGGAAGAACAGCCAGCCAAGACCAAGTGTACCAATCGATGAGAACAGCAAAATGCCAGCACTAGGGGAATACAGCAGATAGAATTCATGGCTTTTTCCCCCTGATTCTTTAGTCTTTCAAAGTTAATTTTTTAAATTTTCTTTTTTTCTTTTTCTATTTTTTAATGTTTCTTTTTCCCTTGTTCAACCAATATCTTATCAATCCTCTTTTTAAAAATCTTTTTTATTTTTCCTTTTTAGAGTCATATTCTATTCCTTCATAGTAGTTAACTTTATTTTTGGTATATATATAAGTTGTTCTGTCTTTAAAATTTTGGGATACAGTTTCTTCAAACAGACCAAAATATACCCTAAATTTCTAGTGTATGACTTTGTTCTAGTATTCCTCCTGATCACATTCTCTCCATTTTTTTTAATTTCTCTTCTTTCTTTTTTCAACCAACTTCTTATCTTATCAATTCCTTTTATAAAATCTGATAATTTTCATCTTTACAGTCATATTCCAACCCTTCAATGTATTTACCTTTATTTTTCTACAATAATAGGATATTCTTTCTTTAATCTAAAAGACCAAAATACACCCAAAATCTAGTGTATGGCACTGATCTATTCACCAGCCTGATCATATTTGGTCATTCTTCTTTTTTTTATCTTTTTCTTTTTTTTTTTCTTTTTTCTTTCTTTCCCTTTCTTTTCCCCTGGTTTCAGGTCTCTTCTGACTTCTTTAGTGTATATTTTTCTGGGGTCATTGATACACTGTTAGCATTTTGTTCTCTTAATAATCTATTCTCCTCTGGACAAAATGACAAGACAAAAAAAAAAACAAGAGGCAGTAATGACTGCCAGGGACCTAATCAATACAGACATTAGTAAGATGTCGGAACTAGAGTTCAGAATGATGATTATAAAGAAACTAGCTGGGCTTGAAAAAAACATGGAAGATACTAGAGAAACCCTTTCTGGAGAAATAAAAGAACTAAAATCTAACCCAGTCAAAATCAAAAAGGCTATTATTGAGGTGCAATCAAAAATGGAGGCTCTAACTGCTAGGATAAATGAAGCAAAAGAGAGAGTGATACAGAAGACCAAATGATGAAAATAAAAGAAGCTAAGTAAAAGAGAGAAAAACAACGACTGGATCACATGGGCAAAATTCGAGAGATAAGTGATTCCATAAGACGAAACAATATTAGAATAATTGAGATCCCAGAAGAAGAAGAGAGAGAGGGGCGGAAGGTATATTGGAGCAAATTATAGCAGAGAACTTTCCTAATTTGGGGAAGGAAACAGGCATCAAAATCCAGGAGGCACAGAGAAACCCCTCAAAATCAATAAAAATAGGTCAACACCCCAACATCTAATAGTAAAACTTACGAGTCTCAGAGACAAAGGGAAAATCCTGAAAGCTGCTCGGGAGAAGAGGTCTGTAACCTACAATGGTAGAAACATTAGATTGGCAACAGACCTCTCCACAGAGACCTGGCAGGCCAGAAAGGACTAGCATGACATATTCAGGGCACTAAATGAGAAAAATATGCAGCCAAGAATACTATATCAAGCTAAGCTGTCATAGAAAAGAGAAGGAGAGGGCGCCTGGGTGGCTCAGTTGGTTAAGCGACTGCCTTCAGCTCAAGTCATGATCCTGGAGTCCCTGGATCGAGTCCCGCATTGGGCTCCCTGCTTGGCAGGGCGTCTGCTTCTCCCTCTGACCCTCCCCTCTCTCATGTGCTCTCTCTCATTCTCTCTCTCTCAAATAAATAAATAAAATCTTAAAAAAAAAAAAAAGAAAAGAGAAGAGAAGGAGAGATAAAAAGCTTCCAGGACAAACAAAGACTAAAAGAATTTGTGAACACCAAAACAGCACTACAAGAAATATTGAAAGGGGTGCTCTAAGCAAAGAGAGAGCCTAAAAATAACATAGACCAGAAAGGAACACAGGCAATGTAGAGTAACAGTCAACTTACAGGTGAAAAATGGCACTAAATTCATATCTTTCAAATCTTTCAAAAGTTACCCTGGATGTAAATGGGCTAAATGCCCCAGTCAAAGATGTAGATTGGATAAAAAAACAAGACCCATCAATATGCTGTCTGCAAGAGTCTCAGACCCAGAGACACCTCCAGACTTAAAGTAAGGGGGTGGAAAACAATTTACCATGCTAATGGACACCACAAGAAAGCTAGGGTGGTAATCCTTATGACAGACAAATTAGATTTTAAACCAAAGATTATAATAGGAGATGAGGAAGGACACTATATCATACTTAAAGGGTCTATCCAACAAGAAGATCTAACAATTGTAAATATCTATGCCCCTAGCATGGGAGCAGGCAATTATATGAGCCAAACAATAACAAAAGCAAAGAAACACATCAATAAAAATACAATAATAGTAGGGGACTTTAACACACCCTTCACTGAAATGGACAGATCATCTAAGCAAAAGATCAACACGGAAATAAAGACTTTAAATGACACACTGGACCAAATGGACTTCACAGACATATTCAGAGCATTCCATCCCAAAGCAACGGAATGCACATTCTGCTCTAGTGCCCATGAAACATTCTCCAGAATACATCACATCCTAGGTCACAAATCAGGTCTCAACTGGTACCAAAAGTTTGGGATCATTCCCTGTGTATTTTTGTACCATGATGCTTGTAACTAGAACTCAATCACAAGAGAAAAGTCAAAAAGAACGCAAATATATGGAGGCTAAAGGGCATCCTACTAAAAACGAATGGGTCAACCAGGAAATTAAAGCAGAATTAAAAAAATTCATGGAAACAAATGAAAATGAAAACACAACCATTCAAAAGCTTTGAGATGCAGAAAAGGTGGTCCTAAGAGGAAAGTATATAGCAATACAAGCATTTCTCAAGAAACAAGAAAGGTCTCAAATATGCAACGTAACCCAACACCTAAAGGAGCTGAAGAAAGAACAGCAAATAAATCATAAACCCACCAAGAGAAGAGAAATAGTAAAGATCAGAGTAAAAATCAATGAAATAGAAACCAAAAGAACAGTAGAAAAGATCAACGAAACTAGGAGCTGGTTCTTTGAAAGAATTAATAAGATTTATATTCCCCTGGCCAGCTTATCAAAAAGAAAAGAGAAAGGACCCAAATAAATAAAATCATGAATGAAAGAGGAGAGATAACAACCAACACCAAAGAAATACAAACAATTATAAGAACATATTATGAGCAGCTATATGCCAGCAAATTAGATAATTTGGAACAAATGGATGTATTCCTAGAGATGTATAAACCACCAAAACTGAACCAGGAAGAAATAGAAAACCTGAACAGATATATAACCAGTAAGGAATTTGAAGCAGTAATCAAAAATCTCCCAACAATCAAGAGCCCAGGGCCAGATGGCTTCCGAGGGGAATTCTACCAAACATTTAAAGAAGAATTAATACCTATTCTCTGAAACTGTTCCAAAAAATAGAAATGGAAAGAAAACGCCCAAACTCATTTTATGAGGTCAGCATTACCTTGATCCCCAAACCAGAAAAAGACTCCAACAAAAAGGAGAATTATAGACCAATATCCCTGATGAACATGGATGCAACAATTCTCACCAAAATACTAGCCAATAGTATCCAACAGTACATTAAAATGATTATTCACCATGACCAACTGGGATTTATCCCTGGGCTGCAAGTTTGGTTCAACATCCCCAAAACAATCAGTGTGACACAATACATTAAAAAAAGAAAGAACAAGAACCATATGAATCAATAGATGCAGAAAAAGCATTTGAAAAAGTACAGCATCCTTTCTTGATTAAAACTCTTCAGAATATTGGGATAGATGGTACATACCTCAATATCATCAAAGCCATCTATGAAAAACCCACAACGGATATCATTCTCAATAGGGAAAAACTGAGAGCTTTCCCCCTAAGTTCAGGAACACGGCAGGGATGTTCACTATCCTACTGCTATTCAACATAATACTAGAAGTCCTAGCCACAGCAGACAACAAAAAGAAATAAAAGGCATCCAAATAGGCAAAGAAGTCAAACTCTCTCTATGAAGATGATATGATACTTTATGTGGAAAACCCCAAAGACTCCACCCCAAAACTGTTAGAACTCATACAGGAATTCAGTAAAGTGGCAGGATATAAAATCAATGCACAGAAGTCAGTGGCATTCCTATACACAACAACAAGACAGAAGAAAGAAAAATTAAGGAGTCGATCCCATTTACAATTGCACCCAAAACCATGAGATACTTAGGAATAAATCTAACCAAAGAGGCAAAGGATATGTACTCAGAAAACTATAAAATACTCATGAAAGTAATTGAGGAAGACACAAAGAAATGGAAAAACGTTCCATGCTCATGGATTGGAAGAACAAATATTGTGAAGATGTCAATGCTACCTAGAGCAATCTACACAGTTAGTACAATACCTATCAAAATACCATCAACTTTTTTCAAAGAAATGGAACAAATAATCCTAAAATTTGTGTGGAGCCAGCAAAGACCCCAAATAGCCAGAGGAATATTGAAAAAGAAAAGCAAAGCTGGTGGCATCACAATTCCGGACTTCCAGCTCTATTACAAAGCTGTCATCTTCAAGACAGTATGGTACTGGCACAAAAACAGACACATAGGTCAATGGAACAGAATAGAGAGCCCAGAAATGGACCCTCAACTCTATGGTCAACTAGCCTTTGACAAAGCAGGAAAGAATGTCCAATGGAAAAAAGACAGTCTCTTCAACAAATGGTGTTGGGAAAACTGGATAGCCACATGCAGAAGAATGAAACTGGACGATTTCTTTACACCACACACAAAAATAGTCTCAAAATGGTTGAAATACCTAAACGTGAGACAGGAGTCTATCAAAATCCTACAGGAGAACACAGACAGCAATCTCTTCGACCTCAGCTACAGCAACTTCTTCCTAGAAACATCGCCAAAGGCAAGGGAAGCAAGGGCAAAAATGAACTATTGGGACTTCATCAAGATAAAAAGCTTTTGCAAAGCAAAGGAAACAGTCAACAAAACCAAAAGACAACCGACAGAATGGGAGAAGATATTTGCAAATGACATATCAGATAAAGGGCTAGTATCCAAAACCTATAAAGAACTCATCAAACTCAACACCCAAAGAACAAAGAATCCAATCAAGAAATGGGCAGAAGACACGAACAGACATTTTTCCAAAGAAGACATCCAAATGGCCAACAGACACATGAAAAAGTGCTCAACATCACTTGGCATCAGGGAAATCCAAATCAAAACCTCAATGAGATACCACCTCACACCAGTCAGAATGGCTAAAATTAACAAGTCAGGAAATGACAGATGTTGGTGGGGATGCAGAGAAAGGGGAACACTCCTACATTGTTGGTGGGATTGCAAGCTGGTGGAGCCACTCTGGGAAACAGTATGGAGGTTTCTCCAAAAGTTGAAAATAGAGCTACCGTATGACCCAGCAATTGCACTAGTGGATATTTACCCCAAAGATACAAATGTAGTGATCTGAAGGGGTACATGTACCCCAATGTTTATAGCAACAATGTCCACAATAGCCAAACTATGGAAAGAGCCAAGATGTCCATCCACAGATGAATGGATAAAGAAGAAGTGGTATATATATATACAATGGAATATTATGCAGCCATAAAAAGAATGAAGTCTTGCCCTTTGCAACGATGTGGATGGAACTAGAGGGTGTTATGCTGAGCGAAATAACTCAATCAGAGAAAGACATGTATCATATGATCTCACTGATATGAGGAATTCTTAATCTCAGGAAACACACTGAGGTTTGCTGCAATGGTGGGAGGTGGGAGGGATGGGGTGGCTGGGTGAAAGACATTGTGGAGGGTATGTGCTATGGTGAGTGCTGTGAATTGTGTAAGACTGTGGAATCAGAGACCTGTACCAGTGAAACAAATACTACAGTATATGTTAAAAAAAAAAAAAAAGAAAATAGTAGGAATGGAAAAATGAAGGGAGGGAAATCAGAGGGAAGTTGAACCATGGGAGACTATTGACTCTGAGAAACAAACTGAGGGTTCTAGAGGGGAGGGGGTTGGAGGGATGGGTTAGCCTGGTAATGGGTATTAAAGAGGGCACATGTTGAATTGAGCACTGGGTGTTATACGCAAACCATGAGTCATGGAACACTACATGAAAAACTAATGATGTAATGTATGGTGATTAACATAATATAACAAAATTAAATTAAAAAAAGAGTCACAAAGTAAAAATAAAAGCAGTTAAAATTTTCTATCAAAATGAAAAATTTCAAAAATTACAATAATACCCAATATATAAAGAGTACAGGTAAACAGGCAGTTCCATAAAATGTTCATGGAAGTGTGAATTAACAGACTTCTCTGTGGGGTAAATTAATAGTACCTATCAAATCTTTAAATGTTCATACTCTTTGACTCAGTGATTCCAAGTCTAGAAATTTATCACAGACTTACTTCTACATTGAAGAAAACTTGCATGAAAGGAAGTTTAATGTAACATTGTTGTAAGAACCAAAGTCTGAAGTTTAGTTAAATAGATCATGGTGAATCCAATCAATTGAATGCTGAGCAACTTTACTTTATTAAGCCTCTTTAATTATAAAAATTGACATTTAAGTGGAATCTGGGTGACTCAGTTGGTTAAGGATCCAAGGCTCAGGTCATGGACTCAGGGTCATGAGATTGAACCCTGCCACAGGCTTCATGCTTAGTGCAGAATTGACTGGAGATTCTCTCCCTCTCCCTCTCCCTCCCACTCTGCTCTCTCTCTCTGTCTCTCAAATAAATAAAATCTTTAAAAAAATTGACATTTAAGAGCCCTTCTCACCCAGGCTTCTTTCTCAATTTCAAAAGGAGATGAGTGCCTAAAAACAAAGAGAGATGGGTGGTTAAAAGGAGAAAATCTTAGATTTCTCTTTTGTTAACATTACTGAAATATAATTATTTTCAGTACTACACTGTCTTATTACCAGTGTTATAATGTCTTGAAGTCAAGTAGTGCAAGTCCTCCAACTTTATACTTCATTTTCAAAAGTTTTTTGATTATTCTATATCTTCCCATTGCCATATAAATTTAAATATTAGCTTGACAATTTCGACAACAAAGTTTTCATGAAATTGTGACTAGGGTTATAATGAATTTACAGATGAAATTGGGGAGAACTGATATCTTAATAATAGTGATTCAGGAGCTGGAAAAAGATGGTGGAGGATTAGGGTACCCTTTTCTAACCAGAATTTAGGTAGATATCTACCAGACCGCTTTGAACACCCACCAAATCAGACTGAGATGTAAGAAGATAGATCTGGATCTCTACAAACAGAATATCACAGCTGGTTGGTTTCAAAGTATGAAGAGGGGAGCTGTGATTCCACAGGCACATATCTGAAGATAAACAGAAGGGGGAGGGAGCCGTGGGGATCCTACATCCCGATGAGTGATGGTCCTCCAGTGCTGCGGACAGGGCACAGACTCACAGACCAGTAGAAGCAGAGAAAGGAGTTTAGGGCAACCCCCCCAGACTAAAACCTGGAGTGGTGGGGCTGCACTTGAGAACGGGGGGTACATGGTGGTTTTAGAAGCACAAAGGGCAGAGAAGGGCTCCCGTGCCCCAACCTGGAGGTGAGGACTGGGAGCCTTGCTGAGTGGTGCACAACCCAGGATGCTGCAGTTTATAGCAGCACAGACAGAAATGGAGATAGTGTGGCCTGGAGAGCTCACTGAAGAACAGACTGCTATCTTTCTGCTCTGAGGCAGAGGGCTGGAAAAGATCTCTTCTGCTCTCTTGGATGAGATGTGGAAAGCCTCCAGGGAAAGCTGGCAGAGAGAAAAAGTCCCCCAGAAACAGTTTTCACTGAGCCCATCCCCACTAAAGGGGCAGGGCAACTCTTCCCAAACAGTGTTGCCTGAGTAACATCACAGCAGGCCCCTCCCCCAATAGACAGGCTGGGAAAACAAGAGGCCAGCAACCCGAAGGTCCCCAGAAAACAGGTGAATCTTGCTTGGGTTGTGGTCAATAATTTGGAATCTGTACATTCCTTCAACTACCCTTCAACAGAAGGACTATGAGGAGGAACCCCCAAAATAGGAAAGACTCAGAGACTGTGACATCTGCCACAGGTTTACAAACGGATACAGATATAACCAAGATGTCAGAGATGGAATTCAGGGTAGCAATTGTGAAGACAATAGCCAAAATGGAGAAATCGATTAATGGCAACATAGAGTCTCCAAGGGCAGAAATGAAAGCTGAATAGGCAGACTTTAAAAATGTTATCAATGAGATCCAATCTAATAGATTGGATAGATAGATAGATAATCTAGATAATCTAACAGCTAGGGTAAACGAGGCAGAAGAACAAATTAGTGAACTAGAAGATCAATTGATTAAAAAAAAGGATAAAGAGGAGTCCAGGGAGAAACAACGCAAAATCCATGAAAATAGAATCAGAGAAATAAGTGAAACTATGAAACTTTACAATGTCAGAATTATTGGGATGCCTGAGGGGTTGGAGAGAGAGAGGACTAGAAGATATACTTGAGCAAATCATAGCTAAGAACGTCCCTAATCTGGGTAATGAAACAAACATTCATGCCCTAGCAGCAGAGAGGACTGCTCCCAAGATCAAGGAAAATGGGCCAACGCCCTGGCATGTAATAGTAAAACTCGCAAATCTTAGAACCAAGGAAACCATCTTAACAGAAGGTAGGGGGAAGAGATTCCTTACGTACAGAGGTAGGAGCATCAGAATAACGTCAGACCTATCCACAGAGACCTGGCAAGCCAAAAATGCCTGGCAAGACACACTCAGGATACTGAATGAGAAGAACATGCAGCCAAGAATACTTTACCTGGCAAGGCTGTCATTTAGAATGGATGGAGAGATGCAGAGGTTCCAGGACTGGCAGAAAATGAAAGAATATGTGACCACTAAGCAGGCCCTGCAAGAAATATTAAGGGGGGTTCTGTGAAAGGAGAAAGACCCCAAGAATGATATAGAACAGAAATTTACAGAGACAATCTATAGAAACAAGGACTTTACAGGCAACATGATGACAATAAATTTATATCTTTCAAAAATCTCTCAATGTGAATGGCCTAAATGCTCCATAAAACGGCAGAGGGTTGCAGATTGGTTAAAAAGACAGGAACCATCCGTATACTGCCTACATGAGACTCATTTTGAACCTAAAGTTGCATTCAGACTGAAAGTAAATGGATGGAGATCCATCTTCTATGCCAACAGACCTCAAAAGAAAGCTGGGGTAGCAATTCTTAATAGCAAACAAATTAGATTTAAGCTAAAGACTGTAGTTAGAGACACAGAAGGACACTATATCATTCTCAAAGGGTCTATCCCACGAGAAGATCTAAGAATCGTAAATATCTATGCCCCCAACATGAGAGCAACCATCTACATAAGCTAAGTGTTAACCAAAATAGCCATATTAATTATAATACATTAATTATAGGAGACCTCTATACTCCACTCTCAAAAATAGATAGATCATCTAAGCAGAAAATCAACAAAGAAACAAGAGCTTTGAAGGACACACTGGACCACGTGGACCTCTTAGATACATACAGAACATTCCATCCTAAAACAACAGAATACTCATTCTTCTCAAGCACACATGGAATGTTCTCCAGAATAGACCACATACTGGGTCACAAATAATATGTCAACCAATACCAAAAGCTTGAGATTATTCCCTGCATATTCTCAGACCATAATGTTTTAAAAGTGGAACTCAATCACAAAAAAAATAATTGGAAGAAATTCAAACACTTGGAAGCTAAAGAACACTCTGCTCAAGAAATTATGGGTCAACCAGGAAATCAAAGAAGAACTTAAACAATTAATGGAAACCAATGAGAATGAACACACATGGGTCCAAAACCTATGGGATACTGCAAAGGCGGTCCTAAGGGGGAAATACATAGCCATCCAAGCCTCACTCAAAAAAATAGAAAAATCCTGAATTCGCCAACTAACTTTACATCTTAAATAACTAGAGAAAAAGCAACAAATGATGTCTAAGCCACACATTAGAAGACAAATAACTAAGATTAGAGCAGAGATCAATGAATTAGAAACCAGAAACACAATAGATCAGATCAATGAAACTAGAAGCTGGTTCTTTGAAAGAATTAATAAGATCAATAAACCACTGGCCAGACTTATCCAAAAGAAAAGAGAAAGGACCCAAATTAACAGAATTATGAAAGAAAAGGGAGAGATCACAACTAACATCAAGGAAATAGAAACAATTTTTAGAAATTATTATCAACAACTATATGTCAATAAATTGAGCAGCTTGGAAGTAGTGGATGTCTTCCTGGAAATCTATAAACTGCCAATACTGAAACAGGAAGAAATTGACAACCTGAATAGGTGAATAACTCTAACGAGATTGAAGCAGTGATCAAAAACTTCCCAAAAAGAAAGAGTCCAGGGCCTGATGGATTCCCTGGGGAATTCTACCAAACATTCAATGAAGAAATAATGCCTATTCTCCTGAAGCTGTTTCAAAAAATAGAAACAAAAGAAAAGCTTCCAGACTCATTCTATGAGGCCAGCATTACCTTAATCCCCAAACCAGGCAAAGACCCCATCAAAAAGGAGAATTTCAGACCAATATCCCTGATGAATATGGATTCCAAAATTCTCAACAAAATCCTAGCTAATAGGATCCAACAATACATTGAAAGGATCATCCCCACGACCAGGTGGGATTTATCCCCAGGATACAAGGGTGGTTCAACATTTGCAAATCAATCAGCGATAGAACACATTAATTAGAGGACAGAGAAGAACCACATGGTCCTCTCAATTGATTTAGAAAAAACATTTAACAAAATACAGCATCCTTTTCTGATTAAAATTCTTCAGAGTATAGGGATAGAGGGAACATTCCTCAAGTTCATAAAATCCATCTATGAAAAACCCACAATGATTATCATTCTCAATGGGGAAAAGATGAGAGTCTTTCCCTTAAGATCAGCAAAACGACAAGTATACCCACTCTTGCCACTATGGTTCAACATAATATTAGAAGACCTAGCAACAGCAATCAGACAACAGCAACAACACCAACAACAAAAAGTATTCAAATTGGCAAAGAAGAAGTCAAACTCTCTCTCTTCGCAGATGACATGATACTTTATGTGGAAAATCGAAAAGACTCCACACCCAAATTACTAGAACTCATACAGCAATTCAGTAATGTGGTAGGATACGAAATCAATGCACAGAAATCAGTTGCTTTCTTATACACTAACAATGCAACTGTAGAAACAGAAATTAGAGAAAAGATTCCATTTACAATAGCACCAAAAACCATAAGATACCTCGGAGTAAGCCTAACAAAAGAGGTAACAGATCTGTACTCTAGGAACTACAGAACACTCATGAAAGAAATTGAAGAAGACACAAAAAGATGGAAAAACATTCTATGCTCGTTGATGGGAAAATAAACATTGTTAAAATGTCTATGCTACCCAGAGGAATCTATATCTTCAATGCCATCCCAATCAAAATTCCAGTGACATTTTTCAAAGTGCTGGAACAAACAATCCTAAAATTTGTATGGAACCAGTAAAATCACCCAATCGCCAAGGAAATGTTGAAAAAGAAAAACAAAGCTGGAGGTGTCACGTTGCCTGATTTCAAGCTACATTACAAAGAAGTGATCACCAAGACAGCATGGTACTGGCACAAAAACAGACATTTAGACCAATGGAACAGAATAGACAGCTCAGATATAGACCCTCAACCCTATGGTCAAATAATCTTTGACAAAGAAGGAAAAATTATGCCATGGATAAAAGACAGTCTCTTCAATAAGTGGTGCTGGGAAAATTGGACAGCTATATACAAAAGAATGAAAGTCAACCATTCTCTAACACAATACACAAAGATAAACTCAAAATGAATGAAAGACCTCAATGTGAGACAGGAATCCATCAAAATCCTAGAGGAGAACATAGGCAGTAACCTCTTCGACATCGGCCACAGCAACTTCTTTCAAGAGACATCTCCAAAGACTAGTGAAACCAAATCAAAAATGAACTTTTGGGACTTCACCAAGATAAAAAGCTTCTGCACAGCAAAGGAAACAGTCAACAAAACAGAGAGGCAACCCCCAGAATGGGAGAAGATATTTGCAAACGACACTACAGATAAAGGACTGGTATCCAAAATCTATAAAGAACTTCTCAAACTCAACACCCAAAAAACAAATAATCAAGTCAAAAAATGGGCAGAAGACATGAACAGACACTTCTCCAAAGAAGACATTCAAATGGCTAACAGACACTTGAAAAAATGCTCATCATCATTCACCCTCAGGGATATTCAAATCAAAACCACATTGAGATACCACCTTACACCAGTTAAAATGGCAAAAATTGACAAGGCAAGAAACAACAAATGTTGGAGAAGTTGTGGAGAAGGGGGATCTCTTTTACACTGTTGGTGAGAATGCAAGTTGGTACAGCCACTTTGGAAAACAGTGTGGAGGTTCCTCAAAAAATTAAAAATAGAGCTACCCTATGACCCAGCAATTGCACTACTGGGTATTTACGCCAAAGATAGATGTAGTGAAAAGAGGGGCCATATGCACCCCAATGTTCCTAGCAGCAATGTCTGCAATAACCAAACTGTGGAAAGAGCCAAGATGCCCTTCAACATATGAATGGATAAAGAAGATGTGGTCCATTTATACAATGGAATATTCCTCAGCCATCAGAAAGGATGAATACCCAACTTTTATATCCACATGGATGGGACTGGAGGAGATTATGCTAAGTGAAATAAGTCAAGCATAGAAAGTCAATTATCATATGGTTTCACTTATTTGTGGAACATAAGGAATAGCATGGAGGACATTAGGAGAAGGAAGGGAAAAAATGAAGGGGGGGAAGTCGGAGGGGTAGATGAACCATGAGACACTATGGACTCCTAGAAAAAAACTGAGGGTTTTAGAGCAGAGGAGAGTGGGGGGTGGGTTAGCCTGGTGATGGGTATTAAGGAGGGCATGTCCTGCATGGAGCACTGGGTGTTATACTCAAACAATGAATCATGGATCACTACATCAAAACCTAATGATGTGTTGTATGGTGACTAACATAACAATAAAATTTAATTAAATTAAAAAAATAATTGTGATTCATTGGATCTTTAAAAATGAAATATTAATAATTTATTTAGGTCTTTAATTTATCTTCTGAAACTTTTGTGCTTTTTTAGAATATAGTCTTATATCTTTTGTGAGATTTCTGTTTTTACATTACATATTTTACATTACAAATGATAAAACTTTTTAAATTGCAATATCTATAAATGCATTGCTAGTATATATAAATATAATTACCACTGAAGAAATTGCATTTCCAGAAAGACACCTCAGGGAGGTTTAAAAATGGGCATGGCCATGAGCACTGGGTGTTGTATGGAAGTTTTTAATCATTATATTGTACATCTAAAACTAATATTACACTGTATGTTAACAAACAAGCATTTATCTAAAACCTTAAAAGCTGTTTAAAAAAAAGGGGACTGCCAGAAGTTTAATGATAAACCTACCAATAACTCTGTCCACAATAAGAGACATGTATTTGTCAGATATATTCCATGAGTCAGAAACTGTGCTGAGTGATTTATATGCATTATCTCATTTTCTTTTTTTCTTTTGTTTCACAATTTTATTTAAATTTCAGTTAACATACAGTGTAATATTAGTTCCATGTGTAGACTTTAGTGAATCATCACTTGCATACATCATCCAGGGCTCTCCACAACAAGTGCCCTCCTTAATACCCATCACTATTTAAACCATCCACCCCTACTCTCCAGCAAGCAACCCTGTTTGTTTTCTGTAGTAGGAGTCTGTTTTATGGTTTGCCACTTTTCCCCTTTTATTCATTTGTTTTCTTTCTTAAATTCCACATATGAATGAAATCATATGGTATCAGTCTTTCTCTGATAGACTTGTTTCCTTTAACATAATGCACTCTAGCTCCATCCACGTCTTTACAAATGGCAATATTTCAGTTTTTTGATGGCTGAGTAATATTACAATATACAGTAATATTACAGTAATATTACAATTATATATATATTCTTCTTTGTCCATTCATCAGTTAATGGGCATTTGGGCTCTTTCCATATTTTGGCTATTGTTGATAATGCTGTTATAAATATCAGGGTGCCTGTGGCCCTTTGAATCAGTATCTTTGTAGACTTTGCATAAATACCTAATACTGTGATTCCTGGGTCATAAGGTAGTCCTATTTTAAAATTTTTGAGGAACCTCCATACTGTTTTCCAGAAGGGCTGAACCAATTTACGTTCTCAACGGTGTAAGAGAGTTCGCCTTTCTCCACATCCTCACCAATATCTGATGTTTTGTGTGTTGTTAATTTTAGCCATTCTAACAAGTGTGAGATGGTATTTCATTGTAGTTTTGATTTGTATTTCCTTGATAATGAATGATATTGGACATCTTTTCACGTATCTGTTAGCCATTTATATGTCTTCGTTGGAGAAATATCTGTTCATGTCTTCTGACCGTTTCTTACTGAGTTATTTGTTTTTTGGATGTTCAATTTTATAAGTTATTTATATTTTTTGGATACTAACACTTTATCAGATATGTCCCATTCTGTAGGTTGCCATTTAGTTTTGTTGAATTTTTCCTTCAATGTACAGAAGATTTTTATTTTGATGAGGTTCCAACAGTTTGTTTTAGCTTTTGTTTCCCTTGCCTCAGGAGACCTATATAGAAAGAATTTGCTATGGCCAATGGCAAAGAGGTTACTGCCTGTGGTCTTCTCCAGGATTTTGACATTGTCCTGTCTTATATTTAGGTTTTTCATCCATTTTGAGTTAATTTTTGTGTATGGTATAAGAAGTGCTCCAGTTTCATTATTTTGCATGTTGTTGTCCAGTTTTCCGAACACCATTTGTTGAAGAGATTGTCTTTTTTTTCTATTGGATATTCTTTCCTGCTTTGTCAAATATTAGTTGACCATATATGTGTGGGTTCATATCTGGGTTTTCTATTCCATTCCATTGAGCTCTGTGTCTGTTTTTGTGCCAGTACTATACTGTCTTGATCACTACAGCTCTGTAATATAACTTGAAGCCAGAATTGTGATGCCTCCATCTTTGCTCTTCTTTTTCAAGGTTGTTTGGTATTTGGGGTCTTTTGTGGTTCTGTACAAGTTTTAGGATTATTTGTTCTAGCTCTGTGAGAAATGCTGGTGGTATCTTGATAGGGATTGCATTAAGTGTGTAGATTCCTTTGGGTAGTATATGCATTTTAACAATATTTGTTCTTCCAATCCATGAACATGGTATATTTTTTTCATTTCTTTGTGTTATCTTCAATTTCTTGCATCAGTGTTTTATAGTTTTCAGAGTAGGGATCTTTTTCCTCTTTGGTTAGGTTTACTCCTGGGTACTTAATGGTGTTGGTTCAGTTGTAATTGGGATGATCGTTTATTTCTCTTTCTGCTGCTTCATTATCGGTTTATAGAAATGCAGCAGATTCCTGTACATTGTTTTTGTATCCTGTGACTTTACTGAATCCATGTGCCAGTTCCAGTAATTTTTTGGTGGAGTCTTTTGAGTTTTCTATATAGAGTATCATGTATCTGTAAATAGGGAAAGTTTGACTTCTTCCTTTCTGATTTGTATGCCCTTTATTTCTTTTTGTTGTCTGATTGCTGAGGCTAGGACTTCCAGTACTTTGTTAACTAACAATGTTGAGAGTGGACATCCCATCTTGTCCCTGACCATGGAGGAAAACTCTCAGATTTTCCCCACTGAGGATGATATGAATTGTGGGATTTTTGTATATGGCCTTTAAGGTGTTGAGGTATGTTCCCTCTATCCCTACTTTGTTGAGGGTTTTTATCAAAAATGGATGCTGTACTTATTTAAAGATTTTTCTGCATCTGTTGAGGGGATCATATGGTTCTTATCCTCTCTTGTTAATGTAATGTTTCATGTTGTTTGATTTGTGAGTATTGAACCATCCTAACATCCTGGGAAAAATATCCAACTTGATCATGGTGAATGATTTTTTATGTACTGTTGAATTTCATTTTCTACTACTTTGCTAAGAATTTTTACATCCATGTTCATCAGGGATTATTGGCCTGTATTATTCTTTATTAACGTGGTCTTTGTCTGGTTTGGAAATGAAGGTAATGCTAGCCTCATAGAATGGTTTTGGAAATTTTCCTTCCATTTCAATTTTTTTGGAATATTTTGAGCAGAATAGGTATTGACTCTTCTTTAAATGTTTGGTAGAGGGGCACCTGGGTGGCTCAGATTGTTGTGTCTGCTTTCGGCTTGGGTCATGATCTCCAGGTCCTGAGATCGAGCCCTATGTTGGGCTCCCAACTCAGTGGGAGGTCTGCTTCTCCCTCTGCCTCTCCCCCTCTTGTTCTCTCTATGTCTCTGTCTCTGTCACTCTTTCAAATGAATGAATGAATGAATGAATGAATAAATAAATAAATAAATAAATAAAATAAAATCTTTAAAAAAGAATTCCCCTGGGAAGCCATCTGGCCCTGGACTTTTGTTTGTTAGGAGATTTTTGATTATTGATTCAATTTCTTTGCTGGTATGGGTGTATTCCAGTTTTCTATTTCTTCCTGTTTCAGTTTTGGTAGTTTATATGTTTCTAGGAATTTATCTATCCCTTTCTGGTTGTTCAATTTGTTGGCATGTAGTTTTTCATAATGTTCTCTTGAAATTGTTTGTATTTCTGTGCTATTGTTTGTGACCTCTCCTCTTTCATTTGTGATTTTTTTTTAATTTGGGTCTTTTTTTCTTTTTAGTAAGTCTGGCTAGGGTTTTATCAATTTTAGTAATTTTTTAAAAGAACTACCTCCTGGCTTCATTGATCTGTTCTGCTTTTTTATTTTCTATATCATTTATTTCTGCTCTAATCTTTATTATTTCCCTTCTCCTGGATTTAGGCTTTGTTTTTTGTTCTTTTTCTACCTCCTTTAGTTGTTAAGGTTAGGTTGTATATTTGAGACTTTTCTTGTTTCTTTTTTTTTTTTTTTTTTAAGATTTTATTTATTTTTTAGAGAGCGAGCGAGAGAGAAACAGTGTGAGAGGGGAGAGGGTCAGAGGGAGAAGCAGGCTCCCCGCTGAGCCGGGAGCCCGATGTGGGACTCGATCCCAGGACCCTGGGATCATGACCTGAGCCGAAGGCAGATGCTTAACCATCTGAGCCACCCAGGCGCCCACTTTTCTTGTTTCTTGAGGAAGGCCTTTATTGCTATATACTTCGCTCTTATGACCATTTTGCTGCATCCCCAAATTTTTGGACCATCATGTTTTCATTTTCATTTGCTTCAGTGTATTTTTTTTTATTTCTTCCTCTTGATTTCCTGGTTGACTCATCATTCTTTAGTAGGATGTTCTTTATCCTCCATGTATTTGTGGCATTTCCCAATTTTTTTTTCTTTTTTTTCTTTTTTTTAAATTTATTTTTAAAGATTTTATTTATTTGACAGAGAGAGGCACAGCGAGAGAGGAAACACAAGCAGGGGGAGTGGGAGAGGGAGAAACAGGCTTCCCGCAGAGCAGGGAGCCCGATGTGGGGCTCGATCCCAGGACTCTGGGATCATGACCCGAGCAGAAGGCAGACGCTTAATGACTGAGCCACCCAGGCGCCCCTCCCAATTTTTTTTTCTTGTGGTTGACTTCAGATTTCATAGCTTTGGGGTCAGAAGAGATGCATGGTATGATCTTAATCTTTTTGTACTTGTTTGGTGCCCCCATTGGGGGAATTAATATTTATCATCATTAGGTCTTCATGATGTACTGTCCCCTTTATTATGATCTAGCACTCTTCATCTCGTGTTACAGTCTTTGGTTTAAAATCTAGGTTGTCTGGTATAAGTATTGCTACTCTGGCTTTTTTGTGTGTGTGTTTTTGACTACCATTTGCATGAGCATTGTTTCTCCATCCCCTCACTTTCAACCTACAGGTGTGTTGAGGTCTAAAATGAGTCTCCTGTGTGCAGCACATTGATGGGTCTTGTGGGGGTTTTTGTTTGTTTGTTTTTTTATCCATTCTGACACCCTATGTCTTTTGATGGGAACATTTAGTCCATTCACATTCAAAGTAATTGTTGATAGATATGTATTTAGTGTCAAGTTTATTTCTTGTTTTGTCATTGTTTCTGGTGATTTTCTCTCTTCCTTTCTCGTCTTTGTCACTTTTGATGTTTCTTTCTCACTCAAAGAGTCCCCTTTAATATTTCTTACAGGCTTAGTTTAGTGGTCACTAAGTCCTTTAGTTTTTGTTTGGGAAACATTTTATGTCTCCTTCTATTCTGAATGGTAACCTTGCTGGATAGTGTATTGTTAGGTGCAGATTTTTCCCATTTAGCACATTGAATATATCATGCCACTCTCTTCTGGCTTGCCTTGTTTCTATGGAGGTATCTGAACTTAGCCTTATAGGTCTTCCATTTTAAGTTAGGAACTTCTTTTGTCTTGCTGCTTTTAGGATTTTTTTTCTTTATCACCATATTTTGCAAATTTAAATATAATATATCTTGGTGTTGGCCTGCTTTTGATTTTGATGGGAGTTCTCTGTGCCTCCTGGATCTGGAAATCCATTTCCTTCCCCAAATGAGGGAAGTTTTCAGCATTATTTCCTCAAATAAACCTTCTGCCCCCTTTTTCCTCTCTTCTTCTTGGACCCCTATGATATGAATGTTATTACATTTGATCAAGTCATTGACTTCCCTAAGTCTATTTCATGATCCATATTTCTTCTTTCTCTCTTTTGTTCAGCTTCATTATTTTCCATTATTCTATCTTGTTATCACTTATTCATTCCTCTGCTTCTTCTATCCTTGTTGTCATTACTTCCAGTTGACTGTTTTTGAATCTCAGTTGTTGCATTTTTCACTACTGATTATTTTTTTTTACCTCTTTTATGTCTGTGGTAAGGGTCTTCCTGATTTTCTCAAACCCAGTGAGTATCCTTATGGTCGTTGCTTTAAATTCTCCATGAGGCATATTACTTACTTCTCTTTTGATTAGATCTCTGGCCATGACTTTTTCTTATTCTCTCTTTCTGGATGAATTTTTCTGTCTTGGCATTTTATCCAAGTCTCTATCTTCTCTGTGTTAGAAAAGTCTATTATGTTTCCTGCTCCTGAGAATAATGGTTTTATGAAGAATAGATAATATAGTGTCAAGGGGCTGGTGGTTCAGGGAGTTTCTCTGATGTGTGCTGGGTGCACTCTGCTGCTGTGTTTCAGCTACTCCATCCTTCAGGCAAGTAGTCTGCACAAGCTCTTCTTGCCTGCTGTGGACAGTGTTTGGACTTTGTCCAAAGTGTGGTGAGTTTTAACTACGTGTGCTCTGGTCTGCTTGTTAAATAAGACCTGATTTTGCTTCCACTAAAACTGAAGCCTTGCAGAATCCTCTGGTCAGTAGATGTGGTGTGTTTGTGTGTTGGGGGGTGGGGGTTCCTACTGGTCTTCTGGGCAATGGGTTTGCTATGCTGGGCCTTAGGCACACTTGCCCAAGAATAGCAGTACCAGCAGGGTGCATCAAGGCAGGAGTTGATGTAAGCAGGTTAGGCAACCATTGTTGGCACTGTGCTATTTACTGAAGTTGGTATATGCTAAAGAGCTGGGGAGGGAAATGGTGCAAGCCAGCTCATTCATCCCCTGAGAGGTGTCTCCATCATTGCTGCACTTGGAAGCACTCCCAGAAGAGCAAACCATTTCCTCCTCTGCATCCCAAGTCTTTTTCAGATCAGTTTTCACACTGTCTCTGGGTTGCTTGCCTGCTTGGAGCAGTGCAGTACACTTTGAGCTCTATCCCAGTCAAGACTACTGACTTTTAAAACTCCAAAATTTAGAGACCTGCTGTGGCAGTGACCTGCACTGGTTCTCTACGGGAGGCTCTCACTGCATTGGGACTGATGCAGGTTTGACCATGAAGGGCAGTTGCTTCAGAATGCAGGAGCATGGAATTTGGAACAAAGCAGGCTAAACAGCCAATGTCTGGGTTAGTGGCCCTCAAGCAGATGTCTCTGCACCTTTGCTGAGGGGCAGGAGAGTGAAATGGCACCCACTGGCTCTTTTGTCCCCAGAGAGGCAATGCCACCTCTCACAGATTTGCTCTAAGAAGAGTGAACAATCTCTGTGCACCTTAGGGGTTCCTCAAATGGCACCATCTGCCCTGGGGTTGTTTGCCTGCCTTCTCTCTAGGAGTAGGGTGGCACCCTCAGGTTTCTATCCCAGTCAAGCCCACTGACCTTTAAAACTCCAAACTTTGAGCCCTATAGGTTGCAAAAACTCATGAAAATCAGCCCTTCTCACTTTCCCAGCCAATGGCTTTGGAGAAGTGTTCTCCTTGTGCATATCCTTGTGCACTTTACTCTCTCTCACGTTCTCTGTGACCAGGGTTCCCTCCCCACCACAGTACCCATGAACCATTTCCCCCCCAAACCACATCTTCACACTTCCTACCTTCCCTGATAGGGCCTCTTTTCTTCATCTAGTTGTACAGTTTGTTCTGTCAGTCCTCAGGTTGATTTCTTGGGTATTCAGAATGATTTGATAGCTCTCTAGTTGTGTTCAAAGAATGAGATAAGACTAGGGTCCTCCTAATATACCACCATCTTAGCTTTCTTCAGTCCACACACATTGAATCTGATGTTAATGGGCTGATTTATGCCTCACCAAATCCATAAGTTCAAGTTCTAACACCCAGTACCTCAGAATGTGAATGTATGTGTACATAGAGTCTTTAAAAGGGTGATTAATTTAAAATAAGCCCATTAGTGTGGGCTCTAATCCAGTATTACTGGTGTCTTTACATTTGAGGAAAGAACTACTTAAGGTGACATTTTTGAAATGAAAGAGCTGATAAGATATATTGTTCAACTTCTCAAAGTATATAATTTCTTTCAAATCAAGTTATTCTATTTCTATAATGATTTTTCTAATTACACAGCCCTTAACTTTATATGCACCTCAAACCCTTTTGAAATCAAGTAGTATGTAACAAAGTGGAAGAAAAAAATCTAATAGCATAGTAAAAACAGGTCATAATTAAATAACTGTTAGAAAGCTTTTATATTTGTCAATATGGATACCCACTAGGCCATATTATAAAGAGTAAATGTTTCATAAATAATGGATTTTTAAATAGAGAATACAAGGAAAATTTTGTCCTTTTACTTTTTCTAGGTAGACAAAACATGAGTCATTGGACAAGGTAGCAAAGTCTTTCAAATCAAGGTTTTAGTTTAGTTGGAACACTTGCCCAGAAGCCTTGGCAGAGGCTTAGAAAAATGAACGAATTATTCTAGTCAGTATATAAAAATTTATTGAGAAATTATTTTATAAAGATTTTTAAATCCAGTGTTTATTACTACTTTACAATTGCATAATATTAGAGTTTATAAAGTATGTTCTTATAATAAATGATACTTCCAAAACCATATTAGGAAAAAGTTTGAGCAATTTCTTATAAAGTTAAATGTACACTAACCATATTGGTCCAGCAATCCCACTTCCGTTGTTTAACCAAAGGTTATGGCAATTTAAGCTCATATAAAAACTCAGATGGCAATGTTGGTAGCAGCTTTTATAATCACCAAAAATGCCCAAATATCTATTAACCAGTAAGTGAATAAACCAATTGTGAAATAATCATACAGTGAAATACTACTTTACAATAATAAGGAATTATATCCTGATATAAAGCATGGATAAATATCAAAAAGAATTTTGCTTAGTTAAATAAGCCAGACACAAAAGAATACATTCCAGTCCCTTACCCCCCCATTAGGACAGGAAAAACTAATCTTCAGTGATAAATAGCCTATCAAAGTTTGCATAAGACTATAGATAAGGGTGGAATGTTGACTGTAAAATAAAGTATATTTTGAGCATTTTCTTGTTTTTGTTGGCCATTTGTATGTCTTCTTTAGAGAAATGTCTGTTCATGTCTTCTGCCCATTTCTTGACTGGATTATTTGCTTTTTGGATGTTGAGTTTGATAAGGTCATTATAGATCTTGGATAGTAGTCTTTTATCTAATGAGACATTTACCCAAAGGATACAAACATAGTGATCCAAAAGGGCACCTGCACCCCAATGTTTATAGCATCAATGTCTACAATAGCTAAACTATGGAAAGAGCCCAGATGTCCATCGACAGATGAATGGATAAAGAAGATATGGTATATATAGTGGAATATTACTCAGCCATCAAAAAAAAAAAAAAAAAGAAATTTTACCATTTGCAACAACGTGGATGGAACAAGATTGCATTATGCTAAGCAAAGCAAATCAAACAGAGAGAGATGATTATCATATGATTTCAGTTTTATATGGAATTAAGAAACAAAACAGAGGATCATAGGGGAAGGGAAAAAATAAAATAAGACAAAATCAGAGAGGGAGACAAACTATAAGAGACTCTTAAGTATAGGAAACAAACAGGGTTGCTCGAGGTGAGGTGGGTGGGGGGATGGAGTAACTGGGTGATGGGCATTAAGGAGGGCACTTGATGTAATGAGCACTGGGTGTTATATGCAACTGAAGAATCACTGAATTCTACCTCTGAAACCAATAATACACTTTACATTAATAATTGAATTTAAATAAAATAAAATTTTAAAAATAAATAAGCATATTTTGGAAATTTATATCATTATTTTGGTTATGGTTACATGATTACATATTTTTTTAAAAAATTATTAAACTATATAGTCAAAAATGTGACTTTTATTGTATATAAATAATATCTTAATAGGGCTTAATAAAGCTGACAGTTACTTTATCCTCATTTTACAGATTCAGAAGCTAAGTATATGGACTTCTTGTTTCAGCAAAGATGGAGTAAATTTCTCCAGCTAAATACTGCTAAAACCCCTGAATATTATGTATAAAATAAACATATGCAAACTCTTAAAAGTTAAGAGAAGTCATACAGGCCAATGACTTTGATATACAAGGAACAACACTCTGTTAAGTTCTCTGGGTTTTCTTTTTTCCTCCCACATTACATAATTGGTGATGGAGTATTTAATAACCCAGAAAAACTAACAAGGACAGACAAAAAATGTCCCAAGACACACATGCTCTCTCTAGCCAAAAAATAAGAAAGGGTAACCAACCAAGAAAAAAAAAATATTTTTGACAATACCTGTCTTAAATCAGTCAAATGCCATAGAAAAACATGCTCTCCACATTCCCTCCAGTAAAGACAGAAGAGGGAACCTGAATGTCTGCCCCCATCTAACTATACCAAGGGCACCTTTCCCCTCTTAGTGTTAATGGATGCCAAGTGTGAATATGGACCTCCATTCTTACCTAGTAGTAAGAAGGCACCCTTCTCTTCTCTGCAATGTCAGCAGAGGCCAACTGAGGAGCCTGAACTTCTATTCCCCCTCTCTGGTGTGGAAGCCTCCTTGCTCCTCTTTGTCAGTGGAAGATGAGTGGAGAGTCTAGACTTCTATCATTGAGTGGTCATCAAGTTTCTCCTCTCCCATATCATATCAAGTGTAAGTGGAGGCTGAGTGGAAAGCTTGGGCTTCACAGCATTCTCCACTTCTCCCACTTATGCACTATGAGAAGAGTTTTTTTCAAATATATATTTTAAATACAGTACATAACCTCAGAAAGCCCACAATGTCCATGTTACAGTTGAAAATCTTTCATTGGGGCATCTGGGTGGTTCAGTCAGTTAAGCATCTGCCTTTGGCTCAGGTCATGATCCTGGGGTCCTGGGGCTCAATCAGGGAGCCTGCTTCTCCCTCTCCCCTTGCTCCTGCTCTCTTGCTCACCCTATCTCAAATAAATAAAAAAAATCTTGAAAATCTTTCATCATATTAAGAATCAGAAAAATCTCAACTTGAATGAGAAAAAAACAATCAACAAATGCCAACAACAGAATGACAGAAGTGTTGGAATTACCTGGCAAGAATTATAAAGCAACCATCATAAATGTGCTTCCACAAGCAATCATAAACACTTGAAACAAAACAAACTAAGAATAAACAGTTATATGACTTGCTCTTTATCATACTGCGAGGCTAAGACTGTAACTTCTATCTCTTGACTCACAATATTGCCACAAACATGAAACCTAAAATAAATTCTAAAACTAGTCACTTAATAAAACATATTTAGTTTATCATTAAAATTGGTACATTATTTTCAAAAAACAAAATTTTTTGTATGCCCAAAGCTAAATTTGGAATAAAAACATAATACTGAAAATTGATATATTTTTATACATTTACTTAAATGTATACTTGCCTCTTCTCCAATAGACAAGAAGTTGCTTGAGGGCAGAGACAGTCTTTCAGGCTAATATATATTTCTTACAGTGACTAGAATAGTACCAGGAAAATGAGTTTATATTGTTGAAACACTTGTAATAAAGAATTAAGTGTGTGTGTGTGTGTATGTATATGTATGTTTAATGGCACAAAGCTGGTACTTTCATTTATTTGTCAGTTTGTATATGACAGTGGATTCAATCAGGAGTTGGTATTTCTCTCCAGGAGTTAAGGTTGAGTTTTGCTGATGTAGCCATACATTCTTGCCTTGTTCTCTTGTGGGACCAGGGTTAGGGTTATTACTAGAGTCATTACTAGGGATGTTTTTTGCCCACAAAAGGGGTGGGGACAATAACTGGTGCCTGTAGCTTGTGATACCTTTTCTGAGGGAAAGTCTTGATTCCCCCTAGAGTGCTGATTCTGAACAGATGAAAAAGAGTATCTATCTACTTGCTCTGGGTTGAATGTTTGTGTACCCTAAAAATTTATGTTGAAATCCCAATCTCCAATGTTATAGTATTTGAAGATTGGGGCTTTCGGGAGGAAATTGGGTTTTAATGAGGTCATGAAGGTGAAGCCCCCATGATGGGATTGGCGACCTTATAAGGAGATAAAAGAGACCAGAACTCTCTGTTTCCACTATATGAAGATATAACAAGAAGGTGTCCATTTGCAAAAAGGAAGGGTCCTCACCAGACACCAAATCTGCCAAAACCTTCATCTTGTACTTCCCAGCCCCCAGAACTGTGAAAAATAAATGTTGTTTAAGCCATCCAGTCTCTGGTAACTTGTTATAGCAGCCTGAGCTGATTAAGATACTACCTCATACCAAAACAAGTCAAATCAGTAAAAATGTGTAAAACTGGTTATTAAGTAAAATTAAAGAAGCAATTGGTTTATTAAATTATTCACTTCTATTTATTGTAGTATAATGTAGACACAATGTTAAAATATGTTCATTTAACATAAGCAATTTTAGACTGAGTAGTGACAAAAATGTAACATGAGATATATGATCCTTTACAATGTGCATCTGTTCATCGCAAATATTTTACAAATGGTAAATCAGATGAACGATTTAAGTCAGAGCATCACATATTAGCCTTTCTGCGCACAGTCATAAACCATTAGAATCAAAAGAAATTTTGAGATACAATAGCCCAACTTTTCATTTCACATATTAGAAAGCCCAAAGCCCAGAAAAGCGATGTGGTTCATCTATATTCCACAGTCTGTGGGAGGTGGCTAAAATAGAAAAAAGATCTCCAGGATCATAGAATATGGTTCTTTCTAATGATCTTGGAAGTTTTCCTTTTTAAACATTTTAACAGGTAATGATATGCCTTTGGGAATAACATGTAGAATTAGCATAACAAAAAAAAGTCCAGGACCAGATGGCTTCACTGGAGAATTCTACCAAACTTTAAAAAATAATTTAGCCAATCCTCTTCAAATTATTAGAAAACTGTGAAGATAAGCAAACATTTCCAAATCCATTCTATGAAGCCAGCATTACTCTGATACCAAAGCCAAACAGAAACACCACAGGTAAAGAAAATTATAAACCAATATGTATAATAACTATGGATGCAAAAATCCTCAAAATAATACATACAGAACTCAGCAGCACATAAACAGTATTATATACCAGGATGCCTGGGTGGTTCAGTCAGTTAAGCATCTGCCTTTGGCTCAGGTCATGATCCCAGGGTCCTGGGATCGAGTCCCACATTGGGCTCCTTGCTCAATGGGGAGCCTACTTCTCCCTCTACCTGTCGTTCCCCTACTCGTGCTCTCTCTCTCTCTCTAGGACAAATAAATAAATAAAATCTTTTAAAAAATATTATATACCATGACCAAATGAGGTTTATTCCTGGAATGCAAGAATAGTTTACTATGTGAAAATCAATCAATGTGCTACACCACATTAACAAAATGAAGAGAAATAAAACACATGATTATCTTAATTGGCAAAAAAAGTGAGACTAAATTCAACACACTTTTATGATAAAAATAATAATTTAGGAACAGAAGAAAAATATTTTAACATAATAAGGTTTATAAATAAAGAGCTTATAGCCAACATCATATTCAATAGTAAAAGACTGAAATGTTTTCCTTTAAGATCAGGAACAAGACAAGAATTTCCTCTGTGGCTATTTCTAGTCAACATTGTACTGGAAGTTCTAACCAGACCCATTATACACATGCACAAACACAAAGGCACACACACACACACAAGCATATATATGGCATCAAAATTGGAAAGGCAGAAGTAAAATTATCTCCATTCACAGAAGACATAATATGTAGAAAAACCCGAGAAATCTTTATGCGCACACACACAAACATACACACACAAATGGTTCTGAATAATCAAACAGCAAACTTGTAAGATACAATATAACACACAAATCAGTTACCTTTCTATGTACTAACAATGAAAAATCCAAAAAGGAAATTAAGAAATACATTCCTTTTTTGTCTTTATTTTAATTCATTAGTTAATATACACTGTTATACTAGTTTCAGGTGTACAGTATAGTGATTCAACAATTCTATATGTCACCTCCTGCTCATCACAAGTGCACCCTTTAATCCACATCAACTATTTAACCCATCCATCCACTATCCTCCCCTCTGGTAACCATCAGATTGTTCTCTATAATTAAGAGTGATTCTTGGTTTATTCTCTATTTTTATTTCCTTTGTTCATCTATTCTTTCTTAAATTCCCCATATAAGTGAAATCATATGGTATTTGTCTTGTGTTGACTTATTCCACTTACCATTATACCCTCTAGCTCCATCCATGTCATTGAAAATGGCAAATTTTCATTCCTTTATGGATGCGTAATATTCTATTATCTATCTATCTATCTATCTAATCTATCATCTATCATCTATCTATCTCACATCTTCTTTATACATTCATCAATTGATGGATATCTGGGCTGCTTTCATGACTTGGTTATTGTAAATAATGCTGCTATAAGCAAAGGGGTGCATGTATCCATTTGAATTAGTGTTTTTGTATTCTTTGGGTAAATATTCAGTAGTGCAATTGCTGGATCATAGGATAGTTTTATTTTTAACTTTTTGAGTAACCTCCATACTGTTTTCCAGAATGGCAGCATTTTGCATTTGCATTCCCAACAACAGTGCAGGAGGGTTCCTTTTTCTCAACATGATAGCCAACACTTGTTGTTTCTTGTGTTTTTGATTTTAGCCTTTCTGACAAGGGTTAAGTGGTATCTCATTGTATTTTTCATTTGCAATTCCCTGATGATGAGTGACGATGAACATCTTTTCATGTGTGTGTTGGCCATCCGTATGTATTCTTTGGAGAAATGTCTATTCATGCCTTCTGCCCATTTTTAGTTAGATTATTTGTTTTTTGGGTGTTGAAATTTATAAGTTCTTTATATTTTGGATACTAACCCTTGATCAGATATGTCATTTGCAAATATCTTCTACCATTTTGTAGGTTGGCTTTTAGTATTGTTGATTGTTTCCTTTGTGTGTAGAAGAGTTTTATGTTGATATAGTCCCAATAGTTAATTTTTGCTTTTGTTTCCCTTGCCTCTGGAAACATATCTAGAAAAAAATTGCTTCACTGCCTATGTTCTCTTCTAGGATTTTTAAGGTTTCCAGTCTCACATTTAGGTCTTTCATCCATTTTGAGGATTTTTTGTGTATGGTGTAAGAAAGTGATCCAATTTCTTTCTTTTGCATGTTGCTGTCCAGTTTTCCCAATACAATTTGTTAAAGAGACTGTTTTTCCTAGTGGATATTCTTTCCTTATTTCTCAACGATTAATTGGCCATATAATTATGGATTCCTTTCTGGGTTTTATGCTCTGTTCTATTGATCTATGCATCTATTTTTGTGTCAATACCATAGTCTTTAATTATTACAGCTTAGACCTTAAAGTCTGGAATTGTGATTCCTCTAGCTTTGCTTTTCTTTTTCAAGATTGCTTTGGTTATTTGGGGTCTTCTGCAGTTCCATATGAATTTTAGAATTGTTTATTATAGTTCTGTGAAAAATGCTGTTGGTATTTTTATAAGGATTGTAGTAAATGTGTAGGCTGCTTTGGGGAGTATAGACATTTTAACAATATTTGTTCTTCCAATCCATAAGCATGGAATGTCTTTCCATTTCTTTGTGTCACCTTCAGTTTCTTCATCAATGCTTTATAGTTTTCAGAATACAGGTCTTTCACCACTTTGGTTAGGTTTATTCCTAGGTATCTCATTTTTTTGGATGCAATTATAAATGGGATTGATTTCTTAATTTCTCTTTCTACTTCTTCATTATGTATAGAAATGCAACAGATTTCTGCATATTGATTTTGTATCTTGCAACTTTCCTGAATTCATCTTCCTGTTCTAGTAGGTTTTTGGTGGTCTGTTGGGTTCTCTATAGAGTATGATGTCATGTGCAAATAAGGGAAATTTTACTTCTTCCTTACCAATTTTGATTCCTTTTATTTCTTTATGTTGTCTGATTGCCATGGCTAGGACTTCCAGGACTGTGTTGAGTAAAAGTGGTTAGAGTGGACATCCTTGCCTTGTACCTGACCTTAGGAGGAAGGCTTGCATGTTTTCCACATTAATGATGATGTTAGCTGTAGATTTCTCATAGATGGCTTTTATTATTTTGAGGTATGTTCCCTCTATCCCCACTTTGTTGAGGGTTTTTATCATGAATGGATGCTATACTTTGTAAAATGTTTTTATGTATCTATTGAAATGATCATATGCTTCTTATCCATTCTCTCATGATGTGATGTACTACTCTGACTGATTTGTAAATATTGAACCACACTTAAAACCTGGAAAAAGAATCCCACTTGCCCGTGGTGGGTGACTGTTTTAACGTATTGTTGGGTTCCATCAGCTAGTGTGTTTTTGAAGATTTTTCATCTATGCTCATCAGAGATATTGGCTTGCAGTTCTCTTTTTTAATGGTGTCTTTTATGACTCCAATCTTATTAAATTTGTTGAAGTCTGGGGCGCCTGGGTGGCTCAGTTGTTAAGTGTCTGCCTTCGGCTCAGGTCATGATCCCAGGGTCCTGAGATCGAGCCCCACATCGGGTTCCCCACTCCGCGGGAAGCCTGCTTCTCCCTCTCCCACTCCCCCTGCTTGTGTTCCCTCTCTCGCTGTGTCTCTCTCTGTCAAATAAATAAATAAAATCTTAAAAAAAAATTGTTGGAGTCTGTTTTGTGGGCTAATATGTGATCTATTCTGGAAGATGTCACATGTGCACTAGAAAAGAATGTATATTCTGATGTTTTAGGATAGAATGTTCTAAATATATCTGTTAAATCCATCTGTTTCAGTGTATCATTCAAAGCCAGGCTTTCTTTTTTGATTTTCTGTTTAAATGATCTGTCCATTGATGTAAATGGGGTGTTCAATCCTTACTATTATTGTATTATTATTGATTAGTTCATTTATATTTGTTATTAAGTGTGCTATATATCTGCATGCCCATATGGCAATTGAATAGCAAGGTGAATCTGCATGTGTGATAAAATGACAAAGAACTACACATACAGTACAATAATTTCATGGTTTTATATTATAATTTTGTAAGATGTAACCATTGGAAGAAACTGAGGGAAGGGTATATGGAATATTTATGCACTATTTTCCAACTTGTGTTATATTTAGAACTATTGCAAATGAAAAGTGAAGAAAAAGACCTTCATACACAATCTTCTTCATTTTTGCCCATCTGCTAGCTGTATGAAGTCTCAAAACAATGTATTAAAAATGGCTAAGCCACAAAATGTAAAGAACTTATGTCCTTGGATCACTCTGTTCATAGTGAATTTCAATTTTTTTGTGAGGGGGAAAATAAATTTCTACTATGCTTTTTTCAGAGTTTATCTTTAATGAAATGTAATAATACCTTATATAATACTCTACAAAACAGTATAAATTTGAAATATTTCTAAGGTATATTTTCCAAAGTATCATGTAATTTTGAAAATCAAAAATATGAGAGTAATGTCACCAAAATGGTGACATTAGAGATCCCAATCTTCATTCCCCTACAAAGACCAACAATTAGGCAGCTATCCATGAACAAAACAGCTCTGGGAGAGTTCTTCAGTATACTTTAAAACTTTAGCAACATGTTGGAACAAAAAAACAGAATATAATCATGCAAGAAAGAAAGGGAAATAATTTCATTTTGCTTCCATCATCCCATTACCCAAACCAGCATTACTCAGCATCAAGAGGAAATTCCCCAGCTAGGAAGAGATCTCCTCATCAGGAAAGAAAGAGCAGGATTAGTGGCCAGCTTTCCCAGCCCTTCTGGGTACCACATGAAGATAACATTGGTTTTATGTCCACCAAACCTGTAAAGCTGAGAAGTATACAGATGGCTAGGGACAAGGAAGAAAAGCAGGCATTGCCAACAGCAGACATGGAGTGGAAGCAATCACTGTTTACAGTGACCTACTCTGCAGTCAAACTTAGGTGATTTCATAACTGAAGAAACTAATGATCACTATAGATACTACAGATATCCTGCAGATTTCATCAGTTTTCAGCCCAAAGGTATTTGTTTGCTTATGCTGGCTACCTGAGTGCCTCCCCAGATGCTGCCATCTTCAGCTCTTCCAGAGACCAAGAACTACACTATCATCCAGCCTATGACTTTGTAGCAGAGTAAAGTCAGGATACTAGCCTAGACTCCGATGGCTAACATGCACATTGGGCTAGTCCCAACAGCTATGCATTTCCATACCACTTGCTTGATCCCTGGCAATGTCCTCCACTGCAGTGCACAAGTCCAGGGAGAGACTGTGCAGCCATAGGATAATGTGTCAACAACTAGGGTCCCTATAGTTGCTAGTGTAACTGTATTTAGGCTCAGTTCTTACTGCATGCACTGGCGCCCACCACTATATATGTATCCACAAATGGGACCTGCCACTACACAGGCACTTGCAGCTGGCACCCACAGTAGATTGTGCACACCACCAGCTCCAGCCACCACCACCTGAACTGATTCCTAGCCAGTGAAACTCGAGATGAAACAAGCCTTGCAGCAACTGCAGACTACCCACAGTGCTATTCAAGGACAACACAGTTTTCAATAAAGTGGACTCCAGTCGATTGAGCTGACAATAATAATGCCTCCCTGGACCCACTGCTGCCACATGCCCTGCAGTTGTGAACTTGCATCACTAGAACTGGGGTAACAGCACACTCTAGTATGCCCCACCCCAAAAGTAAACTCTTTCCTTAGAAAAATCATTCATAAACTCTACAAAAGGTGACTACTTTGTCAAGTGCAAAAGCCTACACAAGACTACAGACGTTACAAAAAATCACAGAGACATGACTCCACCAAAGAGATACAATAAACCTCTGTAAATGGTCCCAAACTAATAAAGACCCAGAAATTTCCCAACAAAAAAATTCAGAATTATTATAAATTATTCTAAAGATATTCAGAGAGGTATAAGAGAACAAAGATAAATAATTTAACAATGTCAGGAAAACAATACAAGAACAAAATGAATTAAATTAAGAGATACAAAAATTAAAAAAGAATCAAACATATATGTGACCAATTAATTTACAAACAAGGGGCCAAAAAATACAATGGGGAAAGAACAGTCTCTTCAAGAAATGCAAAAGAATGAAACTGGACCACTATTTTACATTATACACAAAAATTACCTCAAAGTGTATTCAAGACTTGAATGTAAGACCTGAAACAAAACCCCTACAAGAAAACATTGACAATAAGGTTCCTGACATAAGTCTTGACAATTTTTTTTTTTTTGGATTTGACACCAAAAGCAAATGCAGCATAATTAAAAATAAATGAGTGGAATACATCAACTAAAAAGGTTCTGCACAAAAAGGGAAAACATCAACAAAATGAAAAGCATTCTACCGAATGGGAGAAAATATTTGGAAATCACATCTGAAAAAGAGGCTAATATTCAAAATATACAAAAAACTCATATAACTCAATGGCAAATTAATAATAATAATAATAAAACAATCAAATAAAAAATGGATCTGAGTTGATATTTTTCCAAAGAAGATATACAGATAGACAACAGGCAATCAGGGAAATGAAATTCAAAACCACAATGAGATATCATCTCACACATGTTAGAGTGGCTATTATGAAAAAGAAAAAAATAACAAGTGTTGGTGAGGATGTGCAAAGAAAGGAACCCTTTTGCATTGTTGGTGGGAATGTAAACATGTTCAATCACCATGGCAAAAATTATGGAGGTTCTTAAATAACTAAAACTAAAACTGTTATATGATAAAGCAATTTCACTCCTGAGTTTTTATCCAGGGAAAACGAAAATATTAATTCAAAAGTTATATGAATTCTCACGTTTATTGCAGCATAATTTATAATAGTCAAGACATGAATAAAACCTAAATGTCCACTGATAGATGGATTAAAAACATATGATACGTATATACATATTCAATCATAAGAAAAAGAATAAGAATGTGACAACAAGGATCAATCATGGAGACATTATGTTAAGTGAAATAAATCACACAGGAAAAGGAAAGTACCATATGATTTCACATGAGAAATCTAAAATCAACAACAATAACAAAACAAAACAAAACAAACCATGCTCATGGATATAAAGAACAAATTGAGGGCTGCCCAATTCATGGGAAGGATATGATGAAATGAGTGAAGAGGGTCAAAAAATATAAATTTCCAGTAGTAAAATACATAAGTCAAGGGAATGTAATGTACAGCATGATATTTTACTGCATTGCATATTTAAAAATAGTTAGGAAAATGGATCATAAAAGCCCTCATCACAAAAAAAGTAACTATGATAGTGATAAATGGTAACTGGCCTTATCGTGGTGATCATTGCAATAATACAAGTATTAAATCATTACACTGTACATCTGAAAGTAATATAAGGTTATGTAAATTACACCTTAATTTAAAAAAATGAATGAGTCAATAAACCAAACAAAAATTATGGAGCTTAACATAAAATGATTGAACTAAAGAATTAAATAGAGAATTTCAAGACCAGAATGACAAAGCAAAAGAAACAAATCAGGGTGCTGTAAAACAGATCAATTGAAACTATCTAATCAAAGAAAGAAAGAAAACAAAGAAAAAAAAAAAAAGAATGAAAGGAAAGTTAGTGACATTTATGTGACTCCATAAAGAGAATCAATATACATATTCTTGGAGTCTCAGAAGAAGAGATGGAGAAAGGGATAGAAAGTTTATTTAAAGAAATAAGGCAAGGGGCGCCTGGGTGGCTCAGTTGGTTAAGCGACTGCCTTCGGCTCAGGTCATGATCCTGGAGTCCCTGGATCGAGTCCCGCATTGGGCTCCCTGCTCGGCAGGGAGTCTGCTTCTCCCTCTGACCCTCCTCCCTCTCATGCTCTCTGTCTCTCATTCTCTCTGTCTCAAATAAATAAATAAAATCTTTAAAAAAAAAAAAAAAAGAAAGAAGGCAAGAGAAAATCCCAGCCATAAGGAGAAATTTGGACATCCAACTTCATGAAGTTAATAGGTCAGAAACCTTTTAATGCAAAATGATTTTTTCTACAACAAATTATTCTAAAATGGTCTAGAATCAAAGACAAGAAAGGAATGTTAAAAGCAGCAAGAGAAAAAAAAATACTCTTATACAAGGGAACCCACATAAAGCCATCAGTGGATTCCTCAGCAGAGATTTGGCAAGCAATGAGACAATGGAATGCTATATTCAACATGCTGAAAGAAATTGCAAATGAAGAATATTTTACCCAGCAAAGGTGCTCTTCAGAAATGAAAGCAAAAGGGGCACTTAGGTGGCTCAGTCAGTTAAGCATCTGCCTTTGGTTCAGGTCATGATCCTAGGGTCCTGGGATTTAGCCTTGCATCAGGCTCCCTGCTCAGCAAGGGAGTCTGCTTCTCCCTCTCCCTCCATGCTTGTACTCTCTCTCTCTCTCATTCTCTCTCAAATAAATAAATAAAAACTTTAAAAAAAATGAAGACAAAATAAAATGTTCTTTAACAAACAAAAGCTGACAAATTTCATTACCAATAGATATGCCTTGAAATAAATGTTGAAATGAGTTCTTAAACTTAAAATGATGCTAATTAGTAACATTAAAACACATTAAATTATATAATACACTGATAAAGGTAAACATATAGTCAGATTCAGAATACTCTAATACTGTAAGGAGGTGGTGTTTAACAACTTAGCATTAGTATAAACACCAGACAACTAAAACACTAAAAATAGTTATAGCTACAAATAATTTGTTAATATAAAAAAGTTAAAAATATATAGATGGATTGAATTCTCCAATCAAAAGACAAAAACTAAACTATGTACTGTCCACAAGGGGATCACTTAAGCTTTAAGGACACATATGGATTTAAAGTAAAGGGATCAGGAGTTAAGATCGCAGAGTAGTAGGGGGACCCTATGGTTGCCTAATCACTTGAACATAGCTAGATAAATATCAAATCATTCTGACCACCCAAGATATTGATGAGAGGACTGAGAGAACAAACTGCATAATTAGAGGGAGAAAAGAGATCACATTGTGGAAGATAGGTGGTGCAGAGGTATGATTTGGGAAGAAAAGAATCCTGGGTGCTGCAGAGGGGAAGAAGCACTGATCACAGAGAGAGGAGAGAGAGAGAGAGAGAGAGAGAGAGAGAGAGAGAGAGAGAACAGCATGCAGGTGGTAGCAAGAGAAAAACATTTCCCCAAATCCACTTACTGTGAAAACGAGAGGGGCTAATTATTGCAAGATTTTACAACCAGTGAGTGAAGTTTCAGATATTCACACATTGCTGGGGTCAAGCCCGACAGGCATAGTGATGCTTCTGTGGAGAAGGAAGGCTGAGGCACAGGAATGGACAGTGTGGTCTGAGGATACCCTGGACCACACTGGGAGAGACAGTTCCCCTTTATGCAGTGCAATTAGGAGTGGTGGCATTGTCTCTCAGGGGACAAAAATACTGGCAGTGCCATTGTGCTGCCCTCCTCATTAGCATGGGAGCAGAGACACCTGCTGAGGGCAGCTAACCCGGACACCTGCTTTTTGCTGAACTTCACCATAAACTTTAAGTCCCTGTAAGTTTGTGTGACTGCCATTATGGGACAAATCAGCACCAGTCACAGCTTAGTGAGACCCTCCCACAGAGGATCAACATGGGTCCATGTCATGCTAAGTCCCTAAATTTTGGAGTTTTGAAACCCAGCCAGTGAGCCTGAGATAAAACACGGGAACCTTGCACAGCCAGGTGGACAGATGGCTCAGACACAGACGGGGTGAAGACAGGGATATGAGAGATGCCTGGGAAACAGGAGGGGAGATTGTTAGCTCTTCTGTGAGGAATTCCTGAACAGCATTGGATGCAAATTCCCCTCTTCAAGGACAAGAGAGCAGGCTGACGTCATTTTCACCCTGCCCATCAGCATAGTTGAACTTCAGAGAGCAGCAAAGGACCCACAGTGACTTAAGCTGCTTAAACCAACCCCACACCCCTGTGCTCTGCAGATGCTTTTTAATCAGGGCAAGTGTGCCTGAGAACCAGAGCAGCAATGGGTCCCTCTGCCAAGACCAGCACAAACACCAGTCATGCACTCAGCCTGCTACCATAGAGTTCTGCAAAACCTTAGAGCAAGTGGAAATACAATGTAGCCTCTATGAACAAGCAGACGAAAACACACCTAGTTAAAACTCACCACACACTGAAGAAGATCCAAAACCTCCTTACTGCAGGTAAGGAGAAACTCTACAGATGACTGACCCAGAAGAAAGAGGAGCCAAACACACCAACAGAGTGCACACAGCATAAACCAGGACTACTTCCTGAAGTACCAGGCTCTGGACAACATATGACCTCTTCTTAATAAAGCCATTACTCTCGGGAGGAGGAAAAATAACAGACTTCCCTAATGCATAGAATACTGAGACATAGAAAAAAGGGCCAAGACAATATAATTCATTCCACCCCCCCCAAAACAAAACAAAACAAAAAAAAAAAAACATGGCCAGGAACCTAATCAAAACAGATGTAAGTATCATTCCTGATCCAGAATTTAAAGCAACAATCATAAGGATACTAGCTGGGCTTGAGAAAAGCAGAGAAGACACCAGGGAGTCTCTTACCACAGAGATAAAAGACCTAAAAACCAGTCAGCCCAAAATAAAAAGTGCTATAACTGAGATGCAAAACTGACTGGATGTAATGAGTATAAGGAAAGAAGAAGTACAGGAATGAATAAGTGATATAGAAGATAAAATTATGGAAAATAATGAATCTGAAAAGAAGAAGCAAAGAAAAATATTGGATCATGAATGTAGACTTAGGGAACTCAGCAAATCCAAAAAAGCAGAAAAACATTGGTACCATAGGAGTTCTAGAAAAAGAAAAAGGGGGCAGAAACTTAAATTGCAGAAATTACTGCTGAAAATTCCCCTAAACTGGGGAAGGAGAACAGACATCCAAACCCAGGAGGCACAGAGAACTCCTATCAAAATCAACAGAAGCAGGCCAACACTAAGACATAACTTAGTAAAATCTGCAAAATACAGAGATAAGAAAAAAATCCTGAAAGCAGCAAGGGAAAAGAACTCCCTAAACTACAAGGGAAGACAAATAAGGTTAGCAACAGTTCTCTACACAGAAACTTGGCAGACCAGAAGATTTAGTATCCAAAATATAAAGAACTTATTCAACATGCTGAATGGGAAAAATATGCAGCTGATTACTTTATTGAGCAAGGTTATCATTCAGAATAGAAGGAGGGGTAAGGAGTTTTGCAGACAAACAAAAACTAAAGGAGTTTGGGACCACTAAACCAGCCATGCAAGAAATATTAAAAGGGACTCTTTGAGTGGGAAAGAATGACCAAAAGCAACAAAGACTAGAAAGGAGCATAGAATATCCCCATAAACAGCGACTTCACAGGTAATACAATGGAATTAAATTCACATCTATCAACAATTACTCTGAGTATAAATGGACTAAATGCTCCAATCAAAAGATATAAGGGGTACATTGACCCCAACGTTTATAGCAGCAATGTCCACAATAGCCAAACTATGGAAAGAGCCAAGATGTCCATCAACAGATGAATGGATAAAAAAGATGCAGTATATATATACAATGGAATATTATGCAGCCATCAAAAAAAAATCTTGCCATTTGCAATGACATGGATGGAGCTAGAGGGTATTATCCTAAGTGAAATAAGTCAATCAGAGAAAGACATGTATCATATGACCTCACTGTTATGAGGAATTCTTAATCTCAGGAAACAAACTGAGGGTTGCTGGAGTGGTGGGGGGATGGGAGGGATGGTGTGGCTGGGTGATAGACACTGGGGAGGGTATGTGCTATGGTGAGCGCTGTGAATTGTGTAAGACGGATGAATCACAGACCTGTACCTCGGAAACAAATAATACATTATATGTTAAAAAAAAAAAAAAGATAGTGGAAAAATGAAGGGAAGAAATTGGAGGGGGAGATGAACCATGAGAGACTGGACTCTGAGAAACAAACTGAGGGTTCTAGAGGGGAGGGGGTGAGAAGATGTGTTAGCCTGGTGATGGGTACTAAAAAGGGCATGTACTGAATGGAACACTGGGTGTTATACACAAAGGATGAATCATGGAACCCTACATCAAAAACTAATGATGTAATGTATGGGGATTAACATAACATAATAAAATAAAATTTAAAAAAAAGATATAAATTACCAGAATGCATAAAAAAACAAGACCCATCTATATGCTGCCTACAAGAGACTCACTATGGACCTAAAGACACCAAAAGAATAAAAGTGAGGGGACAGAGAAACATTTATCATGCTAATGGACATCAAAAGAAAACTGGAGTAGCCATACTTATATCAGACAAACTAGATTTTAAAACAAAGACTGTAACAAGAGATTAAGAAGGGCACTATATCATAATAAAGGGGTCTATCAAACAAGAAGATTTAACAATTGTAAATATTTATGCTCCCAAATCGGGAATAAAGAAACTCATTGATAATGATGCAATGATATTAGAAGATGTTAATATTTCACTGACAGCAATGGGTAGACCATCTAAGCAGAAAATCAACAAGGAAACAATCGGTTTGAATGATGCACTGGACTGCATGGACTTAACAAATATATTCAGAATATTTCATCCTAAAGCAGCAGAATACACATTCTTTTTGAGTGCACGTGGAACATTCTCCAGCATAGATCACATACTAGGTCACAAATCAACCCTCAACAAGTACAAAAAGATTGAGATCATATGATTCATATTTTCCAACCAGAGTGCTATGAAAGTTGAAGTTAACCACAAGAAAAAATTTGGAAAGGACATAAATTCATTGAGGATAAAGAACATCGGGGGCGCCTGGGTGGCTCAGTTGGTTGAGCGACTGCCTTCGGCTCAGGTCATGATCCTGGAGTCCCGGGATTGAGTCCCACATCAGGCTCCCTGCTCAGCAGGGAGTCTGCTTCTCCCTCTGACCCTCCTCCCTCTCATGCTCTCTGTCTCTCATTGTCTCTCTCGCAAATAAATAAAATCTTAAAAAAAAAATTAAAAAAAAAAAAGAACATCCTACTAAAGAATGAATGGGTCAACCAGCAAAATAAAAAAAAAAAAAAATTAAAAAAAAAAATACATAGAGGACGCCTGGGTGGCTCAGTTGGTTAAGCGACTGCCTTTGGCTCAGGTCATGATCCTGGAGTCCCGGGATCGAGTCCCACATTGGGCTCCCTGCTCAGTGGGGGGTCTGCTTCTCCCTCTGACCCTCTCCCCTCTCATGCTCTCTGTCTCGCATTCTCTCTCTCAAATAAATAAAAAAATAATCTTTTAAAAAAATACATAGAAACAAATTATAATGAAAACTCTCAACCAGGAAAAAAAAGAAAAGAAATAAAAAATACATAGAAACAAATGATAATGAAAATTTAACAGTCCAGAACCTCTAGGATGCAGCAAAAGCATCATAAGAGGGATGTATATAGCAATACAGGCCTACATTAGGAAGCAAGAAAAGTCTTAAATACACAGCCTAAAATTACACCTCTAGGAGCTAGGAAAGGAAAAGCAAATAAAGCCTCAACCAGTAGAAGGAGGGAAATAATAAAGATTAGAGCAGAAATAGATGGTATAGAAACAAAAAACCAATAGAATAAATCAATGAAACTAGGAGCTGGTTCTTTGAAAGAATTAATAAAATTGATAAACCCTTAGCCAGACTTATCAAAAATAAGAGAGAAAGGACCCAAATAAATAAAATCACAAATGAAAGAGGGGACATCAGGGGCACCTGGGTGGCTCAGTCTTTAATTGTCTGCCTTCAACTCAGGTCATGATCCCAGGGTCCTGGGATTGAGCCCCACATCAAGCTCCCTGCTCAATGGGGAGCCTGCTTCTCCCTCTCCCACTCCCCCTGCTTGTGTTCCCTCTCTCGCTGTATCTTTCTCTGTCAAATAAATAAAATATTAAAAAAAAAAATAAAGAGGAGACATCACAACCAACAACACAGAAATACAATTATAAGAAAATGTTATGAAAAATTATATGCCAACACATTATGCTATCTGTAAGAAATGGATAAATTCCAACAAACATATAAACTACCAATATTGAAACAGGGAGAAATAGAAATAGAAAGTTTGAATAGACCCATAACCAGTAAAGAAATTGAATCAGTAATCAAAAATCTCCCAAGAACAATAAAAAAGTCCAGGGCTAGATGGCTTCCTGGGGGAATTCTACCTAACATTTAAAGAAGAGTTAGTATCTATTCTTCTCATACTGTTGCAAAAAAACAGAAATGGAAGTAAACTATCAAACTCATGTTACAAACCCTTGATTCCAAACCCAGGCAAACACCCCAATGAAATTAGAATTACAGGCCAATAACCTTGGTGAACGTGGATGCAAAAATTCTCAATAAGGTACTGAGGAAATTGAGTCCAACAGTACATTAAAAGGATTATTCACCATGATCCTGTGGGATTAATTCCTGGGGTGCAAGGTTGGTTCAATATTTCCAAATCAATTATTGTGATACACCATATTAATAAAAGAAAAGATAAGAACCATAGGATTCTATCAATAGATGCAGAAAAAACATTTGACAAAATACAGCATCCCTGCTTGATAAAATCCCTCAATGAAGTAGGGATAGAGGGAACATAATGCGACATCATAAAAGCCCTATAGGAAGGCTCCACATCTCATATCATCCTCAATGGGGAAAAACTGAGAGCTTCTCCTTTATGGTCAGGAACAAGACAGGGATGTCCACTCTCAAAATTTTTAGTTAATATAGTGCTGAAAGTCCTAGCCTCCACAATCAGAAAACAGAAAGAAATAAAAGCATCCAATTTTGACAAGGAAGAAGTCAAATTTTCATTATTCACAGATGAAATGATACTGTATGCACAAAACCCAAAAGAATCCACCAAAAATTGCTAGAACTGATACATAAATTCAGCAAAGTTGCAGTTGCATTTCTATACACCAATAATGAAGCAGAAAGAGAAATCAAGGAATTGATCCCATTTCCAAATGTACCACAAACTATAAGATACCTAGGAAGAAACCTAACAAAAGAGGTAAAAGATCTGTATTCTGAAAACTATAGAATGCTTATGAATGAAATTGAAGATGACACAAAGAAATGGAAAAACTTTCCATGCTTATGGATTGGAAAAATAAATATTGTTAAAATGTCTATACTACCCAAAACAACCTACACTCTTAATGCAATCCCTATCAAAATACCACCAGAATTTCTCACAGACTTAGAACAAACAATCCTAAAGTTTGTATGGAACCACGGAAGACCCTGAATAGCTAAACAATCTTGAAAATGAAGAGCAAATGTGGAGGAATCACAATTTCGGACTTCAAGCTGTATTACAAAGCTGTAATCATCAAGAAAGTATGGTACTGGCATGAAAAATAGACATACAGATCAATGAAATAGAATAGAAAACCCAGGAATGCACCCACAACTATATGGTCAACTAATCTTCCACAAAGAGGGAAAGAATATCCAGTTGAGAAAAACAGTCAACAGTCTCTTCAATAAATGGTGTTGGGAAAACTGGACAGCACCATGTAGAAGAATGAAACTGGACCACTTTTTTATGCCATACACAAAAATAAATTAAAAATGGATGAAAGACCTAAATGTGAAACAGGAAACCATAAAAATCTTAGAGAAGAACACAGGCAACAACTTCTTTGACATAGGGCTTAGCAACTTCTTATTAGACATATTGCCAGAGGCAAGGGATACAAAAGCAAAAAATAACTATTGAGACTTCATCAAGATAAAAAGCTTCTGCACAGTGAAGGAAGCAATCGATGAAACTAAAAGGGAACCTATGGAATGGGAGAAGATATTTGCAAATGACATTTCTGATAAAGGGTTAGTGTCCAAAATCTACAAAGAACTTATCAAACTCAACACCCCAAAAACCAAATAATCCAGTTAAGAAATGGGCAGAAGGCATGAATAGACATTTTTTTCTAATGAAGACATACAGATGGCTAACAGACTCATGAAAGATGCTCAATATCACTCATCATCAGGGAAATACAAATCTCAACCATGATGAGACACCACCTCACACCTGTCAGAATGGCTAAAATTAACGATACAGGAGACAATGTGTTGGCAAGGATGTTGAGAAAGGGAAACACTCTTATAGTCTTGGTAGGAATACAAACTGATGGGGCAAACCTGGAATACAGTATGGAGGTTCCTCAAAAAGTTAAAAATAGAAATACCCTACAACTCAGCAATTTCACTAATAGGTATTTTGGCAAAGGATCCGAAATTCTGATTTGAAGGGGCACATACATCCCAATGTTTATAGCAGCATTGTAAACAATAGCCAAATTATTGAAGGGACTCAAATATCCATTAACTGATGATCAGATAAAGAAGATGATCAGATATAGATGATAGATAGATGATGATGATAGATAGATAGATAGATAGTAATACTGGAATATTACTCAGCCATCAAAAAAAATGAAATCTTGCCATTTGCAACAACGTGAATGGAGGTGGAGTGTATTATGCTATGTGAATGAACTCAGTCAGAAAAGGACAAATATTATATGATTTCACTTATATATGGAATTTTGAATTCCATAGAATTTCTATAAGAAAGTGGTGAACCTAGGGGAAGGAAAAATATAGAGGGAGGCAAGCCATAAGAGACTCAAACTACAGAGAACAAACAGATGGGTCAGAGAAGAAATCAAAGGTGAAATAAAAAAAAATAAATTGAAATAAATGAAATTGGAAGGACAACATATAAAAAATATGTGAGATGTCAAATCACTAATTTGTACACCTAAAACTTACATAACACTGGGTGTCAACTATATTCAAATTAAAAAATGAGATGTTACAAAAAAGTTATAAGAAAGAAGCTTCTATCAATTAATACCTACACTAAGAAAAGGAAAGATTTCAAATAAACAATCTAAATTTACAGCATAAGCAACTAGGAAAGAAGAACAAAACAAAGTCAGCCAAAAGCTAGCAGAAGGAAGGAAATAACAAATACCAGGGCAGAAATAAATGAACTAGAGATCATAAAAACAATGGAAAAATCAATTAAACTAATAGTAAGTTTTTTGAAAAGATGAAGAATATTGACAAACTTTTAGAAAGAATAAGATAAAAAAAAGAGAAGACTCAAATAAATATAATTTGAAATGAGAAAGTGGCATTTCAGCTGTCACCACAAAAATAAAAGGAATCATGAGACTACTATGAAAAATTCCACATCAACATAGTGGATGATAGAAAAAAAGGGATACATTTTTAAAAACATATACTCTACCAAAACTGAATCATGAAAAAATAGAAAATCTGAATAGACCAATAATGATTAAGGATATTGATTTAATACTGAAAAACCTTCCAATAAAAAAAGTGGTAAAATTCCATCTATGTAAAAACAAATGCCAATTTTTCTCAAACTCTCCAAAAAATTGAAGAAGATGGAAAACTCCCAAACTCATTTTACAGGGCCAGAATACCAAATCCACATAAGGATATTACCAAAAAAAAAAAAAAAAAAAAATTACAGACCAATATCACTGATAAATGTAGTTCAGAAAATTCTCAACAAAATATTAGCATATCAAATTAAAAGGATTACTAAAAGGATTATTCACCATGATCAAGTGGGATTAATCCCTGTGATGCAAAGTTTATTCAACATATGCAAGTAAGTAAATGTGATATACCACATTAATAGAATAAAAAATAAAAACAATATATTTCAATAGATGCAGAAAAATAATTTGATAATAAACAGCATTTCATGATAAAAAAGTTCAACAAATGTGCATGGTAGGAACATAAGATAATAGAGACCACATATAAAAAACCCACAGCCAACATCATACTCAGTGATGAAAGTTTCAAAGATTTTCCTCAAAGTCTGATACTAGATAAAGATGCCTCCTTTTCCTGCTCCTATTCAACACTTTGACTTTGATAAGGATTGCTTTAAATGTGTAGATTGCTTTGGGTAGTATAGATATTTTAACAATATTTTTTCCCAATCCATGAACATGGGATATCTTTCCATTCATTTGTGTCATCTTCCATTTCTTCAATGTTTTATAGTTTTCAGGGTATGGATCTTTCACCTCATTTGTTAAGTTTGTTCCTGGGAATTTTATTATTTTTGGTGTAATTGTCAATGGTGCTATTTTCTTAATTTCTCTTTCTGCAACTTCATTATTATACATTTATACATTATTATACATTTGCATAATATATACAATGTACATATTTTACATTATTATACATTTGTATAATACAACATAACATATTATACATTATTATACATTTATACAAATACACCAGGTTTCTGTATATTAATTTTGTATCATGTGACCTCACTGAATTCATTCATTAGTTCTAGTAGTTTTTTGGTGGAATCTTTAAGGTTTTCTTTTTTTTTTTTTTAAGATTTTATTTATTTATTTGACAGAGAGAGAGATAGCGAGAGCAGGAACACAAGCAGGGGGAGTGGGAGAGGGAGAAGCAGGCTTCCCGCCGAGCAGGGAGCCCGATGTGGGGCTCGATCCAAGGACCCTGGGATCATGACCTGAGCCAAAGGCAGATGCTTAACAACTGAGCCACCCAGGCACCCTCTTTAAGGTTTTCTATATGTAGTAGCATGTCATCTGCAAATAATGACTGCTTTACTTCTCTTCCAATTTGGGTGCCTTTTATTTATTTTTCTTGCCTAATTGCTCTGGCAAGATTTTCCAATGTTATTATGAATAAAAGTAGGGAGAGTAGACAAACGTGCCCTGGGGTGCAGATCATGCTTTGACCAAACATTACTTGGACCTCAAAGCTACTGATCCGCACTCCACCTTCTGGGCCCCAGGTTATACTTTGTCCTGCCATTACATTGCTACTCTGAGCCCCATCACTGGATTCCATATGTTATGGCTTTGGTCTGCTGTCTCCAAGGACAAGCTCTGTATCCTTCCTCCTGGGTCCTGACATGCAGCATTACTAGGCCATTACTGGGAATGTTTTGCTGCTTTTCTGAAACTTCCCCCTAAGGCCAGAGTGGAGATTTTGACCCATCATTCTCAGGCTATGCTTCTACTGTAGCCTGGCCCAAGCCACCGTTGTAACCTGTTATCTCTGTTCTCATGCCACTGCTGCATCCACCTCCTCCCCAGGCTTGAGTCACAGCAGTGAGCCCCAGAGGCCCAGACCTAATTATACAAGAAATTGGCACAAGCTTGCACCTTAGATACCAACACCACTAACAAAAAATGTAGTGGTGCACTAGGACCCAGGCACTGTGAGAGTTCTTCATGTGCCTGATTTCTGAACCCCAGCACCTCTGTCAATCTGACTGCCACTGTTCCAGACCAGGCACCAAAAGTGATCCCCTTGGCTATAATTTTTTCCCATGGACAAAAAGAAAAAAAGGAAAACAGAAAGACCCTAGTAGTCATAACCTCTGGGAACCGCAATAGCCCTTGTCACAACTGCTACCCATGGGATCTCTACAGTCTTGGCTACAGAAGACCCCCATATGTTTCACCAGTGTTGCCCTCAGGTGATCAAACTGTATAGTGACTATACCACTGTGTGCTTCTAGGATCCAGAGATACTGCACCCATCCAGACAATGCCCTAGCAGTCACCTTCAGATGAAAGCCTTTCTACATCAAAGCCAGTCCAAAAACCTGAATAAAACTACTTCCTCAAATGCACAGATATCAAGACAAAGACATGAGAAATGTGAAAAATCAAATAAACATGATATCTGCAAAGTAACACAATAATTTTCCACTAACTGTCCACAAAGAAATGAAAATCTGCAAGTTATCTGGAAAGTATTAAAAATAATTGCTTTAAGGAAGCTCAGTGAGATTCAAGAAAACACATGTAGACAACTAAATAATCTTAGGAAAACAATGTAAGAACAAAATGAGAAGCTCAACAAAGAAAAATCATAAAAAAGAACAAACAGAAATTCTGAAACTGAAAAATATGGTAAAGGAAATTCAAAAATGCAATAAAGAGCTTCAGAAGAGAGGTCAATCAAACAGAAGGTAGAATCAGCAAACTTGAAGACAGATGCCTTGATATTATCCAGTCAGAGGAGAAAAGAGAAATGATTGAAAAAGAGTGGAAAATCCCTGCATTAATTATGGGACATCAAGTGACATAATATTCACATTAAGCAGTATCAAAGGATAAGAGAGAGAAAATAGGACAGGAATTATTTTAAAATAATGACTGAAAACTTCCAAAATCTGAGGAGACATATGGCCTTCCAGGTACATAAAGTTAAAAAATCTTTTTTTTTTTAAGTTAAAAAATCTACACACAGATTCAACCCAAAGAGATTTCCACCAAGACACATTTTAATCAAATTCTCAAAAATCAAGGACAAATAAAGAATTTTGAAAGGAGCAAGAGAAAAAATAACTCACATAGAAGGGATCCCCAAAAGGGCTATGGACATATTTCTCAGCAGAAACTTTGCATGGAAGAAGAGAGTAGGATGATGTATTCAAATTATTCAAAGGAAAAAGACCTGTCAGCCAAGAACACTTTATGCAGCAAAGTTGTACATTAAAATAAAGGAGGGATAAATATTTTCCTGAAAAAAACAAAATGTGAGGGAATTTATCACCACTAGATCTGACTTACAAGGAATTCTAAAGGTAATTCTTCAAGCTTAAATGATGCTCAATATCACTAATCATCAAGGAAATACAAATCAAAACCACAATTAGATACCACCTCACACCTGTCAGAATGGCTATTATCAAAAATACAAGAAATATCAAGTGTTGGCAAGGATGCAGAAAAAAGGGAACCCTTGTACACTGTTGGTGGGAATGTAAATTGGTGCTATCACTGTGGAAAACAGTGTGGAAGTTTCATTAAAATAGAAGTACTATATAATCCAGCAATTCCACTTTTGGATATTTTTCTGAAAAAAATTTAATTTGAAAAGATATATATATATATATATATATATATATATATATCTATGTTTATTGCAGCATTATTCATAATAGCCAAGATATAAAAGTAATGTAAGTTCCCATCAATAGATGAATGAATAAAAACAATTTGATATATATACCCTAATGGGATATTACTTAGCCATGAAAATGAATGAAATCTTGCCATTAATGACAATGGATGGACTCAGAGTGTATTGTGCTAAATGAAATAAGCCAGATAGAGAAAGACAAATACCATGTGATTTCACTTATATGTAGAATCTGAACAACAACAAAAGCAGAAACAGACTCATAGATTCAGAAAACAAACATATTGTGAGGGTGGAGTGTGGGTGAAATAAGTGAAGGGAATTAAGAGGTACAAATTTCCAGTTGTCCCCAAAGTAAGTCACAGGGACATAAAATATAGCATAGGGAACAGTCAATAATATTATAACTTTATATAGTGACAAGGGTAACTAATGACATGATCATTTCATAATGTATAAAAATATTGAATCACTATGTTGTACACCTGAAACTAATATGGTATATTGTCAATTCTAATTCAATTTAAACAAAGAATAGAAAATTACTGGCCAATATCCCTAATGAACACGCATGCAAAAGTCCTCAAAAAATACTAGCAAACCCAATTCAAGAGCACAATTTGATCATGTGTCATTAATTCCCAGAATACAGGATGGTTCATCATACACATATTCATACATGTGATATATCACATTAACCGAAGGAAGGATAAAAATCATATGATCATTTCAGTGCATGCAGAAAAAGAATTTGACAAAATGCAAAACCCTTTCATGATACAAATTCTCAACAGATTGGATATAGAAGAAACATACCTCAGAACAGTAAAGGCCACATAGGACAAGCCCACAGCTAACATCACACTTAATAAAAAGTTAAAAGCCTTTCCTCTTAGATCAGGAACAAGAAAATTGTGTCCACTCTTGTCCATTTCTTGCCATATCTTCCTATAGTATAGGAAGTCCTGGCCTTAGTAATTAGGAAAAAAAAGTAATAAATGCATCAAATCAGAAAAAGATGTAAGATTATCTCTTTGCAGATGACCTGATATTAAATAGAGGGAAACTTAAAGACTCCATCAAATAATTTTTAGAACTAATAAAAGAATTTAGTAAAGTTGTAGGATACAAAATAAACATAAATAATTAGTTGCATTTATATATACCATGACAAATTATCTGCAAGAGAAATTAATAAAGCAATCCTATTTACAATAGCATCAAAAACAATAAAATACTTAGGCATAAATATAACCAGGGAGGTGAATTACTTTTCACTGAAAATTATAAGATGTTGGTGAAGGAAATTAAAGACACAGATAAATGGAAAGGTATCCTGTGTTCTTGGATTGGAAGAATTAATATTGTGAAAAAGTCTATACTACCCAAGTAATCTACAGATTTAATGCAATCCTAATCAAAATTATGATTACATTTTCCAGGAAATAGAAAAAAAAAACTATTCAAAAATTTGTATGGAACCACAAAAGACCCTGGAGAGTCAAAGTAATCTTGAGAAAGAACAGAGTTGGAACTATCACACTTCCTGATTTCAAGTTATATTACAAAGCTATGGTAATCAAAATAGTAGAGTACCGGTGTAAAAACACGTCTCTATACCAGATGATCAGAATAGATAGACCAGACATAAAGCCACACATATATGGTCAGCTAATTTTTCATAAGAGCACCACAACCACACAATGGGGAGAAGATAGTCTCTTCAATAAATGGTGTTGGGAAACTGGGAAACATGCAAAGGAGTAAAATGGGGCGCCTGGGTGGCTCAGTTGGTTAAGCGACTGCCTTCGGCTCAGGTCATGATCCTGGAGTCCCGGGATCGAGTCCCACGTCGGGCTCCCTGCTCAGCAGGGAGTCTGCCTCTCTCTCTGACCCTCCCCCCTCTCATGCTCTCTCTCATTCTCTCTCTCAAATAAATAAATAAAATCTTAAAAAAAAAAAAAAGGAGTAAAATGAACCCGTACCTTATACCACTCACAGATATTGAATGATCAAAGACCTAAATAGGGCGCCTGGGTGGCTCAGTTGGTTAAGCGACTGCCTTCAGCTCAGGTCATGATCCTGGAGTCCCGGGATCGAGTCCCGCATCGGGCTCCCTGCTCTGCAGGGAGTCTGCTTCTCCCTTTGACCCTCCCCCCTCTCATGTGCTCTCTCTCTCATTCTCTCTGTCTCAAATAAATAAATAAAATCTTAAAAAAAAAAGACCTAAATATAAGTGCTGAATTCATAAAACTCCTAGATGAAAACATGGGGAAAATCATTGATATCAGTCTTAGAAAAAAAAATTTTTTTGGTAAGACACCAAAAGCACAATAAAAGCTAAATTAAACAAGTGAGACTACATCAAACTGAAGAGCTTCTGCACAGCAAAGTAATCAATAAATTGAAAAGGCAACTTATGCTATGGCAGAAAATATTTGGAAACCATATCTGGGGTTACTATCCACAACATATCTTAAAATCTCATGCAACTAAATAGCAAGGAAATAATCCAATCAATAAACAGGTAGAGGATCTGAATACATTTTCTTCAAAGAAGACAAACAAATGACCCATAGGTATATGAAAATGGGCTCAACATTGTTTATCATTAAGTGTTGATTTACAACCTTCTCAGGAGCTTCCCAGGTGTTATCTTTTTTTAATTTTATTTTATTATGTTATTTTTTTATTATGTTATGTTAATCACCATACATTACATCATTAGTTTTTGATGTAGTGTTCCATGATTCATTGTTTGCGTATAACACCTAGTGTTCCATTCAGTACATGCCCTCTTTAATACCCATCACCAGGCTGACCCATCCCCCCACCCCCTCCCCTCTAGAACTCAGTTTGTTTCTCAGAGTCCATAGTCTCTCATGGTTTGTCTCCCCTACCGATTTCCCTCCCTTCATTTTTCCCTTCCTACTATCTTCTTTTTTTTAACATAATAACGTATTATTTGTTTCAGAGGTACAGGTCTGTGATTCAACAGTCTTACACAATTCACAGCACTCAGCATAGCACATACCCTCCCCAATGTCTATCACCCAGCCATCCCATCCCTCCCACCCCCCACCAATCCAGCAACCCTGGATTTGTTTGTTTCCTGAGATTAAGAATTCCTCATATCAGTGAGATCATATGATACATGTCTTTCTCTGATTGACTTATTTTGCTCAGCCTAATACCCTCCAGTTCCATCCACGTCATTGCAAATGGCAAGATTTCATTCCTTTTGATGGCTGCATAATATTCCATTGTATATATATACCACATCTTCTTTATCCATTCATCTGTGGATGGACATCTTGGCTCTTTCCATAGTTTGGCTATTGTGGACATTGCTGCTATAAACATCGGGGTGCATGTACCCCTTCGGATCCCTACATTTGTATCTTTGGGGTAAATACCCAGTAATGCAATTGCTGGGTCGTATGGTAGCTCTATTCCCAGGTGTTATCTTAAACTAGTCCCCATATGAAGAGGGCAGGGAGAGACCAAAGAAAGAGGCAGGCCATCCAGGTTTGTAGGTGGCAGTTTTAATAAGCCTAGGGAACTTATATACAAGGCTTGTCTTGGGTGGCAGCAAGGTGAGTGTATCCCCACACCCACCTGCCATATATTAACAGTTTATATAGAGGCTTTAATTAGCTTCAGTAGCATATACCATGCAATACCACATCATTATTTCGACTATGTCCTTGGAGCAGCCTCTGGGAGTAGGAAAGGCAAATGAAACCCATATTACAAGAACAAGGTAGGGGTGAGGATCCCAAGGGCCAAGGTAGAGCTCATGGGCCAACCAGTAGTCACATCTTTTTTGATGACCTTTCCCAACACTCCATCCTTCATGACCAGCTCTTAAAATTTCATACGCTCATTTTTTCTACAACAAACTATGAACAGTCAACAAAAGATTTCATTAGTGTGGAGGTGGCTCCTTTGGCTACTATCTGGCTGCACTGAAATCAAAAGCCACAGCAACAATACAGACACATGCAAGAGAAAGCACAGATTAAAATAATAATTCCCAAAATTAGTGAAATTTTTTTCCACTAAGACCCTCATGTTCTGAACCTTTGCCTTTTCAAGTCCCCTAAGCTGGGGGACAGATCACTCAGGACATTCACTTGCATCCTCATGTGATTTAATAAAGATGATACATTAACAGATGCATCAGATATGAACACACAACATTCTTTTTTGGATAATAGTACAGATGTCTCCTTGTGAGGTAGTAATAATGTCCAATGTCCACTATTTTGGAGGTTAGCTTTTCTCATTAGAGCCATTTCACTATTCAGTAAGGACAAGTTTTGTTGACTATCATTTAAGGCTTGTTGGGTAAATTTGTAAGGGATGTTATGTGTGCTATAATGTCCTCCAGGACAACAGAGGGAAAAAAGATGGTGACCAAATGGTCATACTTGTGGAAAAACAGAATGTTGCCCCCGATCTTGAAGAGAAGACGATTGACAGCTTTAGAAACTGGACCTGGTTGTACATATCATACATATTGGCCAGGGGAAGAAGCAGTATCAGGCATGAGGCAATGTACTGGGTGGAGAGGGGCAAAATATGCCAGACCAGAACTCCTGCCTTCTCCCCTCTTTTGATATAGCTTGTAGTTGTAGTGCATTTCAACAGGTCCAGCTTGCAGCAGAATAATAGGATCCCAGTGGAGATTAAGTAGTTCTATATCACTCAGAGGTGTGAAGTAATCCACTTATCCTGGTGTAATGTCCCACTGCAAATTCCATTAAATAATTCCTGCCCCATGTGTGATGGGATTTGGTGTTCTCAGCAGCATAGCATGTTGATCCATGGTGAGAGTTGGAGCAATGGCTGTTTCTCATGACTTTCATATCTTTATGGTATTGAGTGCTTTGGCAGCAGTCCCCATTCTGGCATATGGGGCAATAATCCTTGCTGGTTGATCATTTAAATGTATTAAAGCCTGGAACAATACCTTAATCCACCCAGCCAAGGTGGTTTTCTCTGTTTACAATTTAATTTGCTTCTTTAAGATCTCATATTTCCTTTTTACCAGCTCTGCCGCTTGTGGGTTATAGGGGAGATGGAACTTCCATTCAGTGTCATATTCTTTTTTCCCAGTCTTACACATCATGTCCTTTGAAATGTGACCCCCAGTCACAATCTATTCAATGAGGGTATCCATTCATGGTACTCAGCTTCTCTAATCCCATAATGGTAGCAACCTGGTTTGTATGATGACAGGGAAACTTGGGTCAGGCCAGACACAGTGCCCACACAAACCAAAATATATTTAGAACCCTCATTCAGAGGGAGGGGGCCAATAAACTCAATTTGCCAATCCCTCAGTGGATGGGAACTCTGGTGGTTAGCCCCAGATTTTTTTGGAAGTTGTCTTGGCTGTTGTTTAGAAAACAAAGGACTAATGATATACTATATGTTGGCTAACGGAACATAATAAAAAGAAAAGAAAAGAAAGAAGAAAAAGAAAAGAAAAGAGAAAAGAACATGCTGTTACAGTATTAACCAAGTCACTATACTTCAAAGGCAATCTGGCATCTTTGGCAATATGCCATTGTATTTGGACACTGCAGTGGCCAGGCTTTCTATGTGCCAAATCTGCTGTATCTACTGAAGGGTCAATAGATAGAATTTGTACCCAAGCTAGGCCATCAGCTTCCTAACTGCCAGGGGGTGTCAGTATCTTATGAGCTGGGACATGAAAAACACTGAGGATTGCCTCAGATTTTTGCAAATAGACCCAAATACCTTTTCATATATCCTGCCTCCTACAAAGGCTTATTTATGATTATCCACCCTGTGGCTTCCCATTGTCCAAGCCATATGGTTAATCTCTTTAGAGCTTAACTGTCAGTGCAAAGGATTAACAGCCAATGCTCATGAGTGTGCACCAGCAAGATCTGTTCTGAGTTCAGCCCACTGGCTGCTGGACTGGCTGCTGTGTGAGAGGCTCTACCTGGAGGAGTGCTATGTACACTGATAAAAGCTATTGCTCTCTGGGGATATATTGGGTTTTTCCAGAACTGGGATCAAAATTCTAGGGGCATCCTCCCCTTTGTTGTCTCTGCTACAGCATCTGACTCATACCTTTGAGTCACAGACACATCTAACTCAAGTAGTAGCCCTGCTTAGGAAATTTCCAGAGATTATATCTGTCTTACTAATATTTTTTGCCTTTCAAAGGCAGCTTGCTGCTCTGATCCCCAGTCCCACACATGGCCTTCCTTTACCAGGTAGCATAAGGGACATATGCCAAGTATTGTATTGTGCCAAGTAGGGAATAAAAGTCCTCAAAATCCCAAAAATCCCTACAAAGGTTTGTACCTTATTAATCAGAACTTTTGGGACAACATGAGTCTTACCCAACCATGATACCCAAAACCTTCCAGCAGTGGCTTGGGCTGGAATATTTTGTGGTTCATGGCCCATCCTTTCCCTCACAAATGCTTTGGCATTGCTGGCAAGGTGTCCAGCAAGACATAATATCATCAATGTGATAGGTCAATTTTACTGATGTAGGAAAGGACAGCAGGGACAGGTCCCCAGCTACTGTCCCATGACATATTAGAGCTAGGCAGGTAGCCTTGGGGGAGCATTTGAAAAGTTTATCATTGTCCTTCTCACATGAAGGCAAATTGACCTTACTTATCAGAAACCTATGCTTGTCAAGTCTTTCCCATGAATCTCTTTGAAGATGAAGCACTTATGCAAGAACTTTTTATTTTTTTTTTTATTTTTATTGCTTTTTTGCCAAAGCACCAGAGTAAAACAGTAACTATCTGCAAAAGACTTAAGACTTAAAAATGGTCATTGTTAAAGATCTGATAAGACTTTATTATAATGCAACTGACAGGGGATCTTCTACAGCAATCTAGATTTTGGAAAGCCTCCCCCCCTTTTCTCCTCAGTCTTTGTGGGCAATATTTGGGTTTTCTCCTGAGGTGTTTACATTTCAAAGACATGGTAAGAATTGCAACTTCAAAGGACAGAGAAAGAATGCAAGCTTTATCATAGAGGTTTGGGGATAATTGTTATTTAAATTTTTTCTTTGTATTAGGGTTCAGAAGGCATGGGGCATTAAATCTGTTTCTTCATCAATTACCACAACATCTTCCTCTTCATTTCCATCACTTTCTCATAGATTTTAACTTTTAGCATCTTAATCAGGCCTTGTCACAAGTGCCCAGGCCTTAATCTGAGGCAGCTTGGGCCCTCCTAGCTTTGCAGAACAGTACACTAAGGCCTTGTCTGCCAATCCTGAAGCTAGCAGAGTAGGGGACATCCCCACATCCTTCTCTAACCTCAGCTCTTCTTCTAACTTTCTAACTTGAACTTTAGCCTCTGGTTGAGCATCAGTGGCCAGCTGGATTGTGCACATTAGAAGCAAGCCCACTGCAGGAGGGCTTGTTTCCCTTTTTTGGCACAGTGTGCTATGCAGTTTCTCCAACAAGCACATTATACAGGCTGGCATTTTGGGGTGTCTGTACTCATGTGGTGGTTTTCAAGCATCTAACATACAGACCACCCCTCTACACATAGAGGTTGATGGCCAACTTGTGATTTCCCACACAGATGCCTCATTCCCAAGGCCCATTTCTTCACTCTCTTGGCTGGCCTCTCCAATTGTTGCTTTACAACCCTCTCAGGAGCTTCCCAGGTGTGATCTGAAATCAGCCTCCATATATGTAAGTCAGGGAGAGATCAAAGAAAAAGTCGGGCCACTCCAGGTTGATACTTGGCAGTTTTAATAAACAAAGGGACTTACATATGTGGCTTATTCTGGGTGGCAGCAAGACAAATGAATCCCCACACTCACAGAACTAGGTTTAATCACATATACCATTCAAATGTCCTCAACACCACATAATTTCAAAGCTCTGTCCTTGGAACACCCTCTGGGAGCAGGAAAGGAAAGTGGAACCCATACTCTGAGGACAGGGAAAAGGGTAAGGAGCCTCTGAATGTCCAGGTCCAAAGAAATGGAAAGACAGCCATGCTCAAGAATTAGAAGAAGAATTATTGTTAAAATGTCTATATGTCATATAAAGACACAAATATGTCCAAAGCAATCTACATATTTATTGCAATCCTTATCAAAATACAAATGTCATTTTTCACAGAGCTAGGAAAAACAATCCTAGAATTTGTATGGAATCACAAAAGACCCCGAATAGCCAAAGCAACCTTGAAAAAGCAAAGCAAAGCTTGAGGTATCACAATTCTAGATTCAAGTTACATTACAAAGCATAGTAATCAAAACAGTGTGGTACTGGCACAGTAGTAGACATATAGATTAATGGATTAGAATAAAAAACCCAGAATGAACCAGAAATGAACCCTCAACTGTATGGTCAATTAATCTTCAACAAAGCAGGGGAAAATATCCCATGGGACAAAAGACAGTCACTTCAATAAATGTTGTTGAGAAAACTGGGCAGCAATATGGCAAAAGAATGAAACTGGACCACTTTCTTAACCAAACCAAAAAAAAATTAATTCAAAATGGATCAAAGGCCTAAATGTGAGACCTGTAACCATAAAAATCCTAGAGGAAAACACAGGTAGTAACCTCTTTGACATCACCCTTAGCAACTTCTTATTAGATATGTCTCCTGAGGTAAGAGAAATAAAATCAAAAATAAACTATCAGGACTTCATCAAAATAAAAAGCTTCTGCACAGCAAAAGAGACAATCAACAAACCTAAAAGGCAACGTATGGAAGGGAGAAGGTATTTGCAAATGACATATCTGCTAAAGGATTAGTATCCCAAATATATAAAGATCTTATAAAACCAACACCTAAAAAATGAATAACCCAGTTAAAAAGTGGGCAGAAAACATGAATAGATACTTTTCCAAAAACATACAGATGGCTAACAGCACACCAAAAAATGCTCAACATCACTGATCATCAGGGAAATACAAATCAGAGAAAGAAGTGTATCATATGACCTCACTGATATGAGGAATTCTTAATCTCAGGAAACAAACTGAGGGTTGCTGGAGTGGTGGGGGGTGGGAGGGATGGGGAGGCTGGGTGATAGACATTAGGGAGGGTATGTGCTATGGTGAGCGCTGTGAATTGTGTAAGACTGTTGAATCACGGATCTGTACCTCTGAAACAAATAATACATTATATGTTAAAAAAAGAAGATAGTAGGAAGGGAAAAATGAAGGGTGGGAAATCAGTCAGGGAGACAATCCATGAGAGACTATGGACTCTGAGAAACAAACTGAGGATTCTAGAGGGCATGGGGGTGGGGGATGTGTTAGCCTGGTGATGGGTATTAAAGAGGGCACGTACTGCATGGAGCACTGGGTGTTATACAAAAACAATGAATCGTGGATCACTACATCAAAAACTAATGATGTAATGTATGGTGATTAACATAACATAATAAAATAAAATTAAAAAAAAAAAAAGACTAGATAGTGGTCCCACCAAGCAGAGTGGAAATACTTTGCTGTGGGATATATTGTTTTCCCCTAAAATACATATGCTGCAGCCCTAACCCCAGTATCTCAGAATGTGACTGCATTTGACCTAGGGCCTTTAAAGAGGAGACTAATTTAAACTGAGGCCTGTAGAATGGGCCCTCATCCAGTATGACTTCTGTCCTTATAAGAGGAAATTTGGACACAAATTAAAACACCAAGGATGTACATACACGGAAGGAAGACCATGTGAGGACCCAGCAAGAAGGATGCCCCTCTGCAAGCCAAAGAGAGGGAGCTCAGAGAAAACCAACCCTGTTGACACCTTGATCTTGGTTCTAACCTCTGTATCTGTAAGACAATAAATATTTGTTGTTCAAAAAAAAAAACTACAAAGAGATATCACCTCACACCTGTCAGAATGGCTAAAATCAACAACATAAGAAACAATAGGTGTTGGCAAGGATGTGGAGAAAGGGGAACTCTCTTGCACTATTAGTGGGAATGCAAACTGGTGCAGCCACTCTGTAAAACAGTATGGAGGTTCTTCAAAAAATTAAAAATAGAACTATCCTATGACCCATCAATTGCACTACTAGGTATTACCAAACAATACAAAAATATTAATTCAAAGGGATACATGCACCCTGATGTGTGTATATATACATATATATGCATATAAATATCTATATATATAATATTTCTCAGTCATAAAAAATAATGAAATCTTGCCATTCGCAAGGACATGGATGGAGCTAGAGAGTATAATGCTCAGCGAAATCAGTTTGAGAAGGACAAATACCATAGGATTTCACTCTTATGTGGAATTTAAGAAATAAAACAAACATTAAGAAATAAAGCAAAGGGACAAAAAGAGAGAGAGAGAATGACAAACCAAGAAACAGACTCAACTATAGAGAACAATCTGATGGTTACCAGATGGGAGGTGGGTATGGAGGATTGGTTAAATAGGTGATGGGGATTAAGGAGTGCATTTGCTGTGATGAGAACTGGGTGGTTTTGTTTGTTTGTTTTCTTTTATTTTCTTTTTTTTTTTCAATATTTTTAAAGATTTTATTTATTTGAGAAAGAGAGAGAGCATGAGTGGGGGGAGCAAAGGGAGAGGGAGAAGCAAACTGCCCACTGAGCAGGGAGCCCAATATGGGGCTCTATCCCAGGACCCCAAGATCATGACCTAAGCTGAAGGCAGACATTTAACTGACTGAGCCACCCAGGCACCCCTCTTTTTTTAATTTTGTAAAATATTTTAATTTTTTTTATTTGAGAGAGAGAGAGCAGGGGGAGGGGCAGATGGAGAGGGAGAAACAGAGAATCCTGAGCAGACTACTGAGCTCATGACCTGAGCCGAAACCAAGGGTAGGATGCTTAACGAACTCAACCACCCAGGCATCCCAAGCACTAGGTGTTGTATGTAAGTGTTGAATCACTATATTTTAACCTGAAACTAATATTACACTGTATGCTAAGTAACTCGAGTTTAAATAAAAACTCTGGGTGTTATATGCAACTAATGAATCTTTGAACATTACATCAAAACTAATGGTGTACTATATGTTGGCTAATTGAATTTAAATTAAAAAAAAGAAAAAATGAAAAAAGTAAATAAAAACTTTGTTAGTATATGATACATTATTAAATACATGAAAAAAAAAAGAAAAGATGTTCCAATAATATGTCATCAGGGAAATAACAATCAAAACAGTAAGACACTACTGCACACTTATTAGAAAAGCTACATCCAACACCAAATGTTGGTCAGGATGTCAAGCAACAGAAAGTCTCATTCATTGCTGGGAATATAAAAGGTACAGCCAATTTAGAAGACAGTTTGGCAGTTTCCTATAAAACTAAACATGGTTTTTCCATATGACCTAGCGATTGTGCTTCCTTATGTTTACCCAAAGGATTAGAAAACTTACCTCCACACAAAAACCTACACATGGATGTTTATAGCAGCTTTATTCATAATTAGCTAAAATTGGAAGTAACCAAGATCTCTTTTTGGTAGGTGAATGGATAAACTGTGGCATACCTAGACAATAGAATAGTATTTAATGCTAAAAAGAAATGAGATATGACACCATGAAAAGACATACTACTAAGTAAAATCAGTCAATCTGAAATGCCTACATATTGTATGATTCTAAATGCATGGCATTCTAGAAAAGGCAAAGCTGCATAAGTAGTAAAAAGATCAACGATTGCCAGGGGTCAGGGAGGAGGGAGTTATGAATAGACAGAGCACAGGGGATTTGTAGGGCAGTGAAATTACTCCGTATGTTACTATAATGGTGTTTACTATACATGGTGTTATTATACATTTGTCCACACCCATAGAATGTACAAAACCAAGAGTGAGACCTAATTTAAACTATAGGCTATGGGTGATAATGTTGTGTCAAGGTAGGTTCATTAGTGTAACAAATGTACCACTCTAGTAAGAGATGTTGATAATTGAGAAGGTTATTTATGTGTTGGGGCAGGGCATTATATGGAAATTTCCTGTACCTCTTGCTCAATTATATTGTGAAACTAAAACTCCTCCAAAAAATAAAATCTATTTTAAAATACATTAATATAATAAAAAAAAGCTCCAAATAATAGGTATGGTATAACACTTTTCATAAAAATAATATATACATAAATGTATACTTGTAGCTAGAACAAATGTAAAAGGCTGTACATCAAAATAATAGTAACACTTATCTTTGAATATGTACAATTTTATTTCCTTCTTTATAATTTTATTAATTTGTAACTTTTGTATAAGTTAGCAGGAAAGCTGTTTCTATTTTGAAAAACAAAGTTCTGTAAGTAAATATATTTTGTACATTGGTGATGTTTTTCCTTTTTCAAGCAGTATATGTTTGCATTAATGAACCAAAGATCAAAGATGTTTATATTTACAAAAAATATTTTTGTACTGTGTTCATTATTTTTGTGAAGCTAGAAATCAATAACAAACTATTGATTTGGCCTGATCTTCTTGATTTGGAACATCTTTTGCAGTATAAATATGTACCCCAAATCCATAAAACCAAATATAAGCCCTCCAAAATAAATGGATATTTGTGTTATTTCCCATCCTTCCTCAAGATTAATATATAGAGTCTTTAGTACGTGTATATTAGTTGTTCACTATAAAGAAAGGCTCAAATGATAGAATATTTCATAAAAAATACTGTCTTGAAAATTATAAAAAGGAAATTATGTCATAAAAAATACTGTTATTCCTGATAGAGAAGAACACATAAAACCATTATTTCCTCCTCCAGGAGCCTTTCAAGAGACTTCTAATAGAGATATCAGAAACTCTCCATTCGGTGAAACAATATGAACAAATAGGAAGGATTTTACTGCAAGAAGATAGAGGAGACAGAAGTTGTTTAAAAAAAGCAACTGATCTCCATTGTAATTTCTTCATGAAGTATAAGCCAACATTTAAGTTACAGGTTTACTCACATTATTATGGATATTCCTAAAGGTCTAGTCCACTTAGTATGTCATCATTTACTAACATGTGCTCCCTCTGCTGGATTGTGGGCCATACAACAAGAAAGAACATTGGGCATGGACAAATAATTTCACTATTCTTGGTCTTTCTATCCACGTTGTGTGGAATATAAAATTATCAATAATTTTAAATCTGAAATAGATACAAATAAAATGTCATAACTTTGTGGCAGTCAACTTTTTTTGGCTTGGCCTGTCTACTGTTTTTCAAGGAGCATGAAATGTATATTTATAAAGCCAGTGTGTCTTTTGAATTGGGCATTTGTAATTGTGATTTTTTACAGACTGACCATCATCTTTCCTTGATGTTGATATATTATTTTCCTTTTTACTTATTATTGAATCTTCTGTTTGGAAATCTACCTTACAGTTGTATGTTGGTTTATACATTCTTCAATTTCCAGGTAACTATAGTCCTGATTTTCCTAAAATAGTCACAGGTTACATATTGTCCTTGTAAGGGTATTGGATGGGAAATGGTCACCCTAAATGACATATTCATAATCTGCTTGTCATTACCTACCTGGGTATCAGCTTCATATGTTTGCTTCTTTGACAAAGTATAGACTGGTGAATTTCATCTATCCAACTCAGTCCCTTAACTTCCCTTGGAGTAAAATTAATCTGTGAACAAAATGGTAGATAAGCTAAAATATTTGGTGACTATGATAAAAAGCAGAAGCTGTTTTCCATTATTGAGAACTGCTGCTTTTAGGAGGGTAACTGATAATGGCAAAGGGATACATACCTTGTCTGCTTACAAATTCTCAGATCTCTCTGGGAATGACACACCTTGCTTAGCCAAGAGGTATTCCCAATACTTTGTTCTTTGACGCTGTTCTCTGTCCCTTGTGTGCAGTTAAAAAGGACTGCTTTATTCTTGATTACTTTTTTTTTATTTTGATGACTACAGAAACAAAAGGTACTAATGAATAAATAAAAGGCATACCCATGAATAAAATAAAAATGACTGCATTAAAAACAAAAATGAACATTCCACTTCTGAATTCTTTCTGGTGGAATAAATCAGTTAATAAAAGAAATTTAATTGAAAATGGACAAAGCATATCCGTGTTAAAATTATTTAAACTGCAGTGCTTATAAGTGAGACATTATGCATTCAATTTGCTCTGGGGTGCTCACATTGCATCAGCAAAATGACTAGTTAGTTAATTAACTCAGATAATAGTAATGGTATATATTAGTAAATAGAAAACCTAAAGTCCCAAACGACTGTATCTAGACTACTGAAGAACTGTCTTGGACTTTATCTAAAGTGAGATAAAATTTCAGGGTCTATTTTAAAGCAAATTAAAATGAGTAAATGAAATGAGAAAAAAATCATCAAGATAAAACTTGCAAGTAGAAAGTAGATTACATGATTTCCATTAAAAGTTTAAAACCAAGTAAGACACAAAAAAAATCACTTTATGGGGCGCCTGGGTGGCTCAGTTGGTTAAGCGACTGCCTTCGGCTCAGGTCATGATCCTGGAGTCCCGGGATCGAGTCCCGCATCAGGCTCCCTGCTCGGCAGGGGGTCTGCTTCTCCCTCTGACCCTCTTCCCTCTCGTGCTCTCTGTCTCTCATTCTCTCTCTCTCAAATAAATAAATAAAATCTTTAAAAAAAATCACTTTATGGATGTCTACATAGAAAAATGTCTATATAGAAAAACCATTAGTGATTAGAATGCATTACATGAATTAGCCATTCATCTACTCTGTAATTGAAATATATTATCTTTCATATAAATGCTCAACTCCCAAAGTATTCACATGTGGTTCTGACATTTGTTAAACTAGTTTTCTTAAAGACTTAAGCATAAACCAAACTTAACAAAGATCATTTATACATTTGACAAGCTTGAAAAAAAAATTAAAGAACAAAAAGGGGAGAGCAGTTAAGTAGGGGGACCTTTTGTTTGCCCTGTACCTCAAACACAGCTAGATATATATCAAATCATTCTGAAAACCCAAGAAATAGATCTTAGAACTGAGAGAAAAAAACTACACAACTAGAGGGAGAAAACAGGCCACATAATGTGAGGTAGGAGGTGTGGAGACATGATCTGGGGAGAAAAGAACCACAGATGCTGCAGACGGGAGGGAACACTGATTAGAGAGATGAAAAGAAGGGGTGCGGGAGAGAGTGAGAGAGAAAGAACAGCATGCAGGGAATTGCACAAGAAGAATACTTTCCCCAAAACCATTGACTGGGAAAAGAGAGGGGCTAATAATTGCAAGTTTAACAAGCAGCAGAGCTCAAGGTCTGAAGTTTTAGAAGTCTGCACCATCACCAGGGTGGAGCATGGTGGGCATAGTCGTGCTCCTATGGAGAAGGAGTGCAGAGGACTAGGAGCAGACAGCGTGGTCTGAGGGTCCCTTGGGTCACATTGGGAAAGACAGTTCCCCTTCTTGGAGTGCATTTGGGAGATGTGGCATTGCCTCTCTGGGGAAAAAAGACACTATTGAACAGCCCAGTTCATTAGCATAGTAGCAGAGACACCTGATGAGGACAGCTAACCTGGACAGCTGCTTTTTGCTACACTTAACCCTAAACTCTAAGACCCTGTGAGTTTGTGACTGCCCTTCTGGGACAAACCAGCACTAGGCACAGCTCAATGAGACCCTCCCACAGAGGATTAGCAAGGGTCTGTGCCATGCTGAGTCCCTAAAATTTGGAGTTTTGAAACCCAGCCAGCACATCTGAGATAAAACACAGGAGCACTGCACTGCCACGTGGGCAGACCTCTTGGACACGGACAAAGTGGAGACAGGATATAAGTGATGCCTGGGTCACGTGAAGGGAGATTGTTTGCTCTTTTGTGAGGGCTTCCTGAACAGCGGCAAGAGTGAACTCCCCTTTCTAGGGACAAGAGAGCAGGCTGATACATTTTTCCCCCTGTGCATCAGCAAAGACAGACTTCAGTGAACAGCACAGCACCCATGGTGGAGGCTTCAACAGCCTACAACAAACCCTGTGATCCCACCCCCTGGCCCCAGCAATCTACAGGTGCTTTTTTACTAGGGCAGGTGGACCTGAGAGCCAGAGCAGCAACAGGTCCCTCTGCCAAGATCAGCACAAACCTCATGCATGCACTGAGTCTACTGACCACAGAGTTCCTCAAGCCTTCAACTCTAGTAAAATGGGATCTAGCCTCAATGAACAAGGAGACCAAAACACACCTAGTTAAAGCTTGCCACACACAGAGCAGGACCCAAAATTTCCCCAAGCAGTCAAGGAGAAACTGCAGAGGACTGACCTGAAGGAAAAAGCAGTAAAAACACAACAGAAGAGTGTACATAGCATACACCAGAACTACTTCCTAAAGTATCAGGCCTAGGACACTATATGTCCTCTTATTAATAAAGCTATTAAGAGCAAGAGCAGGAGACATAACAGACTTTCCTAACACACAGAAGACAGAGGCAGAGAAAAAAGTGCCAAGACAGTATGATTCAGCTCCTCCCCCACCCCTAAAAAAAATAAAAGAAAAGATCATGGTCAGGAATCTAATCAAAACAGATATAAGTATCATGCCTGATCCAGAATTTAAAGCAACAATCATAAGGATACTAGCTGGGCTTGAGAAAAGCAGAGAAGACACCAGGGAGACTCTTACCACAGAGATAAAAGACCTAAAAACCAGTCAGCCCAAAATAAAAAGTGTCATAACTGAGATGCAAAACTGACTGGATGTAATGAGTATAAGGAAAGAAGAAGTACAGGAATGAATAAGTGATATAGAAGATAAAATTATGGAAAATAATGAATCTGAAAAGAAGAAGCAAAGAAAAATATTGGATCATGAATGTAGACTTAGGGAACTCAGCAAATCCAAAAAAGCATAATAACATTGGTACCATAGGAGTCCTAGAAAAAGAAAGAGAAAAGGGGGCAGAAACTTAAATTGCAGAAATTATAGCTGAAAATTCCCCTAATCTGGGGAAGGAGACAGACATCCAAACCCAGGAGGCACAGAGAACTCCTATCAAAATCAACAGAAGCAGGCCAACACTAAGACATATGTTAGTAAAATCTGCAAAATACAGAGATAAGGAAAAAATCCTGAAAGCAGCAAGGGAAAAGAACTCCCTAAACTACAAGGGAAGACAAATAAGGTCAGCAGCAGTTCTCTACACAGAAACTTGGCAGACCAGAAGAGAGCAACATGATATATTCAACATGCTGAATGGGAAAAATATGCAGCCGAGATTACTTTATCGAGCAAGGCTATCATTCAGAATAGAAGGAGGGGTAAGGAGTTTTGCAGACAAATAAAAACTAAAGGAGTTTGGGACCACTAAACCAGCCATGCAAGAAATATTAAACGAGTCTCTTTGAGTGGGAAAGAATGGCCAAAAGCAACAAAAGCTAGAAAGGCGCATAGAATATCCCCATAAACAACGACTTCACAGGTAATACAACGGAATTAAATTCATATCTATCAACAATCACTCTGAGTATAAATGGACTAAATGCTCCCATCAAAAGATATAAGGTATCAGAATACATAAAAAAACAAGACCCATTTATATGCTGCCTACAAGAGACTCACTATGGACCTAAAGACACCAACAGACTGAAAGTGAGGGGACAGAGAAACATTTATCATGCTAATGGACATCAAAAGAAAACTGGAGTAGCCATACTTATATCAGACAAACTAGATTTAAAACAAAGACTGTAACAAGAGAGAAGAAGCACTAGACCATAATAAAGGGGTCTATCAAACAAGAAGATTTAACAATTGTAAATATTTATGCTCCCAAATTGGGAATATATAAATAAATATATATATAAACGTAAAGAAACTCATTGATAATGATGCAATAATAGTAGAGGATGTTAACATTTCACTGACAGCAATGGATAGATTATCTAAGCAGAAAATCAACAAGGAAACAATGGGTTTGAATGACACACTGGACTGGATGGACTTAACAGATATATTCAGAATATTTCATCCTAAAGCAGCAGAATACACATTCTTTTTGAGTGCACATGGAACATTCTCTAGCATAGATCATATACTGGGTCACAAATCAACCCTCAACAAGTACAAAAATATTGAGATCATATGATTCATATTTTCCAACCAGAGTGCTATGAAAGTTGAAGCCAACCACAAGAAAAAATTTGGAAAGGACATAAATACATTGAGGTTAAAGAACATCCTACTAAGGAATGAATGGGTCAACCAGGAAAATAAAGAAAAAAAAAGAAATAAAAAATATATAGAAATAAATGATAATGAAAACTCAACAGTCCAAAACCTTTAGGATGCAGCAAAAGCAATCATAAGAGTATAGCAATACTGGCCTACATTAGGAAGCAAGAAAAGTCTTAAATACACAGCCTAAAATTACACCTATAGGAGCTAGAAAAGGAAAACAAATAAAGCCTCAACCAGTAGAAGGAGGGAAATAATAAAGATTAGAGCAGAAATAAATGGTATAGAAACAAAAAATCAATAGAATACATCAATGAAACTAGGAGCTGGTTCTTTGAAAGAATTAATAAAATTGATAAAACCCTAGCCAGACTTAATCAAAAAGAAAAGAGGACCCAAATGATATAATCACAAGTGAAAGAGTAGACATCACAACCAACAACACAGAAATACAAACAATTATAAGAGAATATTATGAAAAATTATATGCCAACAAATTAGGCAATCTGGAAGATATGGATAAATTCCAACAAACATATAAACTACCAAAACTGAAACAGGGAGAAATAGAAAGTTTGAACAGACCCATAGCCAGCAAAGAAATTAAATCAGAAATCAAATATCTCCCAACAAACCAAAGTCCAGAGCCAGATGGCTTCACAGGGGAATTCTCCCAAACATTTAAAAAGAATTAATACTTATTCTTCTCATACTGTTCCAAAAAATGGAAATGGAAGGAAAACTTCCAAATTCATTCTAGGCCAGCATTACCTTGATTCCCAAACCAGACAAAGACCCCACTGAAAAGGAGAATTACAGGCCAATACCCCTGATGAACAGGGATGCAAAAATTCTAAGGTACTAGCAAATTGAATCAAACAGGACAGTCAAAGAATTATTCACCATGATCAAGTGGGAATTATTCCTGGACTAAAGGGGTTGCTGAATATTTCCAAATCAATCAACATGATTCACCACATTAATAAAAGAAAGCATAAGAACCATATGATCCTCCCAACAGATGCAGAAAAAGCATTAGACAACTTACAGCATTCATTCTTGATAAAAACCCTCAACAAAGTAGGGATAGAGGGAACATACTCAACATCATAAAGGCCATATAGGAAATACACACATCTCATATCATCCTCAATGGGGAAAAACTGAGAGATTTTCCTCTATGGTCAGGAACAAGACAGGTATATCCACTCTCACCATTTCTGTTTAACATAGTCCTGGAAGTCCTAGCCTCAGCAATCAGACAACAAAAAGAAATAAAAGGTATCCAAGGAAGAAGTAAAACTTGCATTATTCACAGATGAAATCATAGTCTATGTACAAATTCCAAAACACTCCACCAAAAAATTTGCTAAAAGTGATACATGAATTCAGCAAAGTTGCAGGAGAAAATATCAATATACAGAAGTCTGTTGCATTTCTATACACCAGTAATGAAGCAGCAGAAAGAGAAAACAAGGAATTGATCCCATTTCCAAATGCATCAAAAACCATAACATACCTAGGAATAAATTTAAGCAAAGAGGTAAAAGATCTGTACTCTGAAAACTATAGAACACTTATGAAAGAAATTGAGAATGACAAAAGGATTTGGAAAAACTTTCCATGCTCATGGATTGGAAGAACAAATATTGTTAAATTCTATTCTACCCAAAGCAGTCTACACACTTAATGCAATCCCTATCAAATTCCACCAGCATTTTTCACAGAGTTAGAACAAAGAATCCTAACATTTGTATGGAACCACAAAAGGGGCCAAAGAGCCAAAGCAATTTTGAAAAAGAAGAACAAAGCTGTAAGCATCATAATTCCAGACTTCAAGCGATATCAAAAAGCTTCAGTGATCAAGACAGTATGGTACTGGCACAAAAACAGACACATAGATCAAAGGAACAGAATAGAAAACCCAGAAATGGACCCACAACTCTATGGTCAACTAATCTTTGACGAAGCAGGAAAGAATATCCAACGGAAAAAAGATAGTCTCTTCAACAAATAGGTTTGGGAAAACTGGACAGCAACATTCAGAAGAATAAATCTGGACAAATTTATTATACTATACACAAAAATAAATTCAAAATATTAGAAACACCTAAATATGAGACCGGACACCATCAAAATCCTGAATGAGAACACAGGCGGCCCACTTCTTTACATCGGCCATAGCAACTTCTTACTAGACAAATTTCTGGAGCCAAGGGAAACAAAAACACAACTGAACTATTGGGACTTCATCAAGATTAAAAGCTTTTGCACAGTGAAGGAAACAATCAACAAAACTAAAAAAAAACAACATTTGGAATGGGAGAAAATATTTGCAAATGACATTTCTAATAAATGGTTAGTATCCAAAATCTATAAAGAACTTATCAAACTCAACACCCAAAAAACAAATAATCCAGTTAAGAAATGGGAAGAAGACATGAACAGACATTTTTCCAAAGAAGACTTCCAGATGGCTAACAGACACATGAAAAGATGCTCAACATCACTCATCATCAGGGAAATACAAATCAAAACCATAATGAGATACCAACTCACATATGTCAGAATGGCTAAAATTAACAACACAGGAAACAACAGATGTTGATACGGATGCAGAGAAAGGGAAACCCTCTTGCACTGTTAGCGGGAATGCAAACTGCTACAGCCACTCTGGAAAACAGTATGGAAGTTCCTCAAAAACTTAAAATAGAACTACCTTACAACCCAGCAATTGCACTACTAGGTATTTACCCAAAGGATACAAAAATACTGATTTGAAGGTCACATACACCCCGATGTTTATAGCAGCATTATCAGCAATGGCCAAATTATGGAGAGTTCAAACGTCCATCAACTGGATAAAGAATGGTGTGTGTGTGTGTGTGTGTGTGTGTAATGGAATATTACTTAGTAATTAATAATGAAATCTTGCCATTTACAACATCATGGATAGAGCTAGAGTGTATTATGCTAAGCGAAAAAAGGGATATTTTATTTCACTTATATGTGGAATTTAAGAAACAAAAGAGATGAATATACATGATGGAAAAAAAATAAGAGAAGGAAGCAAACCATGAGAGACTCTTAGCTATAGAGAACAAGGCTTGATGGAGGGGGGTGATGGATTAAATGGGTGATGGGTATTAAGGAGGGCACTTGTGATGAGCACTTGGTATTATATGTAAGTGATGAATCACTGAACTCTACTCCTGGAACCAATATTACCCTATATGTTAACTAAATAGAATTTAAATAAAAATTGAATCAAATAACAAAGAAAACAAGGAGGGCCTGAAGGTCTCTAAAGATAAAGCAGTTTGATGGAGCAATCAGAATTTTGAGTAGTAGAAGAAATATGAGTAATTAACACAACAGTATTTCTATATCTTAAGTAAAGCTACAAGTTAGCTCTGAACAAGAAAACCCTGAGCTTAGTTGTCTAATGTTACCAAAAGTCACATGAGAAGGGCTAAATGAGCACTTTATTAGAAAAAAATCATTTGATTTAAGAAACTAGTGTCCCCTAGTCCTGTAAAGATTAAAAGATAAAGCAACAATGAGATAAGTATTTGGGAGCTAAAAGTGATAGGAGGAGTGTCTTTTGAAGGAAAGAATAAAATAAGAAAGGGAGGACAAAAAGGAAAGGAAGGGGGAGGATTGATTCTAAATGATCTATCACGGGGATTTACAGTTGCACTGTGAAATTATACGTGAAATATTTTTATCATAGGGCTCTAAGCAAGGAGAATGAGATCCCTGATAAATTCTCTTGGAAATTAATATTTTTAGGCTTGCTGTTAATATTTTTTCTGATTTCTCATTGTAATTATTCCCAATTACTATGTATAAATCCTTTTTCAGATGGATTTCAAGGTCCATAGAAATATTCTGAAAGCAAAAGTATTAGAAATTATATATATATATATAAACATACACACCTGAAGTAGTAATCTGCTCATTTTGATTATTTTAATTCTCTAAATCGGGTGTCAGTAATATTTCCGGAGTGAGATGCCTAATTGCTGACCTCTGTCCTTCTCTTATGCATTGCAGAGACAGGTGGTATGAACAAAGAACTCCAGGAAGATACTTGCATTTAAATAGCTCCCCATTTTTTCCAAACAATTGTAAATTAATTATATAAACAAGCTTAAATGTTTTTCCTTTAAAGCCTATTATGACCTAGGCATTATGCTGAGCACTACTGATACAATCAAGCAAAACAGACATGCTCCCAGCCCTAATGTTGCATGAATGCATGGTGAAAACTTCTTTCAGCAGCCCTAAGGTGCCCATAGTTCACATTCAGAATTAAATTTGAAAAGATAGTTATTTGCAAGCCATGGTACAAGAAGTAAGAAGGCTATTAAAATAAACTGCTCTTGGGGCGCCTGGGTGGCTCAGTCAGTTACACCTCCAACTCTTGATTTCAGCTCAGGTCTTCATCTCAGGGTCATGAGATTGAGCCCCATGTGGGGCTCTGAACTCAGTGGGGAGTCTGCTTAAGATTATCTCTCTCCCTCTCCCTCTGCCCCTTTCCCTGCATTTCTCTCTCTCCCTTTCTGAAAAAATAAAATAATCTGCTCGTTTCCCTAGCTTTGACAATCAGTTACTGAGAAACACCAAATACAATAAATTTGTGGAAGGCTGAAAAAGAAAAATTGCTCTCTAGTTGGCTTACACAGTTGATTCTCATCAATTACAATTCTGAGAATTCTAAAGGAGAGTTGATGAATAAATAAAAGATTAAATGTAAGTACTTCTTTTCTCAATATGTCTGTTATCTCATCACTAAACTATGAACTCCTTGAGGGAAGGACCGTTTCCTAATCATCTTTGATTCCCCAGTTTATAGACCAGAGCATAGTATGGACTGTGTGCTCAATACTTATTGGAGAATTGACAGAATATTGAATTCACCACACTACAATACATACAGTTTCTACTTGTGCATCTGATACTTGCAGGCGAGAACTGAAAGTATAATTATTTAAGAAAGACATCTCATGAGGTTTTAACTGCATTAATTAAAAAAAGAATTACATGTTTAGGAAAGCAGCAATGTCACTGGGTAGATTTCACTCTGGTTCTAAATACTCAATCAGCTTTTCCACTACTTTGTGGTGATACCAGCTGCTGGAACATAATCTGAAAAAAAAAAAAAACTTCAGTGTGTCACATTTTGACAAATATGATTGTTGGGTTATCTTTAGTAAGTAAAATAAAATTTCCACTTTAACTTTTAAATGCTTTTGTTAACCATTTTGTAAAGAATACAATGTAAATGGACAACTTCAAAATAGTTGAAAAGGATTTTGGAAAGATGCTTTTGGAAAGCATCTCAAGGTAGTAAATTTAGTCATGAAGTTTTTATGCATCTAGACTCTCCAGCTTGGGTTACCAATTTTCCTTTCATTTATTTATGGCAAACTCAACACATAGAACTTTTAGTGATGCTGGCCAAATAATTGAATTAAATAAAATGTGTCAAATCAAACTGAATTTACTTAATATCTATATTTATATATATAAATATATAAAAATATATATTTAGTCATTATTTAATAAAGATAGTCTTGAACGTAGGTTTTGTTAAATGAGAGATGAGAATTTTAACATTTGAAGCATTTAACGTATATTACATAATTTTCCTCAAACTGTCTTTATAATAATATTTTAATAGACATGAATGTTGAAATATTTTCTTTCATCTTTTAAGGAAAAAAAACCCTAAACTTCCAAAAATGGAGTTAAATAGGTGATGTGGATTAAGGAGTGCACATGTGATGAGCACCAGGTGTTGTATATAAGTGCTGAATAACTAAATTGTACACCTGAAAATAACATTACACTCTAGGTTAATTAACTGGATTTTAAAAAATAAAAAAATACAGAGCTTCTATCACAAACATACCATATAATCTCAGATTCTAAGTTAAATAAATTTTGATTAAGAAAATAAAGTTTTATTGGGCGCCTGGGTGGCTCAGTTGGTTAGGCGACTGCCTTTGGCTCAGGTCATGATCCTGGCGTCCCGGGATCGAGTCCCGCATTGGGCTCCCTGCTCCTCCCTCTGACCCTCCCCCGTCTCATGTGCTCTCTGTCTCTCTCATTCTCTCTGTCTCAAAATAAATAAATAAAATCTTAAGAAAAAAAAAAAAGAAAAGAAAATAAAGTTTTATTGAAATCTTAGGTAACATTTACTCAAGACAAATATCAGAAACAGTAAAAATTCTTACTTTTGTATCTTCAGTCAAATCTGCATATAATAGTGCATATATTTCAGATATTTAAAACCTCTTATTGCCGTATGTGAAAACTAACAAGAGAAGTAAAGTATCTTTGTCCAGGTATGAAATTTTCAACCATTTTTACATGCAGACCACAGATACGGCTCTTTTCTGGAAAATTATTATGATCTCATCAGCACCAGAATGCATTCAACACAATGCACTGTCAAACAAGAACATAAAGTTTTAAGTAAAACTGAGTGAAATAACCTTTGTAAGACTCTAATACTACAAGTATAACTCCCTAAATTACTCCTTTTTATGCATGAAATTATTCATTCACTAGTTACTTGGATCCATTTTCTAATATGCCTTCCAATTGAATAATTATTTAAAATAGTAGAGACATTAAGCAGAAAAATACTTCACAGAGAAGTTCAAAGAGACATAGACAGTGGAGAAGAACACAGAATACAGCTAGCAATAGCAAAACTGTGAAGCAAGATGTGTTTAACAGATATGACCTACATCCTTTGTGTCTCTTTGTAAATCCTCCTTCCCTTGCTAGAGGTACAGGGCCTTTGGGCAAATCAGGCCTACCCTGAGGTAGAAAAAAATAATCTGATAAATTTATTCATGAAAATTTCTTAATGATTATAAAGACACTTCCACCTTTTTTGTCACCCTTTCAAAATTTTAATCATAGACACTCAACATAGGAAAGAATCTTAAGGGTCATCTAGTTCAGTACTTCCAAAAATTTAAATTCCCCAAATCAGTAAATTTCCTTTTATTTTGTAAATGTCTATAAGTTACCAACTTGTTTTGCTAAGTAAGAATATTTAAATTTTTTTCTAACATCATCATTTCAAAAAGGAAAAGACATTTTAAAACGAAAAAGGTGAATAAATTTAGCTGCATAAAAATTCACATTTTATACATTTTATTTGTTTTTCTCGTTATGCCAACACTTGATTATTCTGTCTAATAGCCCTACATGCACTTGCCCAGATATTTGAACATCTCACATGACAGAGAATCTGTTATGTCCTGAGACAATCTATTCCATTTTTGGTCAGTTGTGACTGTTAGAAAGTTTTGCTTTGTATTTAGACAAAGTTTGTCTCCTTTTTACTCCCATCAATTGATTTAATTCTGCTTCTTGGAGTCTTAATCAAGTTGAATCCTTCTTCTATAGAGTATTTCTTTAGACATTTGAAGACCTCTGTTCTCCACCTCCACCTCCAAGCCTTCATTACACAAAATAATCTTTTAACAAGCTAAATATCCTCCATTTTCTTTAGCTGCTCTTCATGTGATGTGGCCTCGCTTCATTTTCATCACCTTGGTCAATCTTACCACTTCAAGTCTTTTCTATGACTGACATGACTGATTGAATGAATGTTTATACCTCTCAGAATAGAATTCAGTTTATCAATTACCCTCTTCAAGTGTGGCACTAATAGCTGGATTAGATCTTTAGAGGCCCCACATATCAAGAAGATGTGGGTTTCAAAAAAAAAAGAGGGCGCCTGGGTGGCTCAGTTGGTTGAGCGACTGCCTTCGGCTCAGGTCATGATCCTGGAGTCCCTGGATCGAGTCTCGCATCGGGCTCCCTGCTCGGCAGGGAGTCTGCTTCTCCCTCTGACCCTCCCCCCTCTCATGTGCTTGCTCTCTCTCATTCTCTCTCTCTCAAATAAATAAATCTTTAAAAAAAAACAAGCAAACAAAAAAAGGAGATATGGTTTCATTTCTCTGCACCTCCCAATGTCATATAAAATAAAACAGAACTAAAAATTAATTAATTAATTAATTAAAAAATAAAGCAGAACTAAAGATCAGATAAAAATATGATTTTTAAAAAAATAACACAAAATTAAATGAGGACTGAAATTTAAATATTACTAAGCACATAATGGTGGCACCGGAACTGAGCTCAGTACTCAAGGTGTAGTTTGATATGCATGGAACAAAAAAAGTTATTACTTCCCTTAGACACAAGGTCTTGATTACAGGGAGCAACCACAAATTGTTTCCTTAACTAGCTAATCCAATCAACAGAATAGTAAACTCTGTCAAATAACTTAATTGAGTAATTCTTTACTAAATTGTTTGAATCCACAGACTCTTCCAGTTGTAACATATGTAAGACACAGTAGTAGTCTTCTCTATGGTTTCACTCCTTGCCCATGTTGAAAAACTCATCTTAATCAACTTTATAAAGTTAGCTATTAAAAAGAATAACATTTTCTTTTCAACTTTATCTCTTATCAGCATAGTCTTTTATTTTACCTCCAGGCCTGCTGCTGATTTTCCCTCAACATGAACACTTTGGTGTGGAAGGAACTATTGTTTCATTGAGTAGGTTTCTCTTTTGACTTTTCAGCAGAGTTTGCAGTGAATAAAAAAAAGAAAAGGAAAAAACCTTTCTACTTTTCTTCATCCTACCTCTGTCTTCTATTACTCTAAACTCTGCAGAGAAAAACAAATCCTACTTCTTTGGGTTTGTTTATATGTTTTATTTTGCTTTGTTTTTCTTCCTCTTTTTGAAAACATACAAAAATCATACCATTTATTTGTTCTGTTTTATTTCATGTACTGCTTTTAATAGAGTGTATTTAATAGAGTGTATTTTAATAGGGTGTATTTAATAGAGTGTATAAGAAAGGTTAAGGACAGGAAGAAAAGATATACTCCATTTATGCAAGTATTTTAATTATTTTCTGATTCTGAACTTAATTTCTCTCATAAAACCTGATATGAGAATTTAAAGTTCCAAACATTCATTCACTCACTCAATATGTTTCACTGTTAATAATTTAATAAAATAAAGGAAGATAGCTTACTTATAACATGAGATTTTAAGGTGAAGAGAGATGATTTGGAGAAGGCAAACAAAAAACAGCTTCTGGTAGTGTACAAATCTTTCAAGAGTAATTTTAGAGGAAATGTGTCATAATATTCAATTGTCAAATTGTTGCTGCCAAGAAGGGAGCATGGCACAGTAAAACTCTTAAAAGATCTAGATTTGAATCTCTATTTTTCCATTTCCTTAGACCTCAGTTAGTACATGTTCAAAATAGAGAAAATGATAATACTGGCTTTTACTACATCACAGAGTTTGTGAATTTCAAAGGAGATACAGGATGCCTTTCCTAATGATCCTCCAAGCAATATAAGGCTTTCAGACTACACAGTCTTGTAAGAAGCACCTTGTATTTCTTTTTTATGGTATTATTTTTAAATTTAAATTAATAATTTATGTTATTGTTTTTAATGTCTATAATTCCTTTCAGACTAAACTCCTTGAGAGTTGGGAATGCTTACTATCTTGTATACATACTGTCTTATTTCTGACAAAGAATGGAGTACACTACACAAAGTAGTCAATGTATAAATATTTGATGAATGAATGAAAACACTTTGTAAACTTTATAGCATACTGATTTTGCTATTGCCATGTTCTCTTAAAAGTGATGACAAAAAATCAGACTCTGTTCTTATCACAAAAAAAGAACAAAATAAAAATTTTGGAGGTGATGAGTATATTTAGTACTTTGAATATGGTGATGATATCATGGGAGTATGCATATGTGCTAAATTATCAAAATGTATAAATAAAAAATGTGTACTGTGTATATAACAGTTGTACCTCAATGGAGCTTAAAAACAAAAAAAAAATAATAATTAGAAATCTAAATGGAATTATAACCTTATCATTTTTAACATTAAAATATCAAAACAACTAGTTAAATCAGTGAATTCAAATAGACTGAATTATTAACATTCTTGTAAATACCAGTGTTTTCCTTCATCAAACATTACTTTTTTTTCTATCCTAATGATATAAGCTATTCTCAAACATATTATATATATATATAATTCAATGTATATTCAAATACACACTGTGGTACAGTTCTCTTGGATTTTAAGTGACTTTAAAGAGTGGTATACCATTCCAAGTGCTGAGTAACTAAACTATGATAAGAACTTATTTCTTTCCCTGCATCCTCACTTCCTTCCCTGTTTGTGGCTTCACATCCTGGAGCTTCATTATGGCAGCAGTCAAAAGGGCTCAGTGACCAAACCTAAAGGATTAATTCCTCTGAGCAGTGTATTACATAAGCTATTTCTATAAGCCACAAATCCCTCTATATTCCCTTTCTGCACTCCCCCTAACCCCCCACCAACATGAACATACAGATGTATTCCACTCTAATAAAGTTCACAAAGGGCTCAACAGACAAAAAATTTTAAAAATACTATATTTGCTTACAATTTGTTGAGTTTCACTATTGCAGAGTACATTTTCATAATGTGCAACATCATCATTATGCAATAATGTAAAACGTCTCTCATATTTTACAGAGAATTATTGTCTCCGAAAGTTGTTAAAAGATAGTTATTTTATTTTTTTAATTTTTAAATATAACTCATCTCATGAGTTTATGCTGATATTTCCAGTTCAAATATAGTACTACATGATTTCACTGAAAAAAATATAGTTATTTTAATTTGCACAGACTGAAAGGTGATTCCAAAGTTTAATCTGAAAGGAGAGTCATGATGACCTCTGGTAACTAGTTTGATGGCTTAAAGAAAAATGTCATCTTTTATTTTTTATAAGAAAAAGCATATAGTCATAAACCATATTCAACAAGGGAATATATGAGGGATTCTATATAATATAAAGAGAGGAAATGTAACTTCCTTATTTAAAATTAAATCTGATAGAATTAGTAGTCATGTTATTAGAGACAGGATAAATGTCAAGAATTCATTACTTTGTTTCAATCTTAGTTTATCAGAAATCTGTCCTATGACACATAATAACTTGTACTGTTCTGCAGGTTATTTGATAGCAAGTTCAACAGTGTAGGTGAGTGACAATGTGAGCTGCATGATAATGGCTCTCCAGGGAAATTGGCCTATAGGACACATTTAGGCATATATGAACCTTTATTCCAATGGCAGAAAAAATATTCAAAAGTTTATTTTTGCTCTCATAAGATCATCAGCTAATATGCAGAAAGTCAATTCAAACAAGGAGGTAGTCTTGGAAAAACGACATAAAAAAACAATATATTGACTTTCTGGTCTAAACTGAAAATATTCATCATTGTGTGTGTTGAAAGACATGAAGTTATTGTATATAACAAAATTTATATTATGCATTTTTCATCTGTTACAGAACGATATATTAAGAGGAACGGTAGTCCAATTTGATTTGGTATTAAAAAAATAGAAGAATTAATGAGCAAGCACATAAACTGTTTTGATTTTTCCCTATACAATAAAGATCAACATATGAATATGAACTCCACTAGCTCAAAGGTTTGCTGAAAACAAATCTATCGAAATATTTTAAGTTTACTGCACAATTCAAAGATAGACATTAATATATAGTAGTGTTTTTCTCCAAGAAGTTGTATTAAGCTTGAAATTTGAAATTAAAAAAATTAAAAGGAATTTGAAATTTAGTGGATACCTGATTATTCTCCAGTATATGGAAAACGTATTAGAAATGTGTAAACAGAAATGTATAAATTAAATTCCAATTTAAGCATATGTATCATTCTTCTCAAATGATAGAGACAGCTCTTTTAAGCCTTTAGCTATGGAGATGCTGGTAAATGGCTGCCCACCCTTACATAGTGATATAAAAACTCCCACAGCATGACCCTTCCTTTTGAGTTGTTGCTGTGCATTGGAACTTTGGATAGGTTAATTAAGTCTCCCTTTTCCCTAGCATCTGTAGATTTACAACTTTAATATTTCTGCTTATTACAAGACATTCATGTTTTCCTTGCAAAGTTTATGTGAGGAAGAGTAATGAATTTTTTGAGAGGTTTGCAATCATTGTATTAAAGAACAAAAAATGAGAGAAGGTAAGAAATAAGAGGTGATAGCTAAATTGTGTTGGTCCAAACTTGAGTAGATCATAATGAGGTGAAGGGAAGTGGGCAGGGAAGAAAGAGCACCATTAATTGTGAAGTCAGATGCTGTAGGGAAGTCAAAACTTACACCACAGGGTGTAGAGAGAACAATCTTAAATTGTAAAGGGGCCTTGCTAGAAATTCCTTTTGTTTTCGTATGCAGCACTGCCATATGTTTCAGTTACCTAAGACTGACTTGGACATATGAACGTATAAGGGTACTGATTTTCACCAAATCAGCCTTATTGGCAAATATTTAAATTTCTTCTGTTTTCTTCACAACTCAATTTGGAAAATAAGAACAACCCTTGGCTTTATGTCTGGTACAAATGTCTCTATTGTTGAATATTTTAAACCACATTCATCAGCAAAGCAAAGAAGCTTTCATGTTCGATGCCTTCTCTCTGCATCAAGCCTTTTTGACATGAATAAAAACTTAAAAGACTTCAAAAATAGTTATAAGCATATATGTTTAGCCAAGTAGAGGGTTCTGCCAATATAGCATGTAAAATAGCCTAAAATAACAGTAGTTAACATGGATTTCAAAGAAAATAATATATAATATATAAATTATGTTATTTTATTTATGAAAATTTTTATTAAATCATATATTCAAATGGATTTTTTTTCACTGATCCTCAGATACATCCCCTACATTAGAGGAAACAAGTAAGCCTAAAGAGTGCTTTTGCACACAAGAAACCATCCACATTGTATCTAGTCAAGCTGTGGAACACTTTTGAGAAATACAGAAAAAGTGTGGGTCATAGAACCTCTGTATGGTTTTGCTGAATTGCTGTTTTTAAGAAACTCATTCCAAAGCAAAGGAAAAAAATCACAGAGCAACTGGGAGCTTTTTAAAATTTATGAATTATACTTGCAAATGCAACCAAGAATGGACCACCAAATTATCAGACAAAATGTCAAATCAAGGTTTAACTTTTCCTTGTGATAAACTCCTTCAGTTAATCTATTTTGCTGAGAATTAGGGTATCCAGACCTAAATACTGAATAATCAGATAATAATAAATCACTTCCATTATCTTACCTTAATTCAGAGTGGAGAGCCATTTTGCTACCAGGGTATAAATTCAGAACTACCTCATTTCTTGTTGAAATAACAACCTCCTAAATGACCTTCTTCTCCTGGCTTTTCTGATGCCCCATTCCATTCTGATGTCAGAATCATCTTTGTAAAATGCCAGTTTGCTTGTGGCATGCTCCTGCTGAAATTTTTTTAATGACACCCTATTGCTCACAGGTTAATGTCCAAGTGCCTTAGCTAAAAGTAGGTCAAAACTACTTTTCTTCAATCATTTCCATCCCCCATCCCTTCTGCAGTCTTACTCCTCTCTTCTATATCTGGTAAATGTCTGTTTGTCATTCAAGGCCGAGGTTGAATGTCACCTCTCTTATGAATCTTCCTATGACTTCCCCCAAATGAATTAGTCAATTTCTCCTCTGAGTTCCTATAAAACTTAACCCATGCAATATGCAGAGTGGAAAGGGCATGAGAGGGAAAAGGAGTAATTGTAGAACAATGGATTTCATAAAAAATGTACCTAAGAGGCTGCCAACTGTAGCCCCTACTTTAACCAAAACACATTAAATTTTATATTTTATATACATTATTCATTCTGGTAAAGATCTTATTTCAACAAATGTTATGTCTCAAGGAAAGAGGCATCATAAAACACAAGTGTAGTGGAAAAAAACATAACCTTTGGAGGCAGAGAGCACTAAGTTTTAAATAATTACTTTTCCACTTACTAGATGTATGGCTTTGGGCAAATCAATTCTTCTACCTACTTCTCTAATATCATCACTTGCCACTTAACCTCCTTGCAAGTTACACTTAAGTTGAGATGAGCAATTAGAGGCTTTATAAACATTTCACACTATTTCATACCATATTCAAACAAGCCAGTCCATGTTTCTGGAATGCTTTTATACCACTACTTTCCTGTCAAACCCTTTCATATTTCCAGAGCCAGTTGAAGTATTACTTTCTCTTTTAAGTCTAACCTCAGGCAGAGCTTGATAGTCTCATCTCTTTGAGCTCACTTTGTGATATACAAACTCTATCATATGTTGTCACTCTGTGTTTCCTGTATCTAGGACTGGGTAAGTTCCAATATAACCCTATTAATTGTTATAATATTGCAATACTGTATAAAATGTGGTTAAGATCCAGTGTCTCAAACCAAATCCCTTTTGCCTCTTGTCATCTCAGTTCTTCACCTAGGACACCCCCTTCAAACCTCCAATGACCAAGCAATTAAAGGATTAATACTTGAACTCTGGAACTCTGCTCTAGGTAAGGCTTGCATTTAATATGATCCATCAGTGCCAATGTTATTCTGATTGTTAATATCTGAACACGGTTTCTGCTTATCTTCTTATTAGAAGATGAATCACCTGGGAGCATGGTTTGGGTTGTTCATCCTTGTATCTTTGATGATGGAACCCCTGTTGCTCCAGCTGTTAACTATCTGGCTATTCCTTCATTTCAGTATTCCTCTCCCTTCTGTATCAATTATCTTCTACCCCCATGAAATCCTTACCTAGGCCTACCCTACTTGGACCTATGACTGGGTTTTACCCTTACTTGATCTTTACATACAAAAACTACTTCTTTTTCTCAGTTGCACATATAGGAAAATGTAAAAGTAGTTTTTGAGTGAAAAGCATATATTTGTATATGTATTGTTAACTATAAACTATAATAAAAATTACGTGGTTTACAAATACATCTCACAAAACACAGATGCTTAATGAATACATTGTTTTCAATTATTTATCAATAAGTACTGCTTTATTTTTTTGTCCTTTACCCCCACTCCTTATTTATTGTCCAAAATGTTACCACTAACTATTCTATACAGCACCCACTGTACATTCTGAAAAGATTATCCCATCTCATATATGAATCACTGCTGAATACAATTACTATAATATTGCAACTATCAAAATCCTCCTTGGAAAGATAGCTGCTATGAATGAGAAAATAATCTCTTAAATTTAAATTAATATCAAAATATATAAAAGAGTTGAAACAAGGGTTTTCTTAAATAAAAATACTATCATTAATCTAGAAACTTGAAGTAGAACTTGATTTACATCCAAAAAATATAATTACAGTCATGAGAAGATTCTGGTGGATGCTTGTTTTCACTATGGAATCACCCTTTTTTCTACATCAATCTTTTAAGGAAAATTATCTGTACCTATATTAGACCAAGCACAAAATAAAATATGATTATTGTAATAGTAGTAGAATTTTCATTATTTGAAAGTTGCATGCTATGCTGTTTTTGTTAACTGATTCATTCATTACACAAACATACGTTGAATATTAGTTCTGTGCCAGTTGTTAAGAAAACAAAAATATAATGTATGATACTAAAGTGCCCAAATTAGCAAACCAACATATTTTTTTAAAAAAGTATTTATGTGAAAGTCAATTAACTGCTAAGACTTACCCTCCCTTCCAGAGCACAGTCAAAAAACAGAAAAAAAAGTAAAAATAAAAATATCCTTTGAAGACATGCTCCTTATAATGGTAGACAAAAACTTAAAAGGATAGAAAAAAAAACAATTAATTGTCAAAACAAAACAAAAAGGTCAGTATGTAATGATGAATGTTTATTTCATCAGGATAAAGTAAATGAATGTACTAAATGAATACATGCCTAATACCATAAGCAAAACTGACTAAACATATAGGATAATTAGACAAATCCACAATCATATTAAAGGTTTTAACACACCTGTATGTGCAATTGATAGAACATGGAGAGAAAAAAATCATTATAAATATAGATTGTTATATATAATAATTATATATAATATATTATACATAATATATATTATATATAATATAAATATTATTACTAAAAAACTAGACTTCATGCAGATATGTTTACATCAATGTACCCAAAAGTGCAGAACACACATTCTTTTCAAGAACACATAGATTATTTCTTTTTAAAAAAGACCATATATGTGCCCTAAAAGGAGATATCAACATATACCAAATAACTGGAATAATGCAGAATGTGTCACAATGTAAATATGGTCAAAGGAGAAAAAAAAAGATAACCAGAAACATCTCCATAACTTTTAAAATTAAGAATACACTTTTAAATAATTTATTAGACAAAAAAGAAATAATGGGAAAAAAAAGAAAATATTTTAACTAAATAATAATGAGAATACTAAGTATCAGAACCTGTGGGGGTCAGAAAATGAGTAGTCTTAAAATCTTATATTAGAAAAAATATAGAAATTAGCTTATAATTCATCTTAAGAAATTAAATGGATATCAAAATAAACCCAAATAAAGTAGAAGAGAAAATAGGATAAATTAAGAGATTAATAAAGAAACAATCTTACCATAAAGATTGGAAAAGCTAACAGTTAGTTCTCAAAAAGATTTATAATACACACCCCTCTTACAAATGATCAAGAAAAAAAAAGTAAACACAAGTAACCAGGATCAAAAATTAAAAAGGGACAAAACCAAAAATCCTTCAGTAATTATAAAGATAAGAGATTATTGTGATTAAAAGCATGACACTCCAAGTAGAAAATTTAGTTGAGATGAACATATTTCTAGAAAAATGCAGGTTATCAAAACACCAAAAAAAAAGGAAGACTGATTAGTTTTATAATGAATAAAGACATTTAATTCACATGCTAACATTCTCACTAAGGAAATTCATACCCAGATAACTTCACCATTGAAAGAAGTAGCTTTAGGCCATATGCACACCAATGTTCATAGCAGCAACGTCCTCAATAGCCAAACTGCGGAAAGAGCCAAGATGCCCTTCAACAGATGAATGGATAAAGAAGATGTGGTCCATATATACAATGGAATATTACTCAGCCATCAGAAAGGATGAATACCCAACTTTTACATCAACATAGTTGGGACTGGAGGAGATTATGCTAAGTGAAAGAAGTCAAGCAGCAAAAGTCAATTATCATTTCACTTATTTGTGGAACATAAGGAATAGCATGGAGGACATTAAGAGAAGGAAGGGAAAAATGAAGGGAGGGAATTGGAGGGGGAGACAAACCATGAGACACTATGGACTCTGAGAAACAAACTGAGGGTTTTAGAGGGGAGGGGGGTGAGGGGATGAGTTAGACCAGTGATGGGTATTAAGGAGGGCACGTATTGCATGGAGTACTGGGTGCTATATGAAAAACATTAAAAACAATGAATCATGGAACAGTCTATATGGTGACTAACATAATATAATAAAATTAAATTAAATTAAAAAAAGAATTAACTTCAGTCTTACACAAGCTCTTTCAAGGAATAAAAATAAATAAATAAATTTTAAAAAAGATATGTTTCAAAATTTATGTATGAGGCTACCATATCATTGATAGCAAAATGTCAAAAAGAGCATAATAATATCAGCAAGATGGTAGAACAGAAAGTCTGAGATGTAATTCTCCCACAGAAACATCAATAAAGCAACAAAATACAGGCCAAAAAAAAGAAAAAGAAAAAAAGAAACCTATGTGAGAATTCCAGAACCCAAATTAGAAGTTGCTGTACTTCAGGAAAGCACAAATCTGAGAATAGCTACACTGGAATGGGTAAGAAAGGCCATTTCAATATTTTTATCTTGGGTTCATTAAACCATGGCCCTTATCTGGATTTTCATTTTCTTCTGGAAACTCCAGTTTATTTAGCAAAGATATTACCCAAAATAAACCAATTTCTTCATCATTTCCCACAAAAACATTGGAGATACAAGCTGAAGGCAGCAGTAGCAAATACAAAGGTAGAGATGAAGAAGAGAAAGATGACCCACCCAAAGTAGTAGTTATTGAAGTAAAAGATGCTTTTTTTACTCCAAAAAGTGTAAACTATTTTACAGGAAAGAGAAAGGTGTGGATACTTTGCATTTAAAACTTACAGCAAATCAGAAGACACAACTTTTAATGTGGGCAGACACTAATTTAGGAAACACTGCTGAATGATCTGATTCCACCCCACATACTGTGTACCCAACCAGGGAGAAACATCATACTTATCGTATATGATCCAAACCCACCTATCAATGAGAAGAATGTCACCATCCCAGTTACCATCTTTTTTTTTTTTTTAAGATTTTATTTATTTATTTGACAGAGAGAGAGATCGCGAGAGCAGGAACACAAGCAGGGGGAGTGGGAAAGGGAGAAGCAGGCTTCCCGCCGAGAAGGGAGCCCCATTTGGGGCCCGATCCCAGGACCCCAGGACCATGACCTGAGCCAAAGGCAGACGCCTAACGACTGAGCCACCCAGGCGCCCCCCCAGTTACCATCTTAATTTGGGTAATAGACAAGGATGGAGATGAGTTGCATAAAATTTTACTGGAGAAAAATAATGCCTGAACATACTTTGGCTGAGAAATTGTTGTTAAATTACTGCTTCCCCACCATCCCTTAAACTTAGTTTTTCTTCTCTTAGTACTTTGACATCCTAAGAACTTATAGATAACTTAAAACTTTTGTGAGATTAATATGCCCAATAAAATCTTTAAATGTTAAGTGTCAAGAAGCTATAATATCTTTTCTTAAAAATGTCTAATGTGTAAAATACACGTGAATGAAATTTTTTGGAATATTTTTAAGGTTCACTTATTAAACTGACCACAAATGATTTCTTAATAGACTGAAATCAGGATATCAATTAGATTTCCCAAAGACTGTTCCAATCCATAGGTTTTAGGGTCTGCTACCACTGCTGGCAAGGCTTTCCAATAGACCCTGGGTCCAGAAGGAAACTTGCCTGTAGCATTCTCTCTGGTGGGCTTGACTGAATTAGGAGAACAGCTCTCTTTCCAAATGAATCATGCCACTTCTATACGACAGAGGTATTTTCCCTTTGTTTTATTTTATTGTTATTTTAAAGCTGAAACCTGAGTACCAAATGTTCCCCCTCAGCACTAGAATCTTTAGCTTTTTATTTGCAGACTTTGACCTTTAGCCCTGTAGACTGCTTTACCTGATTCAGGAACTGCTTTTTTTTTTTTTTTTTCAAAGTTTTTCTTTATTTATTTGACAGAGAGAAAGAGAGAGAGAGAGAGAGAGAGAGCATGCACATAAGCAGGGGAGTGGGAGAGGGAGAAGCAGGGCTCAATCCCAGGACCCTGAGATCACGACCTGAGCTGAAGGCAGATGTTTAACAGACTGAGCCACCCAGGAACTGCTTTTTCATTTTATCTTTTTTTTTTTAAGATTTATTCATTTATCTGAGAGAGCGAGAATGAGAGAGAGAGAGTACATGAGAGGGGGGAGGGTTAGAGGGAGAAGCAGACTCCCCGCTGAGCAGGGAGCCTGATGCGGGACTCAATCCAGGGACTCCAGGATCATGACCTGAGCCAAAGGCAATCACTTAAACAACTGAGCTACCCAGGAACCCCTGCTTTTTCATTTTAAAAGGACTCTGACTCAGCCATCAAAAAGAAGGCAATCTTGTCATTTGCAACGACATGGATGGAACTACAGGGTAATATGCTAAGTGAAATAAGTCAGTCAGAAATCTCACTCATATGTGGAATTTAAGAAACAAAACAGATGAACATGGGGAAAGGAAGGAAAAATATAATAAGATGAAAATTAAGAGGGAGGCAAACCATAAAAATGCTGAACTCTAGGAAACAAACTGCAGGTTGCTAGGGTAGGGTGGGTGGAAGGGATAATTGGGTGATGGGCATTAAGGTGGGCATTTGATGTAATGAGCACTGGGTATTATGCAACTGATGAATCACTAAATTCTACCTCTGAAACTAAAAAAAAAAGAAAGAAACAAGTGACTTGTTTGGTTTTATAGATTGGGTTTTGTAGTTTCATTCTTGAGGTGCTGTTACTTCTGTATTCCCCTATAGACAAACAGAATAAAGGGAGATTCCCAGGAATGAAGTTTAAAAGCACAAATTTGGTGGCTTATAGTTTATAGACCATAGACAGCAAACCCTTGTAATAAAGAAAATTAAGTCAAAGTTAAACAATAGTACAAAAGAAAGAGAATATGTCTTAGTTATTTGCACTATGATGAACCCTATAGATCTAAGAGCTACTTATTACTTAAAGTTCTAGGAGCTTTTATTACACATGAGCCATGGGAATTAACCAGGAAATATGCAATAAGGTAATGGAATTAAAATTCTCTGTGTAAATGTTGCCTTTAACTTTAAACAGAAGTATATTCTACATTTGATATCTAAAATTTCCACTTACTTTGTTAAGAGTAAGGTATTTAGTATGTCCATTTGTAAGGGAGGTATGGTTATACACAAGCATATGTGTCATTTCTCCATAGCTGTTAGGTAACTAAACCTAGTATTCTTTTTTTCTTTTTAATATTTTGTTTATTTATTTCACAGAGAGAGACACAGTGAGAGAGGGAACACAAACAGGGGGAGTGGGAGAGGGAGAAGCAGGCTTCCTGCAGAGCAGGGAGCCCAATGTGGGGCTCAATCCCAGGACCCTGGGATCACGACCCGAGCCGAAGGCAGACACTTAATGACTGAGTCACCCAGGCGCCCTACTAAACCTAGTATTCTTTAAAGATTCTGGGCACATGAATTAAATGAAGATTTTAATATTTAAATGTCTAATTTTATTCCTCATTAATCATCTAATCCTGGTACCAGATAATCTTGTTTAAAGCCTCTGGGTCTGTGTCTGACTGTTCACACCTATATATTCTGATCTTCAGTACATAATGTCTTCTCACTTAGAATACTCAAAATAATTATAAATAGTACAGCTTCTTTTTTTAAAAGAAGCTATAATTTTTAGATATAAAGGGGGCAGGGAAACGATTTTATGATCAAATATGTTAACTCAAATATTTGAGGTATGGTAGTTGGCCCCACATTTATCATGAGGTTCCTGTACTACTGTTTTCTGATTCCAGTGAAAGAATTTGGCTCAGCATGTGACTCTGGATAAATACAAAGAAAGAGGTATACTTACACTTTTTTGGGACGTGGTAAAATTCACATTGGGAGAGCATGAGAAGGAGTGGCATTACTTTTGCATTTTTTTTTTTAGATTAGAGAATATTTGTGAGTTTTTGTAACAGGTAATTTATAGTAAGCAGGTGGTCAATACTGTTACAGCAACAGTGGCCCTGCTTCTTCACTTTAGGTTTATCCAGCTGTTAGAAGGATGAGGAAATACAGGGCACAAGTTTCAGTCCAGTGTGTCCCACTTTAGCCACATATACTCCCACGGTCCCCAGGACCTGGTAGATCTCTCAGGTACCTTCAGGGGTGCTGCAGTGGCAATAGCTTTTGCATGTCCAGTGGGAAATTTGCCAAAAATGGCCTGAAAACATGAGGATTCAGTCACCTGTCAACCAGCCTGCAAAGATGGTTTATATATTTTTAAATTAGTGGATATATGTGGCTTTCTTTTCCCTAACATTCCCAGCAAATTGCTGCTGCTAAGACTCACTGTTAAAGTGACAGTTACAGCTAGAGGAGCAAGATGGCGGAGGAGTAGGAGACCTGGATTTCATCTGGTCCCAGGAATTCAGCTGTATAGGGATCAAACCATTCTGAACACCTACAAACTCAACAGGAGATCAAAGAAAAGAACAGCAGCAACTCTCTGAACAGAAAAGCGACCACTTTCGGGAAGGTAGGACATGAGGGGAAGTGAACCCGAGGGGATATTAGGGAAGATAGATGGCAGGGGAGGGGGCCTCTGTCAGCCACTTCTGCCAAGTAATAGAGCAGCAGAGCACAAAATCGGAACTTTTAGAAGTCAGCTCTGCTGAGGGACGTCACTCTGGTGGCTAAGCAGGGGGTGGAACCCTCGCTGGGACAGTGTGGTCTCAGGACCCTCACGGTCACAGAAAGACCAGGGATGCCTGAATGTGGCAGAGCTCCCAGGTATCAGAGCAGAGAAGCTGCCTGCAGCGATGGAGCCAAGGAGTGGGCTCTCAGCTCAGGGTTGCCATAAACCATGATCCACAGCACAGTCGGGCCACTGCTCTTCCAGCAGGGACACAAGTGGGAGATCTGGGGAGACTCCCCTTCCTCCCCTAGGAGAAGTGGCATGGGAGTGCACCGCAGGGATCTGGTGGGTTTGGAGACTCCAAACAGGGTCGTGTGCCAGAGATAGAAATGCTTGGTCACAGGCCAGGTGAGCACAGAGTGAGACCGGAGACCAGGGAGACGGGAGTGATTGACTGCTTTTCTCTGGGGGCTCACTGAGGAGTGGGGCCCCGAGTTCTCAGCCCCTCTGGGGTGGAGATTGGGAGGCCGCCATTTTCACTCTCCTCCTCCAAAACTGTATGGAAAGCCTACAGGGAACAAACGCTCCAGAGAGCAAACCTGAGCAGATTACATAGCCAGGACCCAGCAAGGGTGGGGCAATTCTGCCTCCGGCAAAGACATTTGGGAACCACGGCAACTGGTCCCTGCCCCAGAAGATCAGCAAGAACAGCCAGCCAAGACAAAGTTTACCAATCAATGAGAACGGCAGCACTCCAGCGCTAGGGGAATATTGCACATAGAATTCATGGCTTTTTTACCATAATTCTTTAGTCATGCAAAGTTAATTTTTTTTAACTTTTTTTTTCCCTTTTTCAATCAACATCTTATCAACCCCTTTTTTTTAAAAAATATTTTTTTTTTATTTTTCATTTTTACAGTCATATTCTATCCCTTAATAGTAGTTACCCTTATTTTTGGTATATATATATATATATATATATATATATAATGTTGTTCTCTCTTTAAAATTTTGAGATACAGTTCCTTCTAACAGATTAAAATATACCCTAAATCTCTAGTGTATGGCTTTGTTCTACTCTCCTGCCTGATCACATTCTCTCCCTTTTATTAAAAAAATCCTCTTCTTTCATTTTTCAACCAACTTCTTATCAATTTCTTTTATAAAATCTTGTAATTTTCTTCTTTACACTCATATTCCATCCCTTCATCGTACTAAGCCTTATTTTCGTACATATATAAGTTTTACTTTCTTTAAAATTTTGGGAGGCACTTTCTTCTAACAGACCAAAATACACGCAAAATCTAGTGTATGGCACTGATCTATGCACCAGCCTGATCATATTTGATCATGTTCTGTTTTTTTTATTTTGTTTTGTTTTGTTTTTGTCTGTTTTTACCTTTTTCTTTTTTCATTCTTTCCCTTTCTTTTCCCCTGGTTTCAGGTCTTTTCTGATTTGTTTAGTGTATATTTTCTGGGGACATTGTTACCCTGTTAGCATCTTGTTCTCTCATTCATCTATTCTCTTCTGGACAAAATGACAAGATGGGAAAAATCACCTCCACAAAAAGAACAAGAGGTAGTACCGACTGCCAGGGACTGAATCAATACGGACATTAGTATGATGTCAGAACTAGAGTTCAGAATGATGATTATAAAGATACTAGCTGGGCTTGAAAAAAGCATGGAAGATATTAGAGAAACCCTTTCTGGAGAAATAAAAGAACTAAAATCATACCAAGGCGAAATAAAAAAGGTTTTAATGATGTGCAATAAAAAATGGGGGCTCTAACTGCTAGGATAAATGAGGCAGAAGAGAGAATTAGTGATATAGAAGACCAAATGATGGAAAATAAAGAAGCTGACGAAAAGAGAGATAAACAGCTACTGGATCACGAGGTCAGAATTCCAGAGATAAGTGATACCATAAGACGAAACAACGTTAGAATAATTGGGATCCCAGAAGAAGAAGAAAGACAGAGAGGGGCAGAAGGTATATTGGAGCATATCATAGCAGAGAACTTCCCTAATTTGGGGAAGTAAACAGGCATCAAAATCCAGGAGGCAGAGAGAACCCTCCTCAAAATCAATAAAAATAAGTCAACACCCCGACATCTAATAGTAAAATTTACGAGTCTCAGAGACAAAGAGAAAATTCTGAAAGCAGCTTGGGAGAAGAGATCCGTAACCTAAATGGTAGAAACATTAGATTGGCAACAGACCTATCCACAGAGACCTGGCAGGCCAGAAAAGACGGGCATAGTATATTCAGAGCACTAAATGAGAAAAATATGCAGCCAAGAATACTATACCCAGCTAGGTTGTCAATGAAAATAGCAGGAGAGGGGGGCGGAGCAAGATGGCGGAGGAGTAGGAGACCTGGATTTCGTCTCCTCTCAGGAATTCAGCTGGATAGGGATCAAACCATTCTGAACACCTACAAACTCAACAGGAGATTGAAGAAAAGAAGAGCAACAACTCTCTCATCAGAAAAGTGACCACTTTCTGGAAGGTAGGACGTGCGGAGAAGTGAATCTGAGGCAATATTCGGGAGGATAGACGGCGGGGGAGGGGCCTCCGTCGGCTGCTTCTGGCAAGTGATAGAACCACGGAGCACAAAATCGGAACTTTTAAAAGTCTGCTCCGCTGAGGGACGTCACTCTGGTGGCTAAGCGGGGGGTGGAACCCTCCGGGACAGTGTGGTCTCAGGACCCTTGGGGTCACAGAAAGACCGGGGGTGCCTGAGTGTGGCAGAACTCCCAGGTAACAGAGTAGGGAAGCCGGCTGCAGAGGTGGAGCCCAGGCGCGGGATCTCAGCTCGGGGTTGCCATAAACCGTGATCCGCAGCACAGTCGGGCCCATGCTCCTCCAGCAAGGACCCAACAAGCGGCAGATCTGGGGAGACTCACCTTCATCCCCCGGGAGGAGCCGCGCGGGAGCGCACTGCGGGGATCTGCTGGGTTTGGAGACTCCACCCGGGGTCGGGTGCCAGAGATAGAGGCGCGCGGTCGCAGGCCGGGTGAGCACGGAGTGCAGCCGGAGAGCAGTGAGACGGGAGTGACTGACGGCTTTTTTCTGGGGGCTCACTGAGGAGCGGGCCCCGAGTTCTCGGCTCCTCCAGGGCAGAGACTGGGAGGCCGCCATTTTCACTCTCTGCCTCCAAAGCTGTACGGAAAGCTCGCAGGGAACAAAAGCCCCGGAGAGCAAACCCGAGCAGATTACTTAGCCGGGAGGGGGCAAGGGCAGGGCAATTGCGCCTCCGGCAGAGACATTTGGAAACCACGGCAACAGGCCCCTCGCCAGAAGATCAGCGAGAACAGCTGGCCAAGACCAAGTTTACCGATCAATGAGAGTGGCAGAACTCCAGTGCTAGAGGAATACTGCACATAGAATTCACGGCTTTTTTACCATGATTCTTTAGTCTTTTAAAATTAATGTTTTTTAACTGTCTTTTTGTCTTATTATTTCTTTTTGAATTTTTCTTTTTCCCTTTTTCAACCAACATCTTATCAATCCTTTTTAAAAAAAAAACATTTTTATTTTTCATTTTTAGAGTCATATTCTATCCCTTCATAGTAGTTACCCATATTTTTGGCTTATATATATAAGTTGTTCTCTCTTTAAAATTTTGAGATAGTTTCTTCTAACAGATTAAAATATACCCTAAATCGCTAGTATATGGTGCTTTCTATTCCCCTGCCTGATCACATCCTCTCCCTTTTTTTTTCTCTTTTTCTTTTTTTCTTTTTTTAAATCCTCTTCTTTCTTTTTCCAAACAACTTCTTATCAATTCCTTTTATAACATTTTTTATAATTTCCATTTTTACAGTCATATTCCATTCCTTCATCATATCAACCCTTATTTTTGTACATATATAAGTTTTGCTTTCTTTAAAATTTTGGGAGGCACTTTCTTCTAAAAGACCAAAATACACCCCAAATCTAGTGTGTGGCACTGATCTATATACCATATAGATCATATTTGATCACATTCTGGTTTTCCTTTTGTTGTTGTTGTTTTGTTTTGTTTGTTTGTGTTTTTGTTTTTATCTTTATCTTTTTTTTTTCTTTTCCTTTTTCTTATTTCTCTCTTCCCCTTTCTTATCCCACTGCTTCAGGTCTTTTCTAATTTGTTTAGAGTATATTTTCTGGGGACGTGGTTATTCTGCTAGCATTTTGTTCTCTCATTAATCTATTCTCCTCTGCACAAAATGACAAGATGGAAAAAATCACCTCAACAAAAAGAACAAGAGGTAGTACCGACTGCCAGGGACCTACTCAATATGGACAATAGTACGATGTCAGATCTAGAGTTCAGAATCATCACTTTAAAGATACTAGCTGGGCTTGAAAAAAATATGGAAGTTATTAGAGAAACCCTTTCTGGAGAAGTAAAACAGCTAAAATCCAACCAACTAGAAATCAAAAAGGCTATTAATGAGGTGCAATCAAAAATGGGGGTGCTAACTGCTAGAATAAATGAGGCAGAAGAGAGAATCAGTAATATAGAAGATGAAATGATGGAAAATAAAGAAGTTGAGAAAAAGAGAGATAAACAACTACTGGATCACGAGGGCAGAATTTGAGAGATAAGTGATACCATAAGACGAAACAACATTAGAATGATTGGGATCCCAGAAGAAGAAGAAAGAGAGGGCCAGAAGGTATAATGGAGCAAATTATAGCAGAGAACTTCCCTAATTTGGGGAAAGAAACAGGCATGAAAATCCAGGAAGCACAGAGAACCCCTCTCAAAATCAATAAAAATAGGTCAACTCCCCGACATCTAATAGTAAAAGTTACGAGTCTCATAGACAAAGAGAAAATCCTGAAAGCAGCTCGAGAGAAGAGATATGTAACCTACAAAGGTAGAAACATTAGATTGGCAAGAGAACTATCCACAGAGACCTGGCAGGCCAGAAAGGACTAGCAGGATATATTCAGAGCACTAAATGAGAAAAATATGCAGCCAAGAATACTCTATCCAGCTAGGCTGTCATTGAAAATTGAAGGAGAGATAAAAAGCTTCCAGGACAAACAAAAACTAAAGGAATTTGCAAACACAAAACCAGCCCTACAGGAAATCTTGAAAGGGGTCCTCTAAGCAAAGAGAGAACCTAAAAGCAACATAGACCAGAAAGGAACACAGACAATATATGGTAACAGTCACCTTACAGGCAATACAATGGCACTAAATTCCTATCTTTCAATAGTTACCCTGAATGTAAATGGGCTAAACGCCCCAATAAAAAGACACAGGCTAACAGACTGGATTAAAAAACAAGACCCATCGATATGCTGTCTGCAAGAGACTCATTTTAGAACCAAAGACACCCCCAGATTGAAAGTGAGGAGGTGGAATACCATTTACCATGCTAATGGACACCAAAAGAAAGCTGGGGTGGCAATCCTTATATCAGACAAATTAGATTTTAAACCAAAGACTGTAATAAGAGATGAGGAAGCACACTATATCCTACTTAAAGGATCTATCCAACAAGAAGATCTAACAATTGTAAATATCTATGCCCCTAACATGGGAGCAGCCAATTATATAAGGCAATTAATAACAAAAGCAAAGAAACACATCGACAACAATACAATAATAGTGGGGGACTTTAACATCCCCCTCAATGAAATGTACAGATCGTCTAAGCAAAAGATCAACAAGGAAATAAAGACTTTAAATGACACACTGGACCAAATGGACTTCACAGACATATTCAGAACATTCCACCCCAAAGCAACGGAATACACATTCTTCTCTAGTGCCCATGGAACATTCTCCAGAAGAGATCACATCCTAGGTCATAAATCAGGTCTCAACCGATACCAAAAGATTGGGATCATTCCCTGCCTATTTTCAGACCACAGTGCTTTGAAACTAAAACTCAATCACAAGAGGAAAGTCGGAAAGAACTCAAATACATGGAGGCTAAGGAGCATCCTACTGAAGAATGAATGGGTCAACCAGGAAATTAAAGAAGAATTAAAAAAATTCATGGAAACCAATGAAAATGAAAACACAACTGTTCAAAATCTTTGGGATGCAGCAAAGGCAGTCCTAAGAGGAAAGTATATAGCAATACAAGCCTTTCTCAAGAAACAAGAAAGGTCTCAAGTACACAACCTAACCCTCCACCTAAAGGAGCTGGAGAAAGAACAGCAAATAAAGCCTAAACCCAGCAGGAGAAGAGAAATCATAAAGATCAGAGCAGAAATCAATGAAATAGAAACCAAAAGAACAGTAGAACAGATCAACGAAACTAGGAGCTGGTTCTTTGAAAGAATTAACAAGATTGACTAGACCCTGGCCAGACTTATCAAAAAGAGAAGAGAAAGGACCCAAATCAACAAAATCATGAATGAAAGAGGAGAGATCACAACCAACACCGAAGAAATACAAACAATTATAAGAACATATTATGAGCAACTCTATGCCAGGAAATTAGATAACCTGGAAGAGAAGGATGCATTCCTAGAGATGTATCAACTACCAAAACTGAACCAGGATGAAATAGAAAACCTGAACAGACCTATAACCACTAAGGAAATTGAAGCAGTCATCAAAAATCTCCCAAAAAACAAAAGCCCAGGGCCAGATGGCTTCCCAGGGGAATTCTACCAAACATTTCAAGAAGAATTAACAGCTATTCTTCTGAAACTGTTCCAAAAAATAGAAACGGAAGGAAAACTTCCAAACTCATTTTATGAGGCCAGCATTACCTTGATCCCAAAACCAGACAAAGACCCCATCAAAAAGGAGAATTATAGACCACTATCCCTGATGAACATGGATGCAAAAATTCTCACCAAAATACTAGCCAATAGGATCCAACAGTATATTAAAAGGATTATTCACCATGACCAAGTGGGATTTATCCCTGGGCTGCAAGGTTGGTTCAACATCCGCAAATCAATCAATGTGATATAATACATTAACAAAAGAAAGAACAAGAATCATATGATCCTCTCAATAGATGCAGAAAAAGCTTTTGACAAAGTACAGCATCCTTTCTTGATCAAAACCCTTCAGAGGATAGGGATAGAGGGTACATACCTCAATATCATAAAAGCCATCTATGAAAAACCTACAGCAAATATTATTCTCAATGGGGAAAAACTGAGAGCTTTCCCCCTAAGGTCAGGAATGCGGCAGGGATGTCCACTATCACCACTGCTATTCAACATAGTATTGGAAGTCCTAGCCACAGCAATCAGACAACAAAAAGAACTCAAAGGCATCCAAATCGGCAAAGAAGAAGTCAAACTCTCACTCTTTGCAGATGATATGATACTTTATGTGGAAAACCCAAAAGATTCCACCCCAAAACTGCTAGAACTCATACAGGAATTCAGTAAAGTGGCAGGATATAAAATCAATGCACAGAAGTCAGTGGCTTTCCTATACACTAACAACAAGACAGAAGAAAGAGAAATTAAGGAGTCCATCCCATTTACAATTGCACCCAAAACCATAAGATACCTAGGAATAAATCTAACCAAAGAGACAAAGGATCTATACTCAGAAAACTATAAAATACTCATGAAAGAAATTGAGGAAGACACAAAGAAATGGAAAAACGTTCCATGCTCATGGATTGGAAGAACAAATATTGTGAAGATGTCAATGCTACCTAGAGCAATCTACACATTCAATGCAATCCCCATCAAAATACCATCCACTTTTTTCAAAGAAATGAAACAAATAATCCTAAAATTTGTATGGAACCAGAAAAGACCCCGCATAGCCAGAGGAATATTGAAAAAGAAAAGCAAAGCCGGCGGCATCAAAATTCCGGACTTCAAGCTCTATTACAAAGCTGTCATCATCAAGACGGCTTGGTCCTGGCACAAAAACAGACACATAGATCAATGGAACAGAATAGAGAGCCGAGAAATGGACCCTCAACTCTATGGTCAACTAATCTTTGACAAAGCAGGAAAGAATGTCCAATGGAAAAAAGACAGTCTCTTCAACAAATGGTGTTGGGAAAATTGGATAGCCACATGCAGAAGAATGAAACTGGACCATTTCCTTACACCACACACAAAAATAGACTCCAAATGGTTGAAAGACCTCAATGTGAGACAGGAGTCCATCAAAATCCTAAAGGAGAACACAGGCAGAAACCTCTTCGACCTCAGCCGAAGCAACTTCTTCCTAGAAACATCTCCAAAGGCAAGGGAAGCAAGGGCAAAAATGAACTATTGGGACTTCATCAAGATAAAAAGCTTTTGTGCAGCAAAGGAAACAGTCAACAAAACCAAAAGACAACCGACAGAATGGGAGAAGATATTTGCAAATGACATATCAGATAAAGGGCTAGTATCCAAAATCTATAAAGAACTCATCAAACTCAACACCCAAAGAACAAAGAATCCAATCAAGAAATGGGCAGAAGACATGAACAGACATTTTTCCAAAGAAGACATCCAAATGGCCAACAGACACATGAAAAAGTGCTCAATATCGCTCAGCATCAGGGAAATCCAAATCAAAACCTCAATGAGATACCACCTCACACCAGTCAGAATGGCTAAAATTAACAAGTCAGGAAACGACAGATGTTGGCGGGGATGCGGAGAAAGGGGAACCCTCCTACACTGTTGGTGGGAATGCAAGCTGGTGCAGCCACTCTGGAAAACAGTATGGAGGTTCCTCAAAAAGTTGAAAATAGAGCTACCATATGATCCAGCAATTGCACTACTGGGCATTTACCCCAAAGATACAAAAGTAGGGAACCGAATGGGTACGTTCACCCCGATGTTTATAGCAGCAATGTCTACAATAGCCAAACTGTGGAAAGAGCCAAGATGTCCATCGACAGATGAATGGATAAAGAAGAAGTGGTATATATATACAATGGAATATTATGCAGCCATCAAAAGGAATGAGATCTTGCCATTTGCAACGACGTGGATGGACCTGGAGGGTATTATGTTGAGTGAAATAAGTCAAAAAGAGAAAGACATGTATCATATGATCTCACTGATATGAGGAATTCTTAATCGCAGGAAGCAAACTGAGGGTGTTGGAGTGGGGGGTGGGGTGGGAGGGATGGGGTGACTGGGTGATAGACACTGGGGAGAGTATGTGCTCTGGTAAGCGCTGTGAATTGTGCAGGACTGTTGAATCCCAGATCTGTACCTCTGAAACAAATAATGCAATATATGTTAAGAAAAAAAAAAAAAAAAAGAAGAAGAAGAAGAAGGTAGCGGGAGGGGCAGAATGAAGCGGGGGAATCGGAGGGGTAGACGAACCATGAGAGATGATGGACTCTGAAAACCAAACAGGGTTCTAGAGGGGAGGGGTGTGGGAGGATGTGTTAGCCTGGTGGTGGGTATTAAGGAGGGCACATTCTGCATGGAGCACTGGGCGTTGTGCACAAACGATGAATCATGGAACACTTCATCTAGAACTAATGATGTAATGTATGGGGATTAACATAAGAATAAAAAAAAAAAAAGAAAATAGCAGGAGAGATAAAAAGCTTCCAGGACAAACAAAAACTAAAGGAATTTGCAAACACGAAACCAGCCCTACAAGAAATATTGGAAGGGGTCCTCTAAGCAAAGAGAGAGCCTAAAAGCAACATAGGCCAGAAAGGAACACAGACAATATACAGTAACAGTCACCTTACCGGCAATACAATTGGGGGCACTAAATTCATATTTTCAATAGTTACCCTGAATGTAAATGGGCTAAATACCCCAATCAAAAGACACAGGATATCAGATTGGATAAAAAAAAAAACAAGACCCTTCGATATGCTGTCTACAAGAGACTCATTTTAGACCGAACGACACCTCCAGATAGAAAGTGAGGAGGTGGAAAATCATTTAACACACTAATGGACACCAAAATAAAGCTGGGGTGGCAATCCATCTATCAGACAAATTAGATTTTAGACCAAAGACTATAATAAGAGATGAGGAAGGACACTATATCCTACTTAAAGGTTTTATCCAACAAGAAGATCCAACAATTGTAAATATATATGCGCCTAATATGGGAGCAGCCAATTATATAAGGCAATTAATAACAAAAGCAAAGAAACACATTGACAGCAATACAATAATAGTGGGGACTTTAACACCCCCCTCACTGAAATGGACAGATATCTAAGCAAAAGATCAACAAGGAAATAAAGACTTTAAATGACACACTGGACCAAATGGACCTCACAGACATATTCAGAACATTCCACCCCAAAGCAACAGAATACACATTCTTCTCTAGGGCCCATTCTCCAGAATAGGTCACATCCTAGGTCACAAATCAGGTCTCAACAGATGCCAAAAGACCAGGATCATTCCCTGCACATTTTTGGACCACAGTGCTTTGAAACTAGAACTCAATCACAGGAAAGTCAGAAAGAACTCAAATACATGGAGGCTAAAGAGCATCCTACTAAAGAATGAATGAGTCAACCAGGAAATTATGAAGAATTAAAAAAAATTCATGGAAACAGATGAAAATGAAAACACAGCTATTCAAAATCTTTGGGAATACAGCAAAGGTGGTCCTAAGAGGAAAGTATGTAGCAATATAAATCTTTCTCAAGAAACAAGAAAGGTCTCAAATACACAATCTAACTCTACACCTAAAGGAGCTGGAGAAAGAACAACAGATAAAGCCTAAACCCAGCAGGAGAAGAGAAATGATAAAGATCAGAGCAGACATCAATGAAATAGAAACCAAAAGAACAGTAGAACAGATCAATGAAAATAGGAGCTGGTTCTTTGAAAGAATTAACAAGATTAATAAACCCGTGGCCGGACCTATCAGAAAGAGAAGAGAAAGGACCCAAATCAACAAAATCATGAATGAAAGAGGAGAGATCACAACCAACACCAAAGAAATACAAACAATTATAAGAACATATTATGAGCAACTCTATGCCAGCAAATTAGATACTCTGGAAGAAATGGATGCATTCCTAGAGACGTATCAACTACCACAACTGAACCAGGAAGAAATAGAAAACCTGAACAGACCTATAACCACTAAGGAAATTGAAGCAGTCATCAAAAATCTCCCAACAAAAGAAAGCCGAGGGCCAGATGGGTTCCAAGGGGAATTCTACCAAACATTTGAAGAAGAATTAATACCTATTCTTGGGAAACTGTTCCAAAGAATAGAAATGGAAGGAAAACTTCCAAACTCATTTTATGAGGCCAGCATTACCTTGATCCGAAAACCACACAAAGCCCCCATCAAAAAGCGGAATTACAAACCAATATCCCTGATGAACATGGATGCAAAAATTCTCACCAAAATACTAGCCAATAGGACCCAACAGTACGTTAAAAGGATTATTCACCACGACCAAGTGGGATTTATCCCTGGGCTGCAAGTTTGGTTCAACATTCACAAATCAATCAGTGTGATACAATACATTAATAAAAGAAAGGACAAGAACAATATGATCCTCTCAATAGATGCAGAAAATGATTTGACAAAGTACAGCATCCTTTCTTTTGATCAAAACTCTTCAGAGTATAGGCATAGAGTGTATATACCTCAATATGATAAAAGCAATCTGTGAAAAATCCACAGTGAATATCATTCTCAATGGGGAAAAACTGAGAGCTTTCTCCCTAAGGTCAGGAACGCAGCAGGGATGTCCACTATCACCACTGATATTCAACATAGTATTAGAAGTCCTAGTCACAGCAATCAGACAACAAAAAGAAATAAAAGGCATCCAAATCGGCAAAGAAGAAGTAAAATTCTCACTCTTTGCAGATGATATGATACTTTATGTGGAAAACCCAAATGACTCCACCCCAAAACTACTAGAACTCATACAGGAATTCAGTAAATGGCAGGATATAAAATCAATGCACAGAAATCAGTGGCATTCCTATACACCACCAAGACAGAAGAAAGAGAAAATAAGGAGTCAATCCCATTTACAATTGCACCCAAAATCATAAGATACCTAGGAATAAATCTAACCAAGGAGGCAAAGAATCTGTACTCAGAAAACTATAAATACCCATGAAAGAAATTGAGGAAGACACAAAGAAATGGAAAAATGTTCCATGCTCATGGATTGGAAGAACAAATATTGTGAAGATGTCAATGTTACCTAGAGCAATCTACACATTCAAAGCAATCCCCATAAAATACCATCAACTTTTTTCAAAGAAATGGAACAAATAATCTTAAAATTTGTATGGAACCAGAAATGATCCTGAATAGCCAGAGGAATGTTGAAAAAGAAAAGCAAAGCTGGCGGCATCACAATTCCGGACTTCCAGCTCTATTACAAAGCTGTCATCATCAAAACAGTATGGTACTGGCACAAAAACAGACACATCGATCAATGGAACAGAATAGAGAGCCCAGAAATGGACCCTCAACTCTATGGTCAACTAATCTTTGACAAAGCAGGAAAGAATGTCCAATGGAAAAAAAGACAGTCTGTTCAACAAATGGTGTTGGGAAAATTGGACAGCCTCATGCAGAAGAATGAAACTGGACCATTTCCTTACACCACACACAAAAATAGACTCCAAATGGTTGAAAGACCTCAATGTGAGACAGGAGTCCATCAAAATCCTAAAGGAGAACACAGGCAGCAACCTCTTCTACCTCAGCTGCAGCAACTTCTTCCTAGAAACATTGCCAAAGGTAAGGGAAGCAGGGGCAAAAATGAACTATTGGGACTTCATCAAGATCAAAAGCTTTTGGGGCGCCTGGGTGGCTCCGATGGTTAAGCGTCTGCCTTCGGCTCAGGTCATGATCCCAGGGTCCTGGGATTGATTCCCACATCGGGCTCTCTGCTCCTTGGGAGCCTGCTTCTCCCTCTGCCTCTCTCTCTCTCGGTCTCTCATGAATAAATAAATAAAATCTTTAAAAAAAAAAAAGATCAAAAGCTTTTGCACAGCAGAAGAAACAATCAACAAAACCAAAAGACAACTGACAGAATGGGAGAAGATATTTGCAAATGACGTATCAGATAAAGGGCTACTATCCAAAATCTATAAAGAACTTATCAAACTCAACACCCAAAGAACAAATAATCCAATCAAGAAATGGGCAGAAGACACGAACAGACCTTTTTCGAAAGAAGACATCCAAATGGCCAACAGACAGATGAAAAAGTGCTCAACATCACTCAGCATCAGGGAAATCCAAATCAAAACCTCAATGAGATACCACCTCACACCAGTCAAAATGGCTAAAATTAACAAGTCAGGAAATGACAGATGTTGGCGGGGATGTGGAGAAAGGGGAACCCTCCTACACTGTTGGTGGGAATGCAAGCTGGTGTAGCCACTCTGGAAAACAGTATGGAGGTTCCTCAAAAAGTTGAAAATAGAGCTACCATACAACCCAGCAATTGCACTACTGGGTATTTACCCCAAATATACAAATGTTGTGATCCAAAGGGTTATGTGCACCCCAATGTTTATAGCAGCAATGTCCACAATAGCCAAACAGTGGAAAGAGCCAAGATGCCCTTTGACAGATGAATGGATAAAGAAGAAGTGGTATATATATAGTATGGGATATTATGCTGCCATCCAAAGGAATGAAATGTTGCCATTTGCATCGACGTGGATGGAACTGGAGGGTGTTATGCTGAGCGAAATAAGTCAATCAGGGAAAGACATGTATCATATGACCTCACTGATATGAGGAATTCTTAATCTCAGGAAACATACTGAGGTTTGCTGGAGTGGTGGGTGTTGGGAGGGATGGGGTGGCTCGGTGATAGACATCAGGGAGGGTATGTGCTATGGTGAGTGCTGTGAATTTTGCAAGACTTGAATCACAGATCTGTACCTCTGAAACAAATAATACAATATATGTTAAAAAAAAAAAAAAGAAGAAGAAGATAGCAGGAGGGGAAGAATGAAAGGGGGGAAATCAGAGGGGGAGATGAAACATGAGAGAATATGGACTCTGAGGATCTGAGGGTTTTAGAGGGGAAGGGGTTGGGGGAATGGGTTAGCCCGGTGATGGGTATTAAGGAGGGAATGTACTGCATGGAGCACTGGGTGTTATATGCAAACAATGAATCATGGAACACTCCATCAAAAACTAATGATGTAGGGGCGCCTGGGTGGCTCAGTCGTTAAGCGTCTGCCTTCAGCTCGGGTCATGATCCCAGGGTCCTGGGATCGAGCCCCGCATTGGGCTCCCTGCTCTGCAGGAAGCCTGCTTCTCCCTCTCCCACTCCCCCTGCTTGTTTTCCCTCTCTCGCTGTGTCTCTCTCTGTCCAATAAATAAAAAAATTAAAAAAAAAAAACTAATGATGTAATGTATGGCAATTAACATAACATAATAAAAAAAAAAGGGACTCCCTAAGACAAAAAAGTGACAGTTACAGGGACAAATGTAATGCATGTGCCATAACTCACAATGTAATATTTCCTTCGTGTCACTTTGGCTTTATGAACTTCTTGGTCTCCACTTTAATAATGTATTAATACAAAAGAGCCTAAGGCTGTGTGGATTTTACTGTAAAATCTAAATCCTTGTATGTTACTTGGAGGAAGGGGCCCCTTTGGCCGCCAAAGGGTTCACCATTTTTCCCTTACCATATTAATAGCTAAATTTCACCCCATTGGTTTAGTTAGATTTATTTTTAACAAGATATTAGAAATTAGGCTTTTAAATGTTTAATATAGACTGAAATTTTCATGTTTAGTTGGAAGATCAATGAAGTGTATCATCTATATGGTCTGAAGTGAGGTGTTTTTAATCTTTAATTCTAAATCAATTTGTGTTGCATCTTGACAAATACTAAGTATCTCAGTGACCTTTTTAAAACCTGGTGTGTGTCCATCTCATCCTTTTGAGCATTCCCCAGTAAGCAGAAAATTGAGCATTGTGCTGTCTTCATTATTAGAATTATAGGCTGAAAATGTGTGTCCAGTTTTAAAGAAGTTTAGATTGGGTTTTCCATGGAAGGACAAGTCTGACCATTTATGAACTGATTTTCTTTTTTTTTTTTTTTAAGATTTTATTTATTTGACAGAGAGAGGGACAGCAAGAGAAGAAACACAAGCAGGGCGAGTGGGAGAGGGAGAAGCAGGCTCCCCATTGAGCAGGGAGCCAGATGCAGGGCTCCATCCCAGGACCCTGGGATCATGACCTGAGCTGAAGGCAAATGCTTAACAACTGAGCCACCCAGGCGCCCCCATTTACTGATTTTCTTTAAAAAGACTATAGTTTTGCGATTTCAGTTCTAAATCATATTTTTGCTATGTTGCATGCCAAAAAATCTCCCTGTGCTGAAGTAGAGAAAAAAAAAAATTCCACCTTACTATTAGAGTGCAAAACGAGTAATCACTGAGAAAGCTTTTTGCTTTAGTTTTAAAGTTAAACGAGTTGTTTCCTTTTGAGCATTTGTCAGTTATTTTTCTATTTCAGAACACTCAAAATGCAAGCACAGTGCATTTGAAGGCTTTGCAAACTAAGTGTTTCACTTCCAAACCCCTGGGTATTCATTCTCATTCTGGAAGTGAGAATTTTTAGTAGAAATTGATGTGTCCTGCCGTACCAGTAGGTGATTGTGAGGAGCCCATCCAAACATCTTACCTTCCAGTCAGTGTTCCAAGCACTTGTATATTCTTGGTCAGAGGCAATCATGGTAAGGACTATGGATTCCGCTTGATGCAGACCCAATTGTAACAAAGATGTAAAACTTCTTAGCAATCAAATGGATAAGTTGTTTGCTTTCTATTTTACATAAGAAATTGCTTTCTGAAACTAGAATACTTGACTTGTCAGACAGTGTAATCTCAGTTTTCATTAGTTTTTGATGAAGTGTAATAATCCATGAAATGTGAGTAAATGGAAAGTAAAAAAAAAAAAATACAGAAAAGAACACACAGAGGCAGTAAGTAAAGAAATAAGAGAAGATATTTTATGCAAATAGAAACCAAAAGGAAACAAAGGTGGCCATGCTTATATCAGACAAAATTGATTTTTAAGTCACTGTCAAAAGAGACAAAAAGAAGGACATTATATAAATGACTAAAGGGCCAATTCACCAAGAAGGTATAATTATTATAATAAACATGCACTCAACGTTGGAACACCCAAATATATGAAGCAAATATTCACAGAACTGATGAGAGAAATATATAGTAACAAATAATAGTAGGGGCTTTCAATATCCCACTTTCAATAATGGATAGAACATCCAGGCAGAAGATCAATAAGGAAAAAGAGAACTTGAACAATTCTATAGAGTACCTGGACCTAACAGACATATGAAAATATTCTACCGAATAGCAGCAGAACACACATTCTTCTCAAGCACACTTGGAACATTCTCTAAGATAAATCACATTTTAGGTCACAAAATAAGTCTTAACAAATTTAAGATTGATATCATACCAAGTATCTTTTCTGACTGCAGTAAAATGAACTAGAAATTAATAATTGGAGGAAAACTAGAAAATGCAGGAATATGTGGAAATTGAACAACACACTTTTGAAAAAGTAATGTCAAAGAGAAAATCAAAGGGAAATTAGAAAATATTTTGATACAAATGAAAATGAAAACACAACATACATATCTTATGGGATGCAGCAAAAGCAATACTAAGAAGGAATTTTATAGTTTTAAACACCTACCTTGAAAAAGGAAAAAAAAATCTCAAATAAAAAATATAAATTTACAACTGAAAAATGTAGAAGAAGAAAAATCTAAGCCCAATGTTAGCAGAAGGAAAGAAATAATTAAGACTAGAGTAAAAATAAAGGAAAAAGAGAATATAAAAACAATAAAAAATTAACAAAACCAAGAGATGTTTTTTCTGAAAAGAAACAAAATTGACAAATATTTAGCTAGATTAAGAAAAAAGAGAAAACTCAAGTAAATAAAATCAGAAATGAAAGAATGCATTGCAGTTGATGCCATAGAAATTAAAAATGATTATGAGACTACAACAAACAATTATGTGTCAACAAATTAGATAACTTAGAAAAAATGGACACATTCCTAGAAACATGCCACCTACCAAGACTTGCTTTGACAGACCAATAACAAATAAAGAGATTGAATCAATAATCAAAACTCTCCCCAAAAAAGAAAAGCCCAGAACCAGATTGTGTCACGGGTGTATTACACCAAACATTTAAAGAATTAATGCTAATCCTTCTCAAACTCTTCCAAAAAAAATGGAATGGAAGGAAACTGCCACACTTATTTTAATGAGGCCAGTATTACTCAGATATCAAAGCCAGACACAAGAAAACTAAACTACAGACCAATATCCAGGGTGAACACAGATTCAAAACTCCTCAACACAATACTAGAAAATCAAATTCAGCAGCACATTAAAACATGAGTAAGTGGAATTTATCCTTGGGATTCAAGGATGAATCAGCAAATGAAAATCAATGTTATGCACCACATTGATAGAATGAACAATAAAATTCACATGATCATCTTAAGAGATGCAGAAAAAGCATTTAACAAAACAACACACTTTATTTTATTTATTTATCAGAGTAAGAAAGAACAGGGAGGGGGAGCAACAGTCAGGGGGAGAAGCAGGCTCCCTGCTGAGCAGGGAGTCAGGTATGGGACTTGATCCCAGGACCCTGGGATCATGACCTGAGCTGAAGGCAGATGCTTAAGCAACTGAGCCACCCAGGCATCCCAAAACAACACACTTTCATAATAAAATATTCAATAAAATAGAAATTGTAGGAAATTGTTTCAATATAATAAAAGATATATAGAGAGCTCTCTCTCTCTCTCTCTCTCTCTCTCTCTCTCTATATATATATATATATATATATATATATATATATATATATATATAAAGCTCACAGTTAACATCACATTTAACAGTAAAAAAGTGAAAACTGTTCCTTTAAAACCAGGAACAAAACAACAGTGGCCATACTCACCAATTCTATTCAACATAATACTAGAAATCCTTCTCAGAGCAATTAGGGAAGAAAAATAAATGAAAGACATTCAAATAAGAAAGGAAGAAGTACAATTATCTTTGGTCACAGATGACATGATTTATACGTATAAAACTTAAAGGATTATATGCACACACACACACACACACAAACTGTTCAAAAAAATCAGCTAAGTTGAAAAATACAAAATTAGTATACAAAAATCATTTGGGTTTTTATACACTGATACAGCAAACAATCCAAAAAGGAAATTTAAAAAATATATAATAGCATCAAAAAGAATAAAATATTTAGAAATAAACTTAACCAAGGAAGCAAAAGACCCATACATTGATAACTACAAAATATTGCTGAAAGAAATTAAAGAAGACTCAAATAAATGGAAGATATCCTATTTTCATGGTTTGGAAGACTTAATATTGTTAAAGTATCCATACTATACAAAGTAATATACTGATTTAATGCAATCCTAATCAAAATTCCAATGGAATTTTTATAGAAAGAGAAACAAACAATCCTAAAATTTGTATAGAAGGACAAGGGTCCCTGAATAGCCAAAACAATTTTAAGAAAGATAAATAAAGCTGTAGCCTACACACTTCCATTTCAAAACATATTGCAAAGCTACAGTAATCAAAATAGTATGCTATTGACACGAGGGCAGACATTTAGATCAATAGATCAGAATAGAAAAGCCAGAAATAAACACATACATATATGGTAAAATGATCTTTCACAAGGAAGCCAAAGCTACATAATGGGAAATGGATGGTCTCTTCAACAAATGGTGATGGGAAAACTGGGTATCTACAGGCCAAAAGATGGAATTAGAACTTATCTTACATCGTACACCAAAATTAACTCAAAATGGATTAAAAACTTAAACATATGATATGAATTTACAAAATTCCTAGAAGAAAACATAGGGGGAAATTTCATGACATTGGATTTGGCGATGATTCCTTGGATGTGATACCAAAAGCACAGGTAACTAAAGCAAAAATGGAAAACTGGGCTACTTGAAACTGAAAAGTTTCTGTATATTAAAAGAATCAATCAACAGAGTGAAAAAGCAGCCCATGAAATGGGTGAAAATATATGCAAACCATATTTCTAATAAGGGAATGATATCCAAAATATATAAGGAACTATAACTTAGTGGCAGAAGAACCAAATGACCCAATTAAAAAGTGGATAAGGGAATTGAATATTCCTTTCTCCAAAGAAGACATACAAATAGCAGCTGGTATATGAAAAGATGCTCAATATCTTTAATAATTAGGAAAATGCAAATCAAAACTATAATGAAGTATCATCTCACATTGGTTAGAGTGGCCATTATTTAAAAAGAAAAGGAAAAGGAATGAAAATGGGAATAGTGTTTTGGCAAGGATGTAAAAAATCTGAACATTTCTGCCCTCTTTGTAGGAATGTAAAATGGTGCAGCCACTATGGAAAATAATATTTTAGATTCTCAAAAAAATAAAAATAGAATTACCATAGAACTTCTTAGGGTTTAATGAAAATAATTGAAATCAGGATTTTAAAGAGATATGTGTACTCCCATGCCCATTAGAGCATTATTCATAATAGCCAATAGGTGGAAACAATCTAAATGTTCACCAAAGAAAATGTGGTATGGGGGAGGCTGGGAAGATGGTGGAATAGGAGGTCCCTAAGCTCACCTCATCCCACATAATCAACAAGATAACAATCACATTAAAAATCCAGAAAATGACCCAAATAATGGCATACAAATTCCACAACTAAAGGTAGAGAAAAGGCCACATTGAAGAGGATAGGTAGGGCAGACAAGGCATGGGGAGCTAAAAGGGCCCCAGCCATCATTAGTTAGGAGGGAGCTGTGGGTACAGAGAAGGGTGAGAAACATAGTGTCACACCAGGGAGCCCATATGGGGAAGATGAAGCCCCATAAATTTTGGCTTTGAATGCAAGAGGGACGGAGTTTCATGGTTTCTTATAACCAGCAGGACATAAAGCCTGGAATTGTAAAAATCAGTGGGTCAGGCTCTGTGAGAGTTCAGAGGGCATTAGGAACCTGAGTCCATGTCCTTAAATAGACAATACTACAAAAAGCCAGCAGAGATCCTGCATAGAAGCAGCAGTTTGAAAAACACGTGGGACAAACAGAAGGGGAAGTTATTTACTCATTTCAGAGCATGTCCAGAGAAACAGGAATCATAGGGGGACACCTCCAGGAACAAAGTAGCTGTAAGTCACTATTTCCCTCTCCTACCCCTCAGTATAAACACACAGCCACCTGAAGAACCAGCACAGCACCAACACTCCTTACCTAACTTGCTTAAACCAAGTCTTGCCCCTTTCACACGTCAAAGGACCCAGTCACTGTTGCCTCCGTCCCAGCACTGTGGGTTCCCTCCCCAGAAGACCAACATAAGCCCCACCAACACCATGTCTCCCAACCTGTGAGTTTCTTGGGGCCTTGGTCTTGGTGGCAAAGGCAGTATCAGGCCCTGAAGAAGCCCTAGGCACATATGTAGTTAAAACTGCACACCCCACCCATGTGACCTTAGGCCCAGCAGCCTTAGAAGGTCTCATTCCCAAGCATACCAGCACATAACTTGCTAAAACTATGCCCCACCTCAGCAGGGGACAAAACACTACCAACAACTGGTAAAGAGAACTTCTGCAGATGACTGGACTGAAGGAAAAAGCAGTCAGGAAACAATAGCAGGGCAAATGAAACATATATAGGAGACACCTCCTGAAGCACCAGGTCCTGGAGAATAGGAGAAACTGTTTGCAGGGCATTACAGGACCTCTTCTTCATAAGGCCATTAATTTCAAGAGAAGGAGATGTAGCTGACTTTGCTAACAGAACAGACACAGAGAGGTAGACAAAATGAGGAGACAGAGGAATATGTCCCAAATGAAAGAACAAGACAAAACCTTAGGAAAGAGACTTAAGTGAAACAGACATAAGTAATATATGCCTGATAGAGAATTTAAAGTATTGATCATAAAGATACTCACTGGACTTGAGAAAAGAGTGAAAGACATCAGTGAGACCCTTATCAAGACATGGAGAACATAAAAAAGAACCAATCAGAAATAAAGAACTCAAAAAATGAAATAAAAAATATACAAAATGGAATAAACAACAGGCTAGAGTAAGCAGAGTAATTAATTCATGACCTAGAAGAAAGAGTAATGGAAAGTAATCAAGCTGAGTGGGTGAGGGAAAAAATATGGAAAATGAGAATAGACTTAGGGAAGAGAGTGACTCCATCAAGCATAACAACATTTGCATTATAGGGATCCCAGAAGAAGGAAAGAGAGAAAGGGGGGAGGAAAATTTATTTGAAGAAATAATAGCAGAAAAGTTACCTAATCTGGGGAAGGAAACAGATATCAAGATCCAGGAGGCACAGAGTAGAAAGGAAAGACTATAAGCGAGACTATAAAAAGCAAGAAACACAAAACACAAAAATAAGTATATCTGTAAAAATCAGTCAAGGGATTCACAAATAAAAGCATGTAAAATATGACACCATATACAAAAACATGGGGTAGAGAGGAGTAAAGAATGGGTTCAAACTTAAGTGACCATCAACTATATATATATATATTATATGCAAACTGAAAGGTAACTACAAATCAAAAACCAGTAATAAGAGGGAAGTGCAAGATGGTGGAGTAGGGGGACCCTAAGCTCACCATGTCCCAAATTTGCAACTAGATATCACTCACATCTAAGTCAATAAACTGGAGAGTGATCCAAAGATTAGCAGAACAAACTCCACAACTAAAAGTAGAGAAGAAGCCACATTTGAGAGTTTAGAAAGGGCACAAATGGTGGTTGGGAGCTTACTGCAAGAGGAAGGGAGCTGTGGTCACAGAGAGGGGAAAACACCAGGGAGCCCACACAGGGAAAAGGAATCCCCCATAATGTCTGGCCTTGAAAACAAGAGGGTCTGAATTCCATGAGTTTGTACAACCAGTGGGACTGAGAATCTGGAGCTTTAAAAGTCAGCTGACTCCGCACTGGGCAAACTGCAAGAGTTAGTGATAGCTGGGTCCCTGCCTTAAACAGACAAGAGCCTAAGGAGAAGCAACATAGAAGCAACAGCCTGCACAACGGGAGGAAGATTTGTTTATACTGATTTTGGAGCCTGTGGGGGAATTCTCTGGAAACAAAGGAGTTGGCAGGCACCATTTTCCTCCTCTGGCCCCCAGAATAAAAACAAAGCCAAGTGCAGGAGGCAACACTACATAGACATTTGCTACTTAACCTGCTTAAAATGTACCCCAATCACTAGTTCTCCTGAGGACTTGCCCACTCCAAGACTGCTGGCCTTGGCCCTGGGCTTAGAGCAAATTTTGTTAAGGCTCTACATACCCCACCCAATAGCTGCCTCTATGTACTGCACAGCCTAGGCCACCACCTTTCAGGGTATTTGGCCTCAGGGCAAATTTTGCTAATGCTGTGTGTGCCCTGCTCACCCAACCATGCTCATATATGTCCCTCACCCCAACTGCCACACTCAGCACCCACCCACCATGCATACAGACACAGTGCGCCTTGCCCAGCCACCAGGCACACAGATACCAAATGTCCCAGGTACTGCTGCTGCTGCTGCTGCACAGCATATCCTTGGCTGCCACCATGCTTTGAGGGATTGGCCTAGGACTAGAGGCTCAGGATGAATTTTACTAATGCAGCATGCACCCCATCAGGCTGCCACAGACTCCCAGCTGCTATCGTCTACTTGACTAGCTTTTACATACATGGATATAGCACCCAAAGGACACTCACTGCTTGCCACCACCTCAGCCATGCACCTTGCCCTTGGCTGCTACCACTAGTATGCATCACATTTCTGGCCACCACCACACTTTAGAGGATCCAGCCTAGGACTAGTGACTCAGTTCAAATTTTGCTAACAATTCCTCCCCACCCCCAAACCCTCCTAAGGTCACAAACCCATAGAACCAGCCTGCCTGGGTCTCACTAACACCACAGAGAGCAAGCAGGGCCCATGAAAGGCAGTCAGTGCAGAAGGTTGGACTGAAAGGGAAAGCTACTCAAACACAATAGCAGTATGCAAGCAACATAGGAGACTCCTCTGATGTGCCACGTACTGCTGAACAGGGAACACTACACTGCAGGTCACTAAAAGACCTATTCTACATAAAGCCACTACTTGAAGTCCAGAGGATGTGACTGATTTTCCTAAAACACAGAAAAAGACACAGAGAGGTAGACAAAATGAGGAGACAGTACATTACAAAAACACAGAAGGAGATCTAAGTGAAACAAAAATAAGTAGTATGAATGATAGATAATTGAAAGTAATGATCATAAAGGTACTCACTGGGCTTGAGAGAAGAGTGGAGGACATCAGTGAGACCCTTAAAAAAGATAAAAACTGATATATCAGAGATGAAGATCTCAATAAATGAAATTAAAAATACAACAGATGGAATGAATAGTAGGCTACAGGAAGCAGAGGAACAGATCAGTGACCAGGAGGATAGAGTAATGGAAACCAATCAAGCAGGCAGATGAGAGACAAACAAATACTGCATGAGAATAGACTTAGTCAGTGACTCCATTAAGTGTAATAACGTCTGCATTATAGGGATCCCAGAAGGAGAAGAGAGAAGACACAGGGCAGAAAATTTATTTGAAGAAATAATAGCTGAAAACTGCCCTAATCTGGGGAAGCAAATAGATATCCTGATCCAGGAGGCATAGGGAACCCACAACAAAATCAACAAAAGCAGATCTATAAGTCATACTGCAATTAGGAGGGCAAAATGCAGTGATAAAGAAAAAAATATGAATGGATAAAGAAGATGTGGTGTATATATACAATGGAATACTACTCAGCCATCAAAAAAATGAAATCACCATTTGCAATGACATGGATAGAACTAGAGGGTATTGTGCTAAGCAAAACAAGTCAATCAGAGAAAGACAATTATACTATCTCACTGATGTGTGGAATTTAAGAAACAAAACAGAAGATCATAGGGGAAGGGAGGGAAAAATAAAACTAGACGAAATCAGAGAGGGAGACATATCATACATGGCTCTTTTTATTTTCATATTTTTAATTTTATTATGTTATGTTAATCACCATACATTACAACATCAGTTTTTGATGTAGCGTTCCATGATTCATTGTTTGCGTATAACAGCCAGTGCTCCATTAAGACGTTCCCTCTTTACTACCCACCACCAGGCTAACCCATCCGCCCATGACCCTCCACTCTAGAACCCTCAGTTTGTTTCTCAGAGTCCATAGTCTCCCATGGTTCATCTCCCCCTCCGAATCCCCCCTTCATTTTTCCCTTCCTGCTACCTTCCTTTTTTTTTTTTTTTTTTTTTAACATATAATGTATTATTTGTTTCAGAGGTACAGGTCTGTGATTCAACAGTCTTATACAATTCACAGCGGTCACCATAGCATATACCCTCCCCAATGTCTATCACCCAGCCACCCCATCACTCCCACCCCCCACCACTCCAGCAAACCGCAGTTTGATTCATGAGATTAAGAATTCTGCATATCATATGATACATGTCTTTCTCTGATTGACTTATTTCGCTCAGCATAATACCCTCCAGTTCCATCCACGTCATTGCAAATGGCAAGATTTCATTCCTTTGGATGGCTGCATAATATTCCATTGTATATATATACCACTTCTTCTTTATCCATTCATCTGTTGATGGACATCTTGGCTCTTTCCATAGTTTGGCTATTGTGAACATTGCTGCTATAAACATTTATAGGGATCCTAAGGGGTACTACTTTTGTATATTTGGGGTAAATACCCAGTAGTGCAATTGATGGGTCGTATGGTAGCTCTATTTTCAACTTTTTGAGGAACCTCCATACTGTTTTCCAGAGTAGCTGCACCAGCTTGCATTCCCACCAACAGTGGAGGAGGGTTCCCCTTTCTCCACATTCCCGCCAACATCTGTCATTTCCTGACTTGTTAATTTTAGACATTCTGACTGGTGTGAGGTGGTATCTCATTGAGGTTTTGATTTGGATTTCCTGATGCCGAGTGATGTTGAGCACTTTTTCATCTGTCTGTTGGCCATTTGGATGGCTTCTTTGGAAAAATGTCTGTTCATGTCTTCTGCCCATTTCTTGATTGGATTCTTTGTTCTTCGGGTGTTGAGTTTGATAAGTTCTTTATAGATTTTGGATACTAGCCCTTTATCTGATATGTCATTTGCAAATATCTTCTCCCATTCTGTCGGTTGTCTTTTGGTTTTATTGACTGTTTCCTTTGCTGTGCAAAAGCTTTTGATCTTGATGAAGTCCCAATAGTTCATTTTTGCCCTTGCATCCCCTACCTTTGGCGACGTTTCTAGGAAGAAGTTGCTGCAGCTGAGGTCAAAGAGGTTGCTGCCTGTGTTCTCCTTTAGGATTTTGATGGACTCCTGTCTCACATTGAGGTCTTTCAACCATTTGGAGTCTATTTTTGTGTGTGGTGTAAGGAAATGGTCCAGTTTCGTTCTTCTGCATGTGGCTGTCCAATTTTCCCTACACCATTTGTTGAAGACACTGTCTTTTTTCCATTAGACATTCTTTCCTGCTTTGTTAAGGACTAGTTGACCATAGAGTTGAGGGTCCATTTCTGGGCACTCTATTCTGTTCCATTAATCTATGTGTCTGTTTTTGTGCCAGTACCATACTGTCTTGATGATGACAGCTTCATAATAGAGCTTAAAGTCTGGAATTGTGATGCCACCAGCTTTGCTTTTCCTTTTCAACATTCCTGTGGCTATTCAGGGACTTTTCTGAAAGACCATACAAATTTTAGGATTATTTGTTTCATTTCTTTGAAAAAATCTTGATGGTATTTTGAAAGGGATTGCATTAAATGTGTAGATTGCTCTAGGTAGCATTGACATCTTCACAATATTTCTTCTTCCAATCCATGAGCATGGAACGTTTTTCCATTTCTTTCTATCTTCCTCAATTTCTTTCATGAGTATTTTATAGTTTTCTGAGGACAGATTCTTTGCCTCTTTGGTTAGATTTATTCCTAGGTATCTTATGATTTTGGGTACAATTGTAAATGGGATCAACTCCTTAATTTCTCTTTCTTAATTTCTAATTTCTCCTTAGTTTCTCTTCTCTTCTTGTTGTTGGTCTATAGGAATGCCACTAATTTCTGTGCATTGATTTTATATCCTGCCACTTTACTGAATTCCTGTATGAGTTCTAGCAGTTTTGGGGTGGAGTCTTTGGGGTTTTCCACATAAAGTATCATATCATCTGCAAAGCGTGAGAGTTTGACTTCTTTGCCGATTTGGATGCCATTTATTTCTTTTTGTTGTCTGATTGCTGTGACTAGGAGTTCTAATACTATGTGGAATAGCAGTGGTGACAGTGGACATCCCTGCTGTGTTCCTGACCTTAGGGGAAAAGCTCTCAGTTTTTCCCCATTGAGAATAGTATTCGCTGTGGGTTTTTCATAGATGGCTTTTATGATATTGAGATATGTACCCTCTATCCCTACACTGTAAAGAGTTTTAATCAAGAAAGGATGTTGTACTTTGTCAAATGCTTTTTCTGCATCTATTGAGAGGATCATATGGTTCCTGTTCTTTCTTTTATTAATGTAGTGTATCACACTGATTGATTTGCGGATGTTGAACCAAGCTTGCAGCCCATGGATAGATCCCACTTGATCGTGGTGAATAATCCTTTTAATGTACTGTTGAATCCTATTAGCTAGTATTTTAGTGAAAATATTTGCATCCATGTTCATCAGGGATATTGGTCTGTAGTTCTCCATTGTAATGGTTTTGGGATCAAGGTAATGCTGGCCTCATAAAATGAGTTTGGAAATTTTCCCTCCATTTCTATTCTTTGAAACAGCTTCAGAAGAATAAGTATTAATTCCTCTTTCAATGTTTGGTAGAATTCTCCTGGGAAGCCATCTGACCCTGGGCTCTTGTTTTTTGGGAGGTTTTTGATGACTGCTTCAATTTCCTTACTGGTTATGGGTCTGTTCAGGTTTTATATTTCTTCCTGGTTCAGTTTTGGTAGTTGATACATCTCTAGGAATGCATCCTTCTCTTCCAGGTTATCTAATTTCCTGGCATAGAGTTGCTCATAATATGTTCTTATAATTGTTTGTATTTCTTTGGTGTTGGTTGTGATCTCTCCTCTTTCATTCATGATTTTATTTATTTGGGTCATTTCTCTTTTCTTTTTGGTAAGTCTGGCCAGGGGTTTATCAATCTTAATTCTTTCAAAGAACCAGCTCCTAGTTTTGTTGATCTGTTCTACTGTTCTTTTGGTTTCTATTTCATTGATGTCTGCTCTGATCTTTATAATTTCTCTTCTCCTGCTGGGTGTAGGCTTTATTTGCTGTTCTTTCTCCAGCTCCTTTAGGTGTTGGGTTAAATTGAGTATTTGAGACCTTTCTTGTTTCTTGAGAAAGGCTTGTATTGCTATATACTTTCCTCTTAGGACTGCCTTTGCTGCATCCCAAAGATTTTGAACAGTTGTGTTTTCATTTTCATTTGTTTCCATGAATTTTTTTAGTTCCTCTTTAATTTCCTGGTTGACACATTCATTCTTCAGTAGGATGTTCCTTAGCCTCCATGTATTTGAGTTCTTTCCATCTTTCCTCTTGTGATTGAGTTCTAGTTTCAAAGCATTGTGGTCCAAAAATATGCAGAGAATGATCTCAACCTTTTGGTACCAGTTGAGACCTGATTTGTGACCTAGGATGTGGTCTATTCTGGAGAATGTTCCGTGGGCACTAGAGAAGAATGTGTATTCTGATGCTTTGTGATGGAATGTTCTGAATATATCTGTGAAGTCCATTTAGTCCAGTGTGTCATTGAAAGCCTTTATTTCCTTGTTGATCTTTTGCTTAGATGATCTGTCCATTTCAGTGAGGGGAGGTGTTAAAGTCCCCCACTATTATTGTATTGTTGTCAATGTGTTTCTTTGCTTTTGTTATTAATTGCCTTATATAATTGGCTGCTCCCATGTTAGGGGCATAGATATTTACAATTGTTAGATCTTCATATTGGATAGACCCTTTAATTATGATATAGTGTCCTTCCTCATCTCTTATTATAGTCTTTGGTTTAAAATCAAATTTGTCTGATAGATGGATTGCCACCCCAGCTTTCTTTTGGTGTCCATTAGTGTGTTAAATGGTTTTCCACCCCCTCACTTTCTATCTGGAGGTGTCGTTTGGTCTAAAATGAGTCTCTTGTAGACAGCATATTGATGGGTCTTGTTTTTTTTTTATCCAATCTGATACCCTGTGTCTTTGATTGGGGTATCTAGTCCATTTACATTCAGGGTAACTATTGAAAATATGAATTTAGTGCCATTGTATTGCCTGTAAGTTGACTGTTACTGTATATTGTCTGTGTTCCTTTCTGGTCTACGTTGCTTTTAGGCTCTCTTTTTGCTTAGAGGACCCCTTCCAATATTTCTTGTAGGGCTGGTTTTGTGTTTGCAAATTCCTTTAGTTTTTGTTTGTCCTGGAAGCTTTTTATCTCTCCTGCTATTTTCAATGACAACCTAGCTGGGTAGAGTATTCTTGGCTGCATATTTTTCTCATTTAGTGCTCGGAATATATTATGCCAGTCCTTTCTGGCTTGCCAGGTCTCTGTGGATAGGTCTGTTGCCAATCTAATGTTTCTACCATTGTAGGTTACAGATCTTTTTTGTCCCGAGCTGCTTTCAGGATTTTCTCTTTGTCTCTGAGACTCGTAAGTTTTACTATTAGATATCGGGGTGTTGACCTATTTTTATTGATTTTGACAGGGGTTCTCTGTGCCTCCTGGATTTTGGTGCCTGTTTCCTTCCCCAAATTAGGGAAGTTTTCTGCTATAATTTGCTCCAATATACCTTCTGCCCCTCTCTCTCTTTCTTCTTCTTCTGGGATCCCAATTATTCTAGTATTTTTTCATCTTATGGTATCACTTATCTCTTGAATTCTGCCCTCATGATACCATAGTTTTTTGTCTCTTTTCCTCAGCTTCTTTATTTTCCATCATTTGTTCTTCTATATCAAGAATTCTCTCTTCTGCCTCATTTATCTTAGCAGTTAGAGCCTCCACTTTTTTTTCTTAGAGCCTCCACTTTTGATTACACCTCATTAATAGCGTTTTTGATTTCTACTTGGTTAGATTTAGTTCTTTTTTTTCTCCAAAAAGGTTTTCTCTAATATCTTCCATGCTTTTTTCAAGCCCAGCCAGTATCTTTATAATCATCATTCTGAACTCTAGTTCCAACATCTTACTAATGTCCATATTGATTAGGTCCCTGGCAGACGGTACTGCCTCTTGTTCATTTTTTTGAGGTGATTTTTTCCATTTTGTCATTTTTTCCACAGGAGAACAGATGAATGAGAGAACAAAATGCTACAAGGTAACAACGACCTCAGAAAAATATACACTAAACAAATCAGAAGCGATCTGAAACCGAGGGAAAAGAAAGGGAAAGAAAGAAAAAAGGAAATAAAAACAAAATAAGAGATTAAAAAAAAGAATATGATCAAATATGATCAGGCTGGTGCCACACATTAGATTTTGGGTGTATTTTGGTCTGTTAGAAGAAACTGCCTCCCAAAATGTTAAAGAAAGAAAAGCTTATATATGTACAAAAATAAGAATAAATACAGTGGAGGGATGGAATATTATTGTAAAGATGAAAATTATAAAAGGTTTTATAAAAGGAATTGATAAGAAGTTGGTTGAATAAAGAAAGAAGAGAAATTTTTAAAAAAGAGAGAATGCAATCAGGCAGGAGAATGGAACAAAGCCATACACTAGAGATTTAGGGTATAATTTGGTCTGTTAGAAGAAACTGTATCCCAAAGTTTTAAAGAGATAACAACTTATATATATACCAAAAATAAGATTAACTACTATGAAGGGATATAATATGACTCTAAAAATGAAAAATAAAAAAAGATTTCTAAAAGAGGGATTGATAAGATGTTGGTTGAAAAAGGGAAAAAGAAAAAGTAAAAAAAAAAAAGAAAAAGAAAATAAGAAAATTAAAAAAAAATTAACTTTGCAAGACTAAAGAATCAAGGGGAAAAAAGCCATGAATTCTATGTGCAGTATTCCCCTAGTGCTGGCATTTTGCTGTTCTCATTGATCAGTAAACTTGCTCTTGGCTGGCTGCTCTTGCTGATCTTCTGGGGGGAGGGGCTTGTTGAGTGATTCTCAAATGTCTTCGCTGGAGGCGAAATTGCCCCGCCCTTGCCGGGCATAGGCTAGGTAATCTGTTCAGGTTTGCTCTCTGGAGCTTTTGTTCCCTGCAAGTTTTCCGTACAGCTTTGGAAGACGAGATGAAATGGTGGCCTCTGAATCTCCACCCCGAGGAGCTGAGAACTCAGGGCCCCACTCTTCAGTGAACCCCCAGAGAAAAGTAGTCAGTCACTCCTGTTTCCCTGGTCTCCGGCCGCACTCTGTACTCACCTGGCCTGTGACTGAGCATTTCTATCTCTGGCACACGACCCCATTTGGAGTCTCCAAACCTAGCAGATTCCTGTAGTGCTCTCCCATGCCGTTCCTCCCAGGAGAGGAAGGGGAATCTCCCCAGATCTCTCGCTTGTTCGGTCCCTGCTGGAAGAGCAGTGGCCCAACTGTGCCGCAGATCACAGTTTATGGCAACCCTGATCTGAGAGCCTACTTCTCAGCTCTGTCTTTGCAGCCGGCTTCTCAGCTCTGATACCTGGGATCTCTGCCACACTCAGGCACCCCCGGTCTTTCTGTGACCCCGAAGGTCCTGAGACCACACTGTCCCAGCAAGTGTTCCACCCCCTGCTTATCCACTGGAGCGACATCCCTCAGCAGAGCGGACTTCTAAAAATTCCGATTTTGTGCTCTGCTGCTCTATCACTTGCCGGTAGCCTGCTGATGGAGGCCCCTTCCCCCTGCCATCTATCTTCCTGAATATTGCCTCGGATTCACTTCTCCTCATGTCCTACCTTCCGGAAAGTGGTCGCTTTTCTGTTCAGAGAGTTGCTGCTATTCTTTTCTTCATTCTCCTGTTGAGTTCGTAGGTGTTCAGAATGGTTTGATCCCTATCTAGCTGAATTGCTGGGAACAGACGAAATTTAGGTCTCCTGCTCCTCCACCATCTTTCTTGAGGAACTTCAAATCATAGATGACTCTTAATCATAGGAAACAAACTGAGGGTTGCTGAAGGGGAGAGGGGTGGGGGATGGGGTAACTGGGTTGTGGACATTAGGGAGGGCACATGATATAATGAGCACTGGGATTATATAGGACTAATGAATCACTGAACTCTACCTCTGAAACTAATAATACACTATATGTTAATTAATTGAATTCAAATAATTTTTTTTTAAAAAGGAAAAAAAAATAAAAGGAGCAGGACAAAAGAAGTCTTTAACTTACAAGGGTAACCCCATAAGGATATCAGCAAATTTTTCAGCAGAAACTGCAAGCCAGAAGGAAGCAACATGATATATTCAGAGCGTTGAATGGAAAAAAAAAAATCTGCAGCCAAGAATACTCTATCCAGCAAGGCTCTCACTCAGAATAAAAGGAGAGTTAAGGAATTTCACAAACAAAACTAAAGGGATTCATGACCACCAAACCAGCCCAGCAAGAAATATTAAGGGGGAAGCTGAGTAGGAAGGAAAGACCTAAAGTGACAGTGTGAAAGTAGGAAACACAAAAGAAGTAAAAATGAGTTTTTCTGAAAAAAAAAAAGAATTTTTCTGTAAAAAATTAATAAGGGAACTCAGAAGATAAAAAGGATATAAAATATGACAACATAATCTAAAATGTGGGGATGAAAGGAGTAAAGAATGGATTCAAACTTAAGCAGTCATCAACCTACTATAGACAGCTATATACAGATTTTATATACAAGCATAATGGAAACCACAAATGAAAACCCATTAATATATATGCAAAGAATAGCAAAAAAAAAAAAAATAATAATAATCCAGCTATGTTATTAAGAAAACAAGCAAAACATGAAACAGAGAAAGAGAAAAAAGGATCAGAGAAAAATGTCAGAAACAACTACAAAACATGTAAAAAGTTGCAATAAATACATATCTATCAATAATTACTTTGAATGTAAATGCTCCAATCAAAAGACATAGGGTGACGGAATGGATTAAAAAAAAAAAAAAAACAGGACCCATTTATATGCTGCCTACAAAAGACTCATTTTAGACCTAAAGACACATGCAGATTGAAAGTAAAGGATGGAGAAACACTTAACATGCAAATTGATGTGTAAAGAAACCAGGATAGCAATACTTACATGGGACAAAATAGACTTTAAAACAAAGACTGTAACAGGAGACAGAGGACACTACATAATCATTAAGGGGACAATGCAACAAGAAGATATATTATAATTGTAAATATTTTTGCACCCAACATGGGAACACCCAAATACTTAAAACAGTTAATAACAAACATACAGGAAGTCATCAATAGTAATACAGTAACAGTAGGGGAGTTTAATACCTCACTTATATCAATGGACAGATCATCCAAACAGAAAATTAAAAATGAAATAGTGGCTTTGAATGACCCACTGAAACAGATGGATTTAACAGATATATTCAGAACATTCCATCCTAAAAGAGCAGAATACCTTTCTTTTCAAGGGCACATGTAACATGCTCCAGCATAGATCACATATCAGGACATAAAACAGGCGTCAAAAATTTGAAAAGACTGAAGTTGTTCCATGCATCTTTTCTGACCACAACGCTATGAAACTAAAAATTAACCACAAGAAAAAATCTGGAAAGAGCACACATACATTGAAGTTAAATAACATGTGACTAAACATTAAATGGCTCAACAAAAAAATCAAAGAGGAAATAAAAAAATAATACATGGAGACAAATGAAAGTGAAAACACAATGATCCAAAACTTTTGGGATGCAGCAAAAGCTATTTTAAAATGAAAATTTAGAGCAATAAAAGCCTACCTCAAAAAGCAAGAAAAATCTCAATAAACAACCTAAAAATTAGAGCAGAAATAAATGAAATAGGAACTAAAAAACAAAAACAATAGAACAGATTAATAAAACCAGGAACTGGTTCTTTGAAAAGATCAACAAAATTGGTAAACCTTTAGTGAGACTCATCCAAAAAGAGAGAGAGACACAGAGAGGACTCAAATAATCAAAATCAGAAATGAAAGAGGAGAAATAAACAACATGACAGAAATACAAAGGATTATAAGAGAATATTATGAAAAATTGCATGCCAACAAATTGGACACCTAGCAAAAAGGAGAAATTCTTAGAAACATATAACCTCCCAAAATGGCATCAGGAAGAAATTGAAAGTTTGAGCAGACCAATTTCAGGCAAAAAAAATGAATCAGTAATCAAAAAATTTCCAACAAACAAAAGTCGAGGACCAGATAGCTCCATACACAAATTCTACCAAACATTTAAAGAGAAGTTAATACCAATTCTTCAGAAATTATTCCAAAAAATAGAGAGAAAAAAACATTTCAAAATTCATTCTATGAGGCCAACATTATCCTGATACCACAATCAGATAAAGAAACCACAAAATAGCGAACTACAGGCTAATATCCCTGATGAACATAGATGCACAAATTCTCAACAAAATACTAGCAAACCATATCCAACAATACATTAGATGGGATGCAAGGGTGGTTCAATATTCACAAATCAATCAATATGATACATCACATCAATAAGAGAAAAGATAAAAACTGTATGATTATTTCAACAGATGCAGAAAAAGCATTTGACAAAACACTCATTCATGATTAAAACATTCAACAAAGTAGGTTTAGCAGAAACACACCTCAGTACAATAAAGGCCATGTGAAAAAATAAAAACGGCTAACACCATGCTTAATGGGGATAAACTGAGTGCTTTTCCCTTAAGGTCAGGAACAAGACAAGAATGTCCACTCTCACCACTTTTATTCAACATAGTATTGAAAGTCCTAGCCACAGCCATCAGAAAACAAAACAAAATAAAAGGCATTCAGATTGGTAAAGAAGAATTAAAACTTTCACTATTTACAAATGGCTTGATACCATACATAGAAAACCCTAAAGAGTCCACCAAAGAACTACTAGAACTGACAAATGAATCCAGTAAAGTTACGGGATACAAAATTAATGTACAGATACCTGTTGCATTTCTGTACAATAAAAGTAAAGCAGCAGAAAAAGAAATTAATAAAACAATCACTTTCACAATTGCAACAAAAATAATAAAATACCTAGGAATAAAAACCAAAGAGTGAAAATATCCTCTGAAAACTATAAACCATTGATATAAGAAATTGAAGATGACACAGAGCAATGGAAGGACATTCCATGCTCATGAATTGGAAGAAAAAATATTGTTAAAATGTCTATACTACCCAAAGCAATCTACACATTTAATGTAATCCCTATTAAAATACCAACAGGATTTTTCACAGAAATAGAACAACAACAACAAAAAAATCCTAAAATTTGTATGAAAGCATGAAAGACCCCAGATAGCCAGAACAATCTTGAAAAAGCAAAGCAAAGCTGGAGGTATCACAATTCCACACTTCAAGTTGTATTACAAAGTTGTAGTAATAGGGGCTCCCTGCTGGCTCAGTCAATAGAGCATGTAACTCTTGATCTTGGGGTTGTGAGTTTGAGCCCCATGTTGGGTGTAGAAATTACTTAAAAATAAAATCTTAAGGGGCACCTGGGTGCACCTGGGTGGTTCAGTTGGTTAAGTGTCTGCCTCTTGATTTCAGTTCAGGTTGTGATCTCAGGGTCATGGGATTAAGCCCTGCATGGGGCTCCCTGCTCATTGGGGAGTCTGCTTGTGCTTGAGATTCTCTCTCCCTCTCCATCTACCCCTCCCCCCACAAGCACACTCTCTCTCTCTCAAATAAATAAATAAATCTTTAAATAAAATAAAATCCTAAAAAAATGCTGTAGTAATCAAGACAATATGGTACTGGCACAAAAATAGACACATAGATCAATAGAACAAAATAGAAAACTCAGAAATAATTATAGTGTTAATCTTTGACAAAAGAGACAAGAATATGCAATAAGAAAATGACAGTCTCCTCAACAAATGGTGTTGGAAAAACAGGACAGCTACATGCAAAATAATAAAATAAGACCACTTTCCTACAACATACAAAAAATAAACTCAAAATTTATTAAAGACATAAACGTGAGAGCTGAAACATAAAAATCCTAAAACAGAACACAGGAAGTAATTTCTCTGATGTCAGTCATAGCAATATCTTTCTAGATATGTCTCCTGAGGCAATGGAAACAAAAGCAAAAATAAACTATTGAGACTACATAGAAATAAAAAGCTTCTGCAAAGCAAAGGAAACAATCAACAAAACTAAAAGGTAATCTATGGAATGGGCAAGATATTTGCAAATGACCTATCCAAATGCAAATCAAAAATGCAATGAGATATCACCTCACACCTGTCAGAAAGGCTAAAATCAAAAACACAAGAAACAACAAGTGTTGGCAAAGATGTGGAGAAAAAGGAAACCTCTTACACTGTTGGTGGGAATACAAACTGATCAGCCACTGTGGAGAACAGTATGGAGAATTCTCAAAAAATTAAAAAAAAAATAGAACTACCCTACAATCCAGTAATTGCCCTACTGGGTATTTACTCAAAGAATACAGCACTAATTCAAAGGGATACATGCACCCCAATATTTATTGCAGCATTATTTACAACAGCCAAATTATGGAAGAACCCCAAGTGCCCATGGATTGATGAATGGATAAAGAAGTGGTATATTTATATAAAATGGAATATTATTCAGCTTAAAAAAAGAATGAAATCTTGCCATTGGTAATGACGTGGCTAGAGCTAGAGAGTATCAGACTAAGCAAAATAAGTCAGTCAAAGAAAGACAAATACCATATAATTTCACTCATATGTGGAATTTGAAAAACAAAACAAATTAGCAAAGTAGGAAAAGAGAGAGTGAGGGACACAAACCAAGAAAGAGACTCTTAACATAGAGGACAAACTGATGGTTAGCAGAGGGGAGGTAAGTGGGAGGTGAGTGAAATAGGTAATAGAGATTAAGGAGTGCAGTTGTCCTGATGAACACTGTGTGATATATGGAATTGTTGAATTTTATATTATATACCTGAAACTAATATAACACTGTAAGTTAACTGTACTGGAATTAAAATTTTTAAAAATGTCACTTATGTTCAATAAGTCTACTGAAAGAATTTTTAAAATGTAATATAAATTTTTCCATCCAAAATGGAATTTTTCTTTGCCATTTAGAGGTAAAACTGTTATCTGGCCAGTATACCTATATGAAAAAACTTATATAAATAAAATTAGCTATATTTTATTGAATACTATAAAATATACCAGGCACAAATCTAGAAACTATCCAGGTATGACTTTGTTTAAATCTTAAGAGAATCCTGCAACTTAGGATTATTTGTTATCTCCATTTTACAAATGAAGAAATTGAGATATAGAGAATTTTATTGGTTGTCCTGTACATCTAAGGAAAACCAGAGTTGAGATTTGAACCCAAATATGCTTATTCCAAATCCTGGGTTCCTACTATCATAAAAGTTCTCTTGTGTTGCTTATAAATGATAAATAAATTAGAAGTTTGGGAAGATGGCAGCATAGGACAATCCTAAGCTCTCCTTGCCCCATGGATACATGTAGATAGCAGCTTCATCAGTGCAACTGATCCAGAAAATGACTTGAAGAGTGGCAGAAAAGACTCTCACAGTTAATCTTAGATAGGTCATATCAAAACAGTGGTGGGGGGGGAGGGTGAAGTGGCCTGGAATGAAACTCGTGGTCGAACTAACTACAAATGGGAGGGACACCCAAAACATGGACAAGGGAGAGGAACAAACCCCACAACAGGCACTACAGACATGGGGTACCAGCACTGGGAAGACAGTCTTCATAACATTTGGCTTTGGAAAATGGTAGGGCTTAACATCATGAATTGGTGCAACCAACTAGGTTTAACTCAGTACTTTCAAAATCAGAAGGCTTAGCTTTGGGATAGCTGAAGGAAACTGAGTTCTCACCCTTAAAGACTAAGCATAACAAAAAACCCCACCAACATATGGCATGGAAGCAGCAATTTATAAAGCACCCAGGGTATATGGGAGGGAAGTAGATTTATTTATTAATTTCAGAACATGCTCGGGAGGGGCAGTGATCTTTAGGAGACTTTTCTCATCTCATCCTGCAAGCAAACCCCACAGGGACCAGTTCCACATTCACTTTCTACCTACCTTGCTAACACCCAATGCCCCTCCCTGTGTTCTGCAGACTCACCCCACCCAACCCCCCACACACTCTGTAGGAGTCCTTCCAAGTGGCTCCAACTAATCTCATTCTGCAAACAGCCAAGGAAGGACCAAAACCACCCCAAATCACTTATGCCATGGGGGAAGGGAAGATAACCACACACACCAATTCCCCTGCAGCTCCAACACTGGTCTGGGGGCAGACAACTGATTTGACTGCCAGCCCTACCCACCACCAAAAATGTCACAAGGGGAGCACAAAGAAAAAGCCCCATAGTTTGGGGTTACTGCAAACCCAATGTACAGACTGGAGGCAGACATCTGGTCTAAATACAGGCCTTACCCACAAATGAAAGCCTTTCTGGGGACAATGCACAGATAACATCCTGCAGTTTGCTGCTACAGACCCATGGCAAATGGGCTGAGGGTGCACACCTGGTCTGACCCAACTACAAGTCCAAGGTGGCTCCAGGCTGGCCCCTTGAGAGAACAAGAACAGAACTCTGCCCACAACAGGCAAAGTGGGCCATTGCAGATAACTGAAATGAAGGCAAACAGTGGTCAGCCACAACAGTAGTGTGCATACAATACACATCAGAGACAACCCTAAAGCATGTGGTTCTGGTGAACAGGGAACATGACACTACAGGGAACTAGGGCACTACAGGACCTCTTCTTCATGAGGCAACTACTTTCAAACTTAGGAGATGTAGTTGACTTTCCTAATACATAGAAACAAACACAGAGAGTTAGACAAAATGAAACAGAGAAATATGTCTCAAATAAAAGAAGAGGACAAAGTCACAGCAAACTAAATGAAATGGAGATAAGCAATATGCCTGATAAAGAATTTAAAGTATCTGGAGGAGGTTCAGGATGGTAGAGTAGGAGGACCTAAGCTCACCCTATCTCATATTTACAAGTAGATATCACATACATCTGAGTGAATAAACCGAAGAGTGATCCAAAGACTGGCAGTAAAAAAACATAAAAGCAGTAAAAATAAGTATTTCTGTAACAATCAGTCAAGGAATTCATAAAATAAAAGGATGTCAAATATGATAGCAAATATCTGAAATGTGGAAGGGAGAGGAGTAAAGAATGAGTTCAATGTTAAGTGATCACCAGCTTAATATAGACTGCTATATGCAGAAGATGTTACATATAAACTAAACGGTAACCACAAAACAAAAAATATTAATAGATATGCAAAAAATAGAGTAAGAGATTCAAGTATATCACTAAAGAAAACCAACAAACCATGAGAGAGAAAGACAAAAAAGAATCAGAAAAGCTACAAAACAAACACAAAACAAGTAAAAAAATGGCAATAAATACATATCTATCAATAATTAATTTGAATGTAAATGGATTAAATGCTCCAATCAAAAGACATAGAGTGTCAGCGTGGGGAAAAACAAACAAACAAACAAACAAGACCCCTCCATATGTTGCCTATAAGAGACTCATTGCATACCTAAAGATAACTACAGAACGAAAGTGAGGGGATGGAGAAACTTTATCATACAAATGGATGTCAAAAGATAGCCAGAGTAACAATACTTACATCAGAAAAAAGACTTTAAAAAAAAGTCCATAAAAAGAGACAAGTACATTAAATAATAATAATGGGGACAATCCAACAAGAAGATATAACAATTGTAAATATTTATGCACACAACATGAGAGAACCCAAATACATAAAACAGTTAATAAAAATATAAAGGAAATAATCAATAGTAGTACAATAATAGTAGGGGACTTTAACACCCCACTTACAGTAATGAACAGATCGTCCAACTAGAAAATCAATGAGGAAACAATGGTTTTGAATGATACACTGGAACATATGGATTTAACAAATATATTCAGAACATTCTAGCCTAAAACAGGAGAATACACATTCTTTTCAAGATGTTCTAAAAGGCAGGGTGAGGGGGGTGCCTGGGTGGCTCAGTTGGTTAAGCATCTGCCTTCAGCTCAGGTCATGATCCTGACGTCTTGGGATAGAGCCCCACATCAGGCTCTCTGCTCTTTAGGGAGTCTGGTTCTCCCTTTGCCCTTACCCCACTCGTGCTCTCCCTCTCTCTCAAATAAATAAATAAAATTAAAAAAAAAAAGTTCTAAGAGGGAAGTTTATAGCAATATAGGTTTACCTCAAGAAGCAAGAAAAATCTCAAATAAACTAGCTAACCTTACACCTACAGGAACTAGAGCAAGAACAACAAACAAAACCCCAAAACATACAGAAGGAAGGAAATAAAGATTAGAGAAGAAATAAATGATATAGAAGTATAAAAAACAATATAACAGATCAATGAATGAAACCAGGAGCTAGTTCTCTGAAAAGATCAACAAAATGGATAAACCTCTAGTCAGACTCATCAAACAAAACAAAACAAAAACAAAAATGGGGGGGGGACTCAAATAAACAAAATCACCAATGAAAGATGAGAAATAATAACCAGCACCAGAGAAATACAAAGAATTGTATGAGACTACTATGAAAAACTACATACTGACAAATTAGACAACCTAGAAGAAATGGATAAATTCCTAGAAACATATAACCTAACAAAACAGTACCATGGGGAAATAGAAAACTTAAACAGGCCAAAGCAGCAAGCAACAAGACTGAATCAGTAATTAAAAATTCCCAACACCATTTTGAATCTATTTTTGTGTGTGGTGTAAGGAAATGGTCCAGTTTCATTCTTCTGCATGTGGCTGTCCAATTTTCCCAACACCATTTGTTGAAGAGACTGTCTTTTTTCCATTGGACATTCTTTCCTGCTTTGTTGAAGACTAGTTGACCATAGAGTTGAGGGTCAATTTCTGGGCACTCTATTCTGCTCCATTGATCTTTGTGTCTGTTTTTGTGCCAGTACCATACTGTCTTGATGATGACAGCTTTGTAATAGAGCTTGAAGTCCAGAATTGTGACGCCACTAGCTTTGCTTTTCTTTTTCAACATTACTCTGGCTATTCAGGATCTTTTCTGGTTCCATACAAACTTTAGGATTATTTGTTCCATTTCTTTGAAAAAAGTTGATGGTATTTTGATAAGGATTGCATTAAATGTGTAGATTGCTCTAAGTAGCATAGACATTTTCACAATATTTGTTCTTCCAATCCATGAGCATGGAACTGGGTATTTATCCCACAGATACAAATGTAGTGATCCAAAGGGACACATGCACCCCAATGTTTATAGCAGCAATGTCCACAATAGCCAAACTATGGAAAGAGCCTAGATGTTCATCAACAGATGAATCGATAAAGAAGATGTGGTATTTATATACAATGGAATATTATGCAGCCATCAAAAAATTGAAATCTTGCCCTTTGCAATGACATTGATGGAACTAGAGGGTATTGGAATTTGAGAAACAAGGCAGAGGATCATAGGGGAAGGGAGGGAGAAATGAAACAAGACAAAACCAGAGAGGGAGACAAACCATAAGAGATTCTGAGTCTCAGGAAACAAACTGAGGGTTGCTGGAGTGGAGGGGGGTGGGAGGGATAGGGTGGCTAGGTGATGGACATTGGGGAGGTTATGAGCTCTGGCGAACCCTGTGAATTGTGTAAGACTGATGACTCACAGACCTGTACCCTGAAACAAATAATACATTATATGTTAATTAAAAATAAACAAACTCCCAACACACAAAAGTTTAGGACCAGACGTCTTCACAGGCAAATTTTTCCAAACATTTAAAGAAGAGTTAACATTGATTCTTCACAAACTATTCCAAAAAGTAGAAAGAAAACTTCCAAATTCATTTCTATAAGGCAGGTATCACCAAAACCAGGTAAAGACACCACAAAAAAAAAAAAAAGAGAGAACTACAGAAGATGGCAGAGGAGTAGGGGGACCCTAAGCTTGCCTTGTCCCTCAAATACAGCTAGATATATATCAAATCATTCTGAATACCAAAGAAATCAATCTGAAGACTGAGAGAACAAAACTGCAAGGCTATAAGAATTGTGGAAGTGAGGACCTGTGGAGAGTTGATTTGGGGGAGATAAGAACTTCGAGTGCTGTGGAAGGGAGGGAACCTGACTCACGGAGATGTATCATAAGGAACAGAGAGCAAAATCTGAAATTTTAGAAGTCCACCACCACTGAAGTTGTGCCTGGCTAGCTTAGCAGTGCTCCCTGGGAGCAGAGAGCATGGCCTGAGGATCCCCTGGGTTCCATGGGGAGAAATGGTTCCCCTGCTTGGAGTGCATTTGGAAGTCGTGGCAAAGCCTCTCTAGGGTCAGAAGAATGGGTGACACCAACATGTTGCACTGTTCCCAGGCACAGGATAGGGGATGGTGCTGGCTGGGTGCTGGCTATCTGCTCCATTTTGCCATAAACTCCAAACTGCTGCATGGTCGTGGGACCACTATCCTGGGATGGGTCTGCAAATGGCAAAAGTGGAGTGAGACCCTCCCCTAAAGGATCAGCACAGGGCCACTCAGTGGTAGTCCCTAAAATTTGTAGTTTTTTGAAACGCAGTGATTGTTTACTTTTCTTTGAGGGCTTCCTGAAGAGTGTCAGTGACACCATACTGAACCCCGTCCATCAGCACTAACAGACTTCGGTGAGCTTAACAGTGCCGCCAAGTGGAGACTGGAGCCACTTATGCCAAGCCACACCCACGGCATGCTGCAGGTGCATGTGCATCTCCACTAGGGCAAGTCCAACTGAGAATCACTGAAACAGGCTCCTCCTCCAGAAGACCAGAACAAAGCCCTCACAAGAACTAAGTCTACTGATCATAGAGTGCTGCAAAGCTTCAGCTCTAGGGGAAATACGACCTAGCTTCCTTTTTATTTTTATTTTTATATTTTTTTACTTTATTGTTTTATTATTTTTATTTTTAATTCTTTTTTATTTTATGTATTTTATTTATTATTTATTTATTTATTTTTAGTTTTTGGATCTAGCTTTCAACAAGCAGACCAAAACACACCTAAGATCTAGCTTTTTATCTATTTAATTTTATTATTTAATTTAATTTAATTTTTTTCTAGAAAAAATGCCAAGACAGAGGAATTCACCCCAAAAGAAAGAACAGGCAATAGAAGTAATGGCCAGGGATTTAATCAAGATATAAGTAAGCTATCTGAACAAGAATTTAAAAAACAATTATAAGGATACTAACTGGGGCTGGAAAAAAGCATAGAAGACACTGGAGACTCCCTTACTGCACAGATAAAGGAACTAAAATATGGTCATACCAAAATTAAAAGTGCCATAAATGAGATGCAAACCTGAATGTATGCCATAACAAGAAGAATGGATGAAGTAGAGGAATGAATCAGTGACATAGAGGATAAAATTATGGAAAATAATGAAGCTGAAAAGAAGAGGGAGAGAAAGGTAGTGAATCACGAAGGTAGACGTAGGGAACACAGCAACTTCTTAAAACTTAATAACATTTGTATCATAGGAATCCCAGGAGAGGAAGAGAGAGAAAAAGGGGCAGAAGGTTTATGTGAGCAAATTATAGCTGAAAACTTCTCTAACCTGGGGAAGGACATAGATATCAAAATCCAAGAAACAGGGGCACCTGGGTGGCTCATTTGGTTAAGTCACTGCCTTCAGCTCAGGTCATGATCCTGGAATCCCAGGATCGAGTCCCACATCGGGCTCCCTGCTCGGCGGGGAGTCTGCTTCTCCCTCTGCCCCTCTGCCCCTCTTGTGCTCTCTCTCTCTTTCAAATAAATAAATAAATAAAATCTTTTAAAAAAATCCAAGAAGCAAAGATAACTCTCATTAAACTCAACAAAAGCCTGCCGTCACCAAGACATATCATAGTCAAATTCACAAAATACATAAAAAAAAAAAAAAAACAATCCTGAGAGCAGCAAGGGGATAAAAATTCCTTAAGTTGACAAAGGAAGACAGATCAGGTTCACAGCAGAGCCATCCACAGAAACTTTGCAGCCAAAAGAGTATGGCATGATGTATTCAATGTGCTGAAAAGGAAAAATATGCAGCAAAGAATACTTTATCCAGCAAGGCAGTGATTCAGAATAGGAGAGATAAATAGTTCCCCACAGAAGCAAAAAGTAAAGGGGTTTGTGACCACTAAACCAGCCCTGCAAGAAATATTAAAGGGGACTCTTAAAGTGAAGGAAAAAATACCAAAAGAAACAAAGACTAGAAAGGAACAGAGAATAACACCAGAAATCAACTTTACAAGTAACACAATGGAACTAAATTTTTATTTTTCAATAATCACTCTGAATGTACATGGATGGAATACTCCAATCAAAAGACATAGGGTATCAGAACAGATTAAAAAAATAAAAAAAGACCCATCTATATGTTGCCTATATGAGACTCATTTTAGACTTAAAGACACTGCAGATTGAAAGGGAGGGGATGGACAATAATGGACATCAAAAGAAAGGCAGAGTAGCCATACTTATATTTGAGAAACTAGATTTTAAAACAAAGACTGTAACAAAAGATGAAGGAGGGCATTATATCATAATTTAGGGGTCTATCCATTAAGAAGATCTAACAAGGGGCGCCTGGGTGGCTCAGTCGTTAAGCTTCTGCCTTTGGCTCAGGTCATGATCCCAGGGTCCTGAGATCGAGCCCCGCATCGGGCTCCCTGCTCAGCGGGAGGCCTGCTTCTCCCTCTCCAGCTCCCCCTGCTTGTGTTCCCTCTCTCACTGTCTCTCTCTCTGTCAAATAAATAAAATCTTAAAAAAAAAAAAGAAGATCTAACAATTGTAGGAGCATCTGGATGGCTCAGTCGGTTGAGTTTCCAACTCTTGATTTTGGCTCAGGTCATAATCTTGGGGTTGTGAGGTCAAGACACATATCAGGTTCCAATCTCAGTGGGGAATCTGCTTGAGATTCTCTCCCTCACTCTCCCTCTGCCCCTTCCCCTGCTCTCTCTCTCTCTCTCTCTCAAAATAAATAAATAAAATATTTTTTAAAAGAAGATCTAATAAATGTAAATATTTATGCACCAATTTGGGAGCACCCAAATATATAACTCAATTAATAACAAACACAAAGAAACTCATTGATAATAACACAAAAAGAATAAGGGACTGTACCATCCCACTTACATCATGGATAGATCATCTAAGCAGAAAATCAACAGGGAAACAATGGCTTTGAATAACATGACACACTGGACCAGATAGACTTAACAGATATATTCAGAACATTTCATCCTAAAGCAGCAGAATACACATTCTTTTCTAGTACACATGGAACATTCACCAGACTAGATCACACACTGGGTCACAAATCAGCCCCTCAAAACTACAAAAAGATCGAGATCATACCATGTATATTTTTAGGAAACAATGTTATGAAACTTGAAGTCAACCATAAGAAATATTTTGGAAAGACCACAAAATCATAGAGGTTAAAGAACATCTTACTAAAAAATGATGGGTTAACCAGAAAATTAAAGGAGTAAGAAAAAAGTACATGGAAGCAAATGAAAATGAAAACATGACAGTCAAAAACCTTTGGGATGCAGCAAAGGTAGTCCTAATAGGGAAGAATTTCGCAATATAGGCCTACCTCAAGAAGTAAGAAAAGTCTCAAATACACAACCTTACCTTACATCTAAAGGAGCTAGAAAAGGGATAGCAAATTAAGCCTATAGCCAGGAGAAGGGAAATATTAAAGATTAGAGCAGAAATAAACAATATAAGAAACAAACAAACAAAAACCACTAGAACATATCAAAAAAACTAAGAGCTGCTTCTTGGAAAGAATTAATAAAACTGATATCCCCTTAGGCAGACTTATCAAAAAGAAAATAGAAAGGACCAAATAAATAAAATTATGAATGAGAGAGGAGACATCACAACCAACATGACAGAAATACAAACAATTATAAAAGAATATTATGAAAAATTATATGCCAACACACTAGACAATCTCGAAGAAATGGATAAATACATAGAAATGTACAAACTACCAGAACTAAAACAGGAAGAAATAGAAAGAAAATTTGAACAGGCCCATAACCAGCAATGAAATTGAATCAGTAATCAAAAATCTCCTAACAAACAAAAGTCCAGGCCCAGATGGTTTCCTAGGGGAATTCTACCAGCCATTTATTTATTTTTTTAAAGATTTTACTTTCTTATTTATTTATTTATTATTTATTTATTTGAGAGAGAGCAAGAATAAGAGAGAGAGAGAGCACACACAAACAAGGGGGAGGGGCAGAGGGAAAGGGAGAGGCAGACTCCCTGCTGATCAGGGAGCCCGATGCAGGGCTCCATCCCAGGACCTTGGGATCATGACCTGAGCCAAAGGCAGACACTTAACAGACTGAGCCACCCAGGCACCCCTTTATCAGACATTTAAAGAAGAGTTAATATATATTCTTCTCAAACTGTTCCAAAAAATAGAAATGGAAGGAAAACTTCAAAACTCATTCCAAGATGTCAGGATTACCTTGATTCCAAAACCAGGAAAGACCCCACTGAAAAGGAGAACTACAGGTCAATAACCCCGATGATATGGATGTAAAAATTCTTTTTTTTTTTTTTAAAGATTTTATTTATTTATTTGACAGAGAGACACACAGTGAGAGAGGGAACACAAGCAGGGGGAGTGGGAGAGGGAGAAGCAGGCTTCCTGCTGAGCAGAGAGCCTGATGTGGGGCTCAGTCCCAGGACCCTGGGGTCATGACCTGAGCCGAAGGCAGATGCTTAATGACTGAGCCACCCAGGGGCCCCTGGATGTAAAACTTCTCAACAAAATATCAGCAAATTGAATCCAACAGGACATTCAAAGAATTATTTACCATGATCAAGTGGGATTTATTCCTGGGCTCAAAGGATGGTTCAATATTTACAATAAATCAATATTTACAATAAATCAATGTAAGACACCACATTAATAAAAGAAAGGATAAAAACCATATGATTCTGTCAAGAGATGCATAAAAATGATTTGAAAAAATACGGCATCCATTCTTGATAAAAAGTCCTCAACAAAGTGGGGATAGATGGAGCAAAACTCCATCTATCCCCACTTTGTTGGGGGGAAAGGGAAGGAAGCAAACCATAAGAGACCCTTTTTTAATCATAAAGGCCATATACCAAAGACCCACAGCTAATAACATCCACAGTGGGGAAAAACTGAGAGATTTTGTCTATAGTCAGGAACAAGACAGGGATGTCTACTCTCTCCATTACTATATAACATAGTAATGGAAGTGTTAGTGTCAGCAATCAGTCACAAAAAAGAAATAAAAGGCATCCAAATCATCAAGGAAGAAGTCAAACTTTCACTCTGCAAACAGCATGATACTGTATTAAAAAAAAAAAAAAACACCTGAAAGCCTACACCAAAAAAATCCCTAAAACTAATACTTGAATTTAGGAAAGTTGTGGGATATAAAATCAACATACAGAATCTGTTGCATTTCTATACACCAATAACAAAGCAGCAGAAAAGGAAATCAAGGAATTGATTGCATTTACAACTGCACCAAAAATGGTAAGAAACCTAGGAATAAACCTTAGCAAGGAGGTAAATATATGTACTCTGAAATCTATAAAACACTTATGAAAGAAATTGAAGAGAACACACAAAAAAATGGAAAAACATTCCATGCCCATGGATTGGAAGAACAAACATTAATAAAATGTCTATACTACCCAATCTACGCATTTAATGCGATCCCTATCAAAATGCCACCAGCATTTTTCACAGAGGTAGAACAAACAATCCTAAAATTTTATGGAACCACGAAAAACCCCAGATAGCCAAAGCAATTCTGAAAAAGAAAAGCAAAGCTGGAGGAATCATAATTCTAAACTTCAAGCTGTATGACAAAGCTGGAGTTATCAACACAGTGTGGTACTTGGACAAAAACAGACACATAGATTAATGGAACAGAACAAAAAAAACAGAAATGGACCCATACCTATATGATCAACTAATCTTTGACAAAGAAGGAAAGAATATTCAATGGAAAAAAGACAGTCTCTTCAACAAATGGTGTTGGGAAAATTGGACACATGCAGAAGAATGAAACTGGACCACTTTCTCACACCATACACAAAAATAAACTCAAAATGGACAAAAGACCTAAATACGAGGCAGGAAACCATCAAAATCCTAGAGGAGAAAATAGGCAGGAACCTCTTTGACATCAGCCATAGCAACATTTTACTAGACATATTGCCAGAGGGAAAGGAAACAAGAGCAAAAATGAAGTATTAGGACTTCATCAAGATAAAAATCTTTTGCAGGAAGGAAACAATAAACAAAACTAAAAGGCAGCCTACAGAATGGGAGAAGACATCTACAAATGAAATACCTGATAAAGAATTATAGATCCAAAATCTATAAAGAATGCAAACTGGTGCAGCCTCTCTGGAAAACAGTATGGATCGGGGTGCCTGGGTGGCTCAGTTGGTTAAGCGACTGCCTTCGGCTCAGGTCATGATCCTGGAGTCCCAGGATCGAGTCCCATATCGGGTTCCTTGCTTAGCAGGGGGTCTGCTTCTCCCTCTGACCCTCCCCCCTCTCGTGTGCTCTCTCTCTCTCATTCTCTCTCTCAAATAAATAAATAAAATCTTTAAAAAAAAAAGGAAAACAGTATGGAAGTCTTCAGAAAGTTAAAATTAGAGCTACCTTATGACCCAGCAATTGCATTACTAGGTATTTCCCCAAAGAATACAAAAATAGAGATTCCAAGGGATACCTGCACCCCGATATTTATAACAGCATTAACGACAATATCAACCTATGTAAATAGCCCAAATGTCATCCACTTATGAATGGATAAAGCAGATGTGATACACACACACACACACACACATACACGAAATGGAGTATTACTCAGCCATCAAAAAGGAATGAAAATTTGCCATTTACAATGATGTGGATGGAGCTAGATTGCATTATACTAAGCAAAATAAATCAGTCAGAGAAAGACAAAATCATATGATTTCACTCATATGTGGAATTTAAGAAACAAAACAGATGAACATATGGGAGGGGGGAAAAGGGAAGGAAGCAAACCATAAGAGACCCTTTTTTAATTTAAATTCAATTAGCCAACATATAGCACATGATTAGATTTTGATATAATGTTGAATGATTCATTAGTTGCTATAACTCTTAATGATACAGAACATGGGGCGCCTGGGTGGCTCAGTTGGTTAAGCGGCTGCCTTCGGCTCAGGTCATGATTCTGGAGTCCCGGGATCGAGTCCCGCATAGGGCTCCCTGCTCAGTGGGGGGTCTGCTTCTCCCTCTGACCCTTCCCCTCTCATGCTGTCTCCCATTCTCTCTCTCAGATAAATAAATAAAATCTTTAAAAAAAAAGATACAGAAGAAACTGAGTGTTGATGGAGGGAGGTTGGTTGGGGATGGGCTAGATAGGTGATGGACGTTAAGGAGTGCCCTTTTTGTGATGAGCACTGGGTGTTGTATTTAAGTGATAAACCACTGCATTCTAATCTTGAAACTAATATTGTACTCTATGCTAAGTAACTAGAATTTAAATAAAAAATTGAAAAGGAAAAAAAAGAACTACATGTCAATATCTTTGAGGAACATGCATGCAAAAATCTTCAACAAAATACTAGCAAAGGAAATCCAACAACACATTAAAAATAGTTCTTCACCATGACCAAGTGGGATTTATTCCCTGGATGAAAGGGTGGTTCAGTATCACAGATCAATCAATTGATACATCACATCATTAAGAGAAAGGCTCAAAACCATATGATCATCACGATAGGCACAGAAAAAGCATTTGACAAAGTACAACACCAATTCATAATAAAAGCCCTCAACAACATAGTTTTAAAAAGGACATACCTGAACGTAATAAAGGTCACATATGAAAACCCACAATGAACATCATACTCAATGGGGAAAAACTGAGAGCTTTCCCCCTAATGTCAGGAACAAGTCAAGGATGTCTACTCACCACTTTTATTCAACATACTACTGGAAATCCTAGCCACAGCAATCAACAACAAAAACAAAAGGCATTCAGATTGGTAAAGAATTAACACTTTCACTATTTGCAGATGGCATAAACCATATATGGAAAACCCTAAAGACTCTACCAAAGAACTACTAGAATTGATAAATGAATTCAGTAAAGTTGCAGGATAGAAAATCAATGTGCAAAAATCTGTTGCATTTCTATATGCTAATGATGAAGCAGCAGAAAGAGAAATTTTAAAAAATTCCATTTGCAATTGCACCCAAATTAAAAAGATACCTAGCAGTAAACCTATCCAAAGAGGTGAGAGACCTGTACTCTGAAAAGTATAAAACACAGATGAAGGAAATTAAAGATGTCACAAAGAATTGGAAAGACACTCCATGCTCATGGGTTGGAAGAGCAAATATTGTTAAATGTCTATACTGCCCAAAGCAATCTATACATTTAATGCAATCCCTATCAAAATACCAACAGCATTTTTCAGAGGTAAAACAAACAATCCTAAAATTTTTATGGAACCACAAAAGACCCTGAATAACCAAAGTAACTTTGAAAAAAAAAAAAAAAAAGCAAAGCTAGAAGCACCACAATTCCTGACTTTAAGTTATATTACAAAGCTGTAGTGATCACAACAGGATGGCACTTGCACAAAAAATAGACACATAGATCAATAGAATGGGATAGAAAACCTGGAAATAAATAAATAAAATCTTTTTAAAAAAGAATGAAATGTTTAAATGGCAAAGAGTTGTGATAGAGAGAATTTTAAAGCATCAAGATAAAAGAAAACAGTTATATACATATGTGACACCTGTCAGAATGACTAAAATAAAAACACAAGAAATAAGTATTGGAAGCTATGTGGAGAAAAAGGAACCTTCTTGCACTGTTCGTGATATTGCAAACTGGTGAGGCCACTATGGATGAAGATTCTTCAAATATGATTTCACTCATATGTTGAATTTAAGAAACAAAGCAAATGAACAAAGAAAAAGAGAGAAACAAAAAAACAATTTAAATATAGAAAACAAACTGGTGTTTGCCAGAGAGGAATTGGGTGGGAGGATGGGTGAAATAGTTGAAGGTGATTAAGGGTACACTTATTGTGATCAGCACTGAGTAAGGTCTAGAATTGTTGAATCGTTATATTGTACACCCAAACTAATATAACACTGCATGTTAATTATACCTGAGTAAAAAACATAATAAAAATAAAAACTCAAAAAATGATGGTAGATAAATATGGTAGAACAAATATATTTTGGCCGGTCACAAAGCCACGTGTTTTCCCAGATTAATTCATTTAACTTTGTACAGCAATGTGATCATACAAACTTTTTACTGATCTTAAAGTCTTCACTTTTTAAACTATTGTTGTTTTTTTTACTTGTAAGTATGTATGTCATTATCATTTCAGGTGAGCCACACAAAGCTCCAGGCAATTTAGAATCCCAGTTAACCATCTCCAAAGTTATGTCAATCAGCACTTATATATTTGTATATATTTCCAGTTTTTAGTAAAATAGCTAAAAATTTTATCGGATAATGTCTCAAACTGCTTTTTAAAATACATTTGGGATTGGGGTGCCTGGGTAGCTCAGATGGTTAAGCATCTGCCTTCAGCTCAGGTCATGATCTCCAGGTCCTGAAATCAAGCCCCATGTGGTGCTCCCAGCCCAGGGGGAGCCTGCTTCTCCCTCTCCCTCTGCCTCTCCCCCTGCTTGTGCTCTCTCTGCCTCTCTCTCAAATGAATAAATAAAATCTTTAAAAAAATACATTTGGGATCTTTGAACAATTTAACTTTTTCACAATTTGAATTTTATATCCTAAATACTACTTCTTTAAAGCAGTGGATATGGGAAAATAGTTATGTTTTTTTGTTTTGTTTTGTTTTTTACAAAACCAAAATTTGTCACTTAAAAAGATCCCTAATTAAAAATCTTTAAAATTCATTTTTAACCATGAATAATGGGTTGATTAACATGCCTTAATCTCAGAATAATTTTAGTGAGCATTTTTTAGAGAACCAAAACATTGAAAATCTTAAGGCCATCTGATCTAATCTCAGCCCACACTCTCCTATTTCTATTCATTCTTCACACATCTCCTATTTCAGCTCTTTCTACCAGAAGAGGTATTGCTTCTTGTAGACTTATTTTTTAATACTAACTGTAATATTTTTGCCCCCAAACATTGTTGCTGATTAGTAACATAAAATTTTAATTCTGTATTTTCATCACATTATTGTTTTATGTAAGAGCCAGTTAACTGGCAGATAACAACTGAATCTTAACTAGAAAGCAAAGATAGATACTAGAAACTATAGACCAGTAAGCTTACTACTGATGCCCAATGAAATTCTCAAATAGATTATGAAATATTTTATGAGAATTTAAAAAAATCCAGGGGTGATCATAGGAATCATCAGTTTCACCAAAAACAACTCATGTTGAACAATTTCCATTTCTTTTCCTGATAGGATTACTATGTAAGACTGCTACACACATGGTGGCCTTTTATTTTTTAAAAAAAATTGTGATTTATTTATTTATTTATTTGGAAGAGAGAGAGAGAGCACAAGCAGGGGGAGCAGCAGGCAAAGGGAGAGGGAGAGGCAGGCTCCCCACTGAGCAGGGAGCCCAATGACATGGTGGCCTTTTAATAAATCATTAAAAATTTTATAGTAGGGGCCTGGACTATATGATTACCTAAGGTCTCTTTTGGCTTAAAAATCCCATGCGTTTCCCCTAGTAGATACAAGATAAAATTTTGCTGGATGAAATCTATTCATTATTTGATATATAATTTTCCTTAAAGAGTATGATTAAAAAGTCTCTGTAAACCTGAACAGAAATCTCAAGCAGTAAAACTTTGGCTCTGTCTCTGGTCTTATCATTTTCAACAGTTCTTTTCAATGTAGACCATGATATAGAAGGGTCTTTAATTTGTACACAAGACAATCATAAGAACAGCTAATATTTGCGATAAAATCATGATGTGTGTGTGTGTGTGTGCATCCTTAAGCTGAAACTAAGAATGAAAAAGCATAAAACATTTTACAAATAAATTTAGATTTAAGTATGAATTATTTAAAAAGTTAACAACAACAATAAAGAATACTTGTGTAAATTATGGCATATCCTTAAGAAGAAATAGTATGTTGGGCACCTGGATGGCTGTCTGAAGAGCATGAAACTCTTGATCTTGGGATTGTGAGTTCGAGCCCCACGTTGGGTATAGAGATTGCTCAAAAAATTAATAAACTTCAAAATTCCCTAAAAAATATATGAAATAGTATGGAACCTCTAAAAAATATTTAGGAAGAGTTTGTAATAACATAGACAACTTGTATAACATAATGTTAGGTTGAAAATATAAGCATATAAAATTTCTTTTTTTTTTTAAAGATTTATTTATTTATTTTAGAGAGGGGAGAGAGAGAGCAGGGGGGAGGGGCAGAGGGAGAGGGACAGAGAGAATCTTAAGCACACTCCCCACTGAGTGTGGAGCCCAATGTGGGGCTGGATCTCATAACCCTGAGATCATGACCTGAGCTGAAATCAAGAGTTGGATGCTTAACCAACTGAGCTACCCAGGCACCCTAAGCATATAAAATTTCTTAAAGAATTATCACAATTATATGTATAGATATTTAAAAGCAAAGAAAAATGGGAAAATGTCACCCAAATGTTAAATGGAATGGTGGAATTGTTTTCTTTGTTAGTATTTATATATTCTCCATAAATAGCTACTGAAAATCTGAATGCAGTCTTAGGTCATATTAACAAAATTATTGTTTATTGTTTAAAAAGAGCTATAGTTCCATTGTGATTTGTACTGCTCAAATATCACCTAAATTACTTTAGTTCACTACATTGTAAGAGTAGTTTTGACCATACCAGAGTGCTAAGTGTATGGAATCTAGGATAGTGAGTGCTATAGACTGAATTGTGTCATCTTTCCAAATTCATATGTTGAAGACCAATCCCTTAATGTGACTCTCTGGAGATAGGGTCTTTAGAAGGCAATTAAGGTTAAATGAGGTCATAAGGGTGGGATCCTAATCTGATAGAATTTATGAGGCAGATTTCTCTCTCTCTCTCAGTCGTGCATGTGCTCTCTCACTCTCTTGCTCTCTTGCTCTCCCTCTCTGACCCACGTGAGGACAAGGCAAGAAGGAGGCCATCGGCAAATCAGGAAAACAGCCCTCACCAGCACCCGACCCAACCATGCAGGCACCCTGATATTGGACTTCCAGCTCACAACTGTGAAAAATAAATGTCTGTTGTTTAGGCCTATTGTAGTATTAGTATTATACCATATTAGTCTATGGTATTTTTTATAGCAGCTTACACAGACTAATACAGTGAGTGACCTTAAAACCAATTCAGCTATAATTGGGTAGAGTAACTGAGGATTTTAAGAATGGAGAAAAGGAAGAAGGTAAGGCAGAGAAATTTTCAGATATTTAAAGAGATGGCATATGGAAACAGAAATTGTCTTGTCAAACTAGAAGGCTAGAAAACTTCAGTTCAATGTAAAAAATAGCTTTCTAACAAAACTGTGCCAAAATGGAATAAGATGGTTTTGGATGTGGCGAGCTCCTTACCAGTCAACATCAGTAAAGACTAGAGGACATTGCTTAGGAATGTTGTAGAAGAGATTTCTGCATTAACTTAGATGACTTTTGAAGTCCCATCTAACTCCAACTTTCTCTATCTCAAGGTTTCATCCCAACATTCCACACTGTTGAAATCTTTCAGAATTTTAATTTTCCTATAATATATTATCCTTGAAATTATCTAAGTATGGTTTCTATGCTTTTATTTCAGCAGTTCATTAAAACACAAAGAATGGAGCAAGACCTAATATAGAGCCCTTCCCCATGTTCCTAGAGAACTCTGATTCATTGACCTTTAACCACTTCCATAATACAGCTGTTTTTTAAGTAACTATTTTTATAGGTTCTCTATACCTGTTACCTGTATTATTTGTTTAAAATCCAATTTGACATAATTATCTTCTCATAAAAATTAATTCTCACCTCAGTTGATCCATTTATTTGATTAACCTAATTATCCTCCAGTGTGAATGGTGACAATGAAAACTGTGGTAAAATAAGAACTTTAAAATGTATAAATCTTTAAGAAAAATACTTATTGTTCCAACAAAAAAGCAAAATAATCAAAACATTGTATGATGTTTACAGTACTCAGCCTTACCTACCATTTATAGCTTTATTTGCATGGGTTAGTATTTCTGAATTTAAACTCAGGACAACAGGATACTATCTCCTTCAACTTCAGTATTAGAAGCAGACTCTCAGTCTTGGCAGAGATAGATAGACCTGTGCCTCAATTCTACTCTTGTCACATTTTACTCTAGGAGGACTTCATGGATGAATTTCAGGGATAGAAATAGCTTATAGGGACTGTTTCCAGAGGATGTTTCACATGCCAATGATAAAAGTTGAAATGTTTGAGAAAGCCCCACAGGAGCTCTTGTATTAAAGGGAGGAGATTTTTAGCAGTGATGACTAGATTCCAGAAGCAATGTCAGAGTACAAAGCAAGAAAATAATATTGGGAATGAAAAAGCGGGCAATTACCATGAAAGTGAGTGGTAGTAGGAAAAAAAGTGATAGCAATTGTTAAAAGCTCCCATGTTGGGAAATATATTCAGTGAGGAATTGACATCTAAATAAAACCAAATTAAGACAAACTATAGAAATCTCACAATAAAATAATGGAACAAATATTATTAAAATAACAAACACTTATTGAACATTACTGTATGTCAGGCACTATGATGAATATGATGAGCAATTTATATGCATCACGCCATTTAATTCTCATAACAACTCCATGAGGTAGGTTCCAGTGCTATTCTCATTTTCCTAAAGGGAAGTCACAATTCCAGAAATGATATGGATTTAAGGCCACTTATTAAATGGTGGGGCTGAGATTCAAACCCAGGTCTGTATAACTCTCAGCTCAACTCAGTTAATCTCTCTTCTATTATGTAAAGGCTTCCATATTTGGGCCCAAAGTTTATCACAAATGGCTTAATAATTTGATTTACACATTAAAATATTTACTGGCAAGAAAGGAGCATGTTTAGATTTCTATTGAAAATAAACCAAAATTAGGAGATCTCTTTTTTAAAAATCATTTTTTGTGTTTATAATTTTGTTGGACATTCTAGCATCTGATGAACCTCTCACTAGTATCACTGATCATGCACATATATTTTCCAAGGATGAAATCTATCTTACTTTACAAATTCTGCAGTTGCCCTCACTGAGAGCTAAGGAATATTTGGCTTTGTCCCATGACCACATCTCCTAATTTGAGGAAACTACAGTCAATGTGTTGAACATTAAAAAGTACATTTCATCACTCAATACCATCTATAAATCATTCTACTTCTATGCCCCTAATCGTTTGACAAAGCATTTTACTGTAAACAAATTTTGGGGCCGCTGTGTGATTATTCCCACTTGGAAAATATACTGTTTCTCCTCCATGAAACTAGAACAGAAGGTCTGAAAGAAAGGAAATTATTAAGCATTCCACTGAGTTTTTTCTCCCCAACAAAAACTAAGATAGAGGTCAATGAATAAGTATGTGCAGACTGGAACTTGAATCCTCTAGGGTGACTGTAGGCTAATTAATAATTAATGCCAAAGCCATGGTGTTTGAAATGCAGATGTGATAACTGGAGGCCTGGCAGTGCTGTTCAGAGGAAGCAGATTTAGATGCTATAGGGAATAGGCGCTCCCTTGCCGGCTGGCTCAGCGATCCAGCCTGGGTGCAAAGCAGGGCCTATGGTTTAGATTATATTCCCCTCAGCTGTTAATTACCTGAACTTACTTTGAAGTTCTTCTCTTTTTATCCTCTGCATGAAAAGAGATTGGTTCAGCCAAGGGACTTAGAGAAATGATCAAATACATGGGGTGGAGGGTAAGGGGTGGTAATAGAACTTCAGATATAAGAAGATAACGAAGAAAAACACATAGTAGAACATACAAAAACATACATTATAAGGAAATGTTGAATTGTGGTTCATTGTTTCAAGCACAATGTGTTTCTCTCAGTTCTAATGAAGTTGATTTTAAGTAAATGTATATAAACTTTCTCTGAATAGGTATAACAAAGAATTTCCATCTGTCTTACTATGTAGTGATTTGACAAGAGACAGGTGTTTTACAATGCCATATTGAAATTAATAAAGTCATTTAAATCTCTTCATATTTAAAGCTACTTAATGATAAGGACATTAACAGAGTCAGACACAAACTGCTACTATATAACCTATTTGTGGTCAAATCACTCATTCTCAGAACACAAATAGAAGGTGCCATTGCCCAATGGGGCAAGTTATTAGATATTAGAAAATTATGGAAATAGGTTGCAGTTGAAAGAAATCTGAAAATGAATGATAGTAGGATTAACTGAATTATAAAGCACTCTGGTTTGTTTTCAGGATATGTGTGTGCGCACACAGTTTAAAGAAGCATGGCCATTAACTATCTAGCAAGTGGGTTATAGCATGTCTGGATTAGATGTAAATGTCAGGTTTTGTTTCTTTGTTTGCTTGTTTTTTCTATTTTTAAATGTTATTTTTAGTCCAGCTCCTCCAGACAGAGCACTTTCCTGAGATACATGCCACTCACACATGAATAAGAATCTCTCTTTTGGTGCACTAGAATGCAGTCATGAAATAGTTAATTTTCAACTGTGGGAAGTATCTTTGTATCTTTTAAACAGTAAAATGGCACTGAAAGCACCATCAAAGAAAATGTGTGCTTACATTAAAAATGACACCTGTGGATGCAGTATCATCTGACTAAAGTGACATCAAATGCCTACAACCAAATGAGTGAAGGATGATCATTCAGCTCAGACAGGACACATAGAACTCCATGCAGACTGGTTTTGGAGTTCTATTTTATCTACTGCCCATTTCTATTTAAAAGAACACTTTTGTGAATAGAGTTCTTAAACTTTTAAATCAGGATGAAAAACTAGAAATTTGCTCTTTAGAATCTATTGCTCAAAACGCAAATTCCAAAAAATGCAGGGCTTGCATCATTGTACAATTTAAATTCTCTTAAGCAAGAAAATAGTCATGTAACTAAAGGTCTTCTATCAAAAGCAAAACACATTGGGAATTTTTACAATTTGATGTGTAATATAACTTCTCCAGTTTTCATTCTAAGAACATATATAAACCAACACTAAGATTATGTAAAAATAATAACAAAAACCAAATTCATCTCCATGCAATTTCAATTCTAACTTATACTAACATAAGATATGGGGGCCAAATCACAGAAAGCAGAATCTACTTTAATACTGATTTTATCTCCAATCAGCTATCTTTGCTGTATTATATTGCTAGAATCCAAAGTATTAATGAAAATGTAGTAAAGTTTTCCAGGCTTTAAATATAAACTTTGCATGGTAAGTTCCCTGCTACTAAGAAAAAGGGGAAAAAAAATGTCTGAAAAATGCATAGCAGCAAACCAGAGGCAAAATTTAAAACAAAACAAAAGAATTTTTTAAACAGTCAACCACTTAGATCAGCACTTAAGATTTTCATGGCCATAGCTCTTTTATTCTATGAGCATTCATGATTATTCGCGTGTTGTGAATAATAAAACACTATTTTAAAACACAAACACAGAACAAAACCTATTTCCTAGACTGGAACTGAAGTTGTCTTCTAGAATTGAAGTCCAAACTTTCTAATTATTTTTCCTTAACACCAAATGAAACTGCATTTGAGACTCATCACATTCAGACTTCATTTATACGTGTTTTTATTTTATTTAAATTTTGTTTTATTAACAATATGCTAAAAATAAATTTATTTATATATTTTATTTATAATTTTTAAACACTCACATCACTTGGCCAATCTAATATAAGGAGAAATGTATTTGAAAACATCATCTCTAGCTAAATTTCAGTGCAAACAAGTTTTAGTTTAGAGATACACGTACAAGAGAAACATAAACTAAATAGCAAAATAATATTACCACAAACATTAGGTTAGGCTTTCCATTTTATGTCAACCTGTATGTTTACATCCCCACTTCTCTCACCCCCACATGACTCTCTCTTCTACTAACAACTGCATATTTTGTAAAGATGTATTCAATTACTTAAAGCACACTTTATAAAGTTTTTATATAATCTAGTGGCATAAACTTGCACTACTTTCAAGGTCTTAATATGTTTTAGAAAGTAATATAAAAAATTACTCTGCATAGCAACCAATATTTAAGTCTTAAAATAACGTGTAAACTTTTTATATTAATTTGAAACAAATAAAGCATTCTTTTGTATGTCAACTCTATTTTAAATGTTTTTTTTTCCTCTTGACATATCCTTTCCCCAGTTCGTTTTCAATCATGTATTCATATTGTACAACTTCTTGTGACTAGAAGCTCTTATACAGGTACACAGCATTTTGACTCTCTCCACTACAATCTAAAATGTAGTTAGATTATCTACTTGGTGTCCTTTTTACCTGTAGCTACAGGAAGAGTAAAATGAAGTTCTCAGATCTTTATTAGTAAAAAGCATTGGAAAAATAAATAGATCTTACCAGAAATGTTTTTCTGCCTTCCAGTATGAGTGATGTGTGTTGCACGCGCTATGCACTGCAAAGTAGAGGAAGACTTCTTTATCCTGCAAAAGGAAAAGTAAAACATTGAAAAAGGACTTTAATGAAATCATAACATTAAAATAGTTTTATGTTAAACCCCGCTAATTTTCTAGGTGAAGGCTGTGAAGTGAATGTGAGGAAACATTAAAAGGGAATTGAATTTGCATTCCTTATGCTACAGGCACATGTTTACATGACCTTTAAAACAGAATTAAAGCTGTATCATCAGCAGCTGTAGGCAATTCACATTACTAAGGCAATCAAATCAGAATGCTAAACTAACTATAAAACATAAATTAAACCGATAGAGAATCATCTCAATTCACTAGGTTTATTTGCAATATACTTCTACACTGCTAGTCATTTCAAAGCAGTTTGCAGATCCACCAAATCAGAAACACTCCAGTACGTCTGAAAACAGTGTCCAACTAAAAGTATGCAAGCTAGGAACACTTTAACCTATCTTTGTCCATAAAACTCCATCATTCATCAAGCTAGCTTATTTTTTTAACATTTACTTTCAGCAATCACCTCCAAAAGTAAGCATCATCCCATGAAGACAAAATGATCTCCAGTATGTTATACATGGCAGAGATGATGTTTACTTACAAACATGTATCAGAAGAGTTTATAAAGAATGCTTAAAGTCTAGTGAAAGTTAACTGCACTTCTTTTTACTCTCAACTTCATTGTATTGTTCCCCAACATCCCCAAGATTTCCAATAACTATATTCTGGTTTCCTTTCATAGCAAGTATAGATATCACAACTTTTAAAATATGGTAGAATGGGTTACTAAATAGGGCTTTAAATATAATTGTCTGGGATGAGAGTTGCTCTAAGAACATGAAAGAGAAGATGTGAGTCATTGTCTTACTAGAAGTGTTTTTAGAAAGCTTGGTCTCTTTGAATTTGTAGCAGCGAAATCTCAGAAAAAAACTCTACTGAAACGTTTCTATTTGCGTACTGTGACTTATTTTCCTCCTCTTTACAAAACTCTGTAGTCTCCTCGACAAAACTGAAAACATACAGAATATTTTGAAAAGCAGTTATTCTACTTTGCAGTGTAAGGAAAACAGAAGAGCTCAAATGTTTCTCTCCATCACTAAATAGGACAAATCTCAGTTCTTTACAAAGCTGTCAACTAGCTGTTAAAAGAAAACCTAAATTCCACAGCTCTAACACTCAGCTTCTCCAGAGTTGAGATCCATACTCAGAGTTCAGATAATTTTTGAAGGCAATTTACATTCACATAGGTGTGTTCTTCAATATGAAATATCCATCCATACAATCTCTCTCTCTCTCCCTCTCTTTCTCTCTCTCTCTTACACACACACACACACACACACACTCACTCACTCACATGCACAAAGATTTGTGTGATCCATTTGTTCAAGGGGGGGATCTAATGTTTACATCAAGCACCCGGGGAAATGTTTATTTAAAAATAAAAATGAGTGCAGGTGTGACTGAATTATGGTTTTACTGTAAACAGGAACCTCAATCTCTTTCTAAAAGTTGAAGTAGTAAGAAGAGGATAGGTGGAAGAAAGGAGACAGTCTCATTCTCACTACCACTTTAATAAGTTAAAATGAATATCTAGGATATACAAGAGAAATTTGAGTGTTGGTATTTAGATTGCCCTAAGCATTTTACCTTAGAGACCTAAGGTTTTTCTGGACCCTGTCAATTGTTAGAAACAAGGAAATTTGCTATTTTTAAAATTTTGTTGGTTTTTTTTTTTTGAAATTTGTTATTTTTAGGGAGGATTAGGCAGGCTTAAATCCTGCTGCCCATAATGTGATCTGAGTTAACATTTTAGTGCCTGAACAAAATATTTTAGGGTGACATTCACCCCCCAACCCTCCAATACACACCCTCAAGAAGACTCATGGGGGTGATATTCTCCTACACATAGCCCCAAGGAAGAGTGTCACTGAATCAGAGCTCTGGTAACATATAGCATTTGCCAGTGACAGGGCTGGGCTTTGTTTCCTGAGAAAGGATTACCTTGAGCACCTTACCTTTGTGCAGGCCTACAAAGGGAGGCATTGGTCTTAAGATTGTTCAGGGGGCCCATCTGTGAAGGACAGAGGCTGCCCAGGAACAAAGATACTCAGCCAGGCTGGCCAGGTCCAGGGGATCCTGAGAAACTAACCACTGCAGGCTACCAGGCTCACAGGGCTGCCTTGGTGCTGGCTCTTCTAGATCCCCCCCCTCCTCCTTCCACTTCCAACCAGGGGAACTAGGTCTTGCTTCAATTCCAGGGATCCTGCTCCAAACGGAGGACTCAAGAGCCTGGGGAGGGCAGAGCAGTGAGAGCCAGGAGGCTGGCAAAATAAAGTCCTCTTGCCAACTCCTTCGTTATTGGAATGGGACCCATTAGGCTTAAAGGATTGTCATCCATCAAATTATCTTAAGATGGAAACTCTCAGTTTAACCACTGTCCTGGTTCAGCCACCTTTATTCAGATGTATCTGGAAGGCTAAAGTCAGGTCCAGCCTTTGGGCTTCATGTGTGCATTTTAGCCAGGCTATCCCAGAGGTGAGCACCTCTGTTGCTGCCCAGATCACTCCCCTCCTGCTGAGGCCAAGCAGTGGGCTTTGGGGACAGCTCCTTGATTTTCTGTGGCCCTGACTTTCTGCAGATTGGAGCAAGTGAACTTGGCTTCTTAGCAACACCAAAATTGAGAGTAGGCTAGCCTCAGAGTCGTAGCCAGGGGAGGAGCAAACCCACCAAGGAGAAAGACTTCTTAAGGGACTGGGTTCTTTTGATGTCTGCCTGAGCGCTTCTACTTTGAAAAGAAACTCCAAAAAGTTCTTGCATGTAAAATACACATACGCGATGGCATATGTCCACAGGCAGCTGGAAACAAAAATACTAGATCAAGTAGATCTATTTTCCAAGCAGGGGAGTCAAATTGATTCCCCCAATAGAGAGTGAGGTAAAGTCCAAGAGAGGGCTCAAAAAAAGTTACAAGAGATGGAGATTTTAACAGCACTCAGTAAACCTACACCCCTCCCCCAAGAACAAACATAACAATCACAACAGAGAAAGCACTAATATTCTTGTAAAAATCAAATTCCCAAAATGTCCTTGCAAAGTGGACTTTCCCCCAATCATGTTAACATGTTTCTCTTTCCTTCCACCTCTCTCTCTCATATATATTTGATGTGTGTGTATATATATATACATATATAATTTTTTTTCTCAAAATCATCAGCCTCCTTCCCTACCCAATCCCTCTAGGGAAAAAAATATCAAAATTTCTGAATAAAGATAGTAAGTTAAATCTTGTCACTTGCTCATTTTCAAATGTGATATAGTTTCCTGCTCACTTGGGGGTCTGGAAATAATAATGTGAGCCCAGAACACTCAGCAGATTACTTACTAAAGGTCTTTTCCTAGAAGGAGCCCATATTTTGATCTGTAATCAAGTTTTCTGTAGTTCCTTTACTTCACAGGGATACAGAATGCTAGCCATTTCAGTAAATACTATTTACTAAGGAAAGGGGGAGGGAAGGCAAGAGTGCAGGGAAAACAGAATCTCAGTTATGAATGAAATCTGAGCATTCTTACAATTCTGCGTGTTAAAACCTTAATCCACCCATAAAGAAAGAAGTGTACTGCAATTTGGGGCATCTCTCTTAACTACAAAGTGGCTTATAAAAGGTGTCTAATGTTCAACTAGATAACTTATTGATACCTTGGATACCAATCCACAGAGTTTAAAGTAATAGATTATCTCTAAACTCCCTCTGATCGATCATAGAGCTGGACAATTTTTTTCTCTTCTTTAATACTACCACCATTTCTGACTTTAAGCAAAAATCAAAATGAAGATAAAATCCACCACTGCAGTTTAAATTTGGAAATATTCTGCAACTCCATTAAAAAAAAAAAAAAAGGTAATTCCATAGAGGGTCTGTATTTTGTAAAATCATCAACTGGATTTTCTGAAACTAGGCTCTGTCTGAAGTGCAAAACACGGGACTGGAAAATGCCCACAAAGATTCCTAGACTCCCCAAATCCTGGTACTGGGAATATGAGAGCCACACAGAGTACTGCGTAATAGCTCTCTCTCTGTAGAGCTCTTTCCCTGGGAACCTGTAAGATCAGGGTTCACCCACTGACAATGGCAATGGCAAGGGAAGAATTGACCTCAGAAGAGAAACTGAGACTGAATCAATGCGACTTTGACAACACAGCTGCGGGAGCCCCCATCCTTTCCCTCTGAAGTAAGGGTCTCTATTGTCCTGGTCTTTCCTCTAACCATCCTATCGGCAGCCCCAATCACACAATTCCTCAGCACTTCCCAACTGACAATTGATTTTGCTAGTAAATGACTAATGTTCTCCAAGATTGAGGTATTTGTATCACATTTTTTCATGATGAATATTTTATTTTTTAAATTACCCTGTGTCTGCTGCAGCATTGGCTGTATGCTATCACTCCTCCCCCCTCCGTCTCCCCTTTTCTCTAAAGATCCTTTTCCTCATGTTCAAGGAAAACCAATGGAGATCTAAAAAATGAACTAATTGAGCTTGAATTGCTTTTGGCTAGTGTCTGTTAAAGCTGTCTAATTTTTTAAAGATTCTCACAGAATATTTGAGCCCCTTTACCTTCCCCCACACAGTTTGTCAAGAAGAAGGAGGAGGGGAGAATGAGGAGGAAGGGGAGGAGGAGGATAAAAAGGAGGAGGAGGAGGAAGAAAAGAAGAAGGAGAAGAAGAAGAAGAAGAAGAAGAAGAAGAAGAAGAGGAGGAGGAGGAGGAGGAGGAGGAAGGCAGTGGAGGAGGAAGAAGAACAATAACAACAACTGTAAGAGGAGCTACAGTAAGCTGCTGCTCTGAAGGGCAGCTGTGACTCACACTGAGAACCTCTAATGAGCTCAAAGTGCAGATTCTAAGAAAAAGGCTTCTTTCTCTGTTGCTTTCAGAATCTGTCCAATCGTTTCCCTTCCCTTATGAGCTCCAGGTTATAAAAAAGAAAATGTGTACTTGTCCCTTCCAAACCCAAACTAAGTAATCCTATTTTCAAAGTGGACTTGTGTTGAAGATGAAGTTTTCAATATTAAGGTCACACCTATGTGCCATGTCCTACTGTCTGGAAATTCATGCTGTATTATATACATTTAAATCTGGCCTTTTGGACTTCCTTCCTGATCCTCACCCCAGACATCAGCCCCAGACCATCTCCCCCTTCTCCAATTTGTACAGATAATGAGAATGCTTCATAATCTACACTCATTTATGAAATCTACAAGAGGCATAATCTCCATTTCGGAATGAACCTGGGCATAGATTGCCCAGCTGCAACCAAACTCCCGTGCTAACACGGGAGTGTAACTTAAACCACATTAATCTGCTTAATTTCTTTTGTGAGTCCTTCCTTGCTTCCAAAGGGACCGGGAATGTCTGGGAAGACACTCAGGAGTTGTCATGTATCCTTAAATTTTGTGAGGAAAGAGAGTCACAGTGAACCCCCAGGTTACAAATAAATGAATGAACATACAAATAAATCAAACGAATCTGACTTGCTTTCAGAAATTAATGGAATTTCCCTCTTAGAAAACAAGAACAATAATGGGTAGGGTGGAGTGGCAAATTTGGGTGTGAAGGCAACCTAAGGAAGAATGAAGTTTGTGCTGTGTACTGGCATAGCAAGAGATCAAAACCTGTTCTTCCTTGCTGGAGATAGGTGTGTGGACTTGATAAAAATTACAGTTCCTCCATTTTTAAGTTAGACTCCCCTTCAAGATGGCTTTTAGCTACCCCAACCTCATAGGGCGGGAGAGTGATTATTATATTCAAACCATAATTATAGAGGGGGGTACATCAGATCTGAGGATGCCACAGTAGACTTCAAGATCAGGATGAAAAGAACACCAAGCTGTGTATTTGGCCCAACTACCCAAGAGAGCAGTTTATCAGTGGTAACTTTGAGTTTAAGGCAAAATCAGTCTATGAAAAATAAGTTACCAGCTCTTTGCAACAGTAGCTTCACATGTACTTATTTCTCTCCCATGTCCAGACGGGGTCGTCTATTGAATGAGGCTCTTTTATTTTGCATGGTGCAGGGGATTTGTGACCATGGTCCCCCCTTTTATTCCTCTCTCTATGGAAACCCAGATCATGGGGAGAAATATGCAAGGCTGAATAAAGAGAAGCCACAGAAAGGAGCGCTTGAGAGCGGCATCTGTTACACTTGGGAAGTTAGACTGACAGGAGAGGGCGAAGGAAACCTCTCCAGTAGATTAGTTAGAGCTGCAAGAAGATTTTACTATATGCAGATATTTTCTTCAAAAAACAAATCATCTTACATGCAAGAGAAGATTCTATTACAGCTGCTAGAGGATGGGACTGCACCGGAATTAGGCAGTATCCATATTAATGGGAACTTATTTTTAAAAGAAGGAAGGAGGGAAGGAAGGAAGGAAGAAAGGAAGGAAGGAAGGAAAGGAGGGAGAGAGGGAAGGAGGAAGGAAGGAAGGAAGGGAGGGAGGGAGGGAAGAAGGAAGGAGAGAGAGAGAGGAAAGGAAAGGGGAAAAAAAGAAAAGGAAAAGAAAGAAAGATGACTACGTTGGTTTTTGCTCTGTCAAAAGCTTTTCTTACTTTAAAGGACAGCAGAACAAAGGTGTGAAAAACCTGTCACTGGATGCAGATACCTCCTCCGGATAGCTGCCCCTCCCAAGGCTCCTGGCATGGTCTGAACCACTTTTGAATGCCTGGCAAAATTGGTTGCCCAGATTAGAGGCCAAAGGCTAGAGGAAGGTTGATGATAAGAATTCAGGCAAGTCAGAATTGGAAAAAGACCCCCTTTTTTCTCCATGTAAAAGCATTATAAATTGATAATTCCTTTAACTCCCTGAATGGCTAGACTAAGATTAGTAATTCTTTCACCCAAATGCAGCTGCAATGGTGGGGGTGGGGAACACACCATTGTAACAACATGGCAATGATCATGATCTTTTTGCCTGTATGGTTCCTTCAATGTGCTTCCCTCTGACCTCTAAACTGACGTGATATAGATTAGCAAATGGACCCTTGAACAGGAAGCCTAACAGAGCACCTGAAAACTTATTTTTGTTTGATTTTAACAAGTACTTTTTTCTTCAGGAAGCTAAAGTTCAGGCACAAATGAGATTGTATTCTTACAAAGGAAGATACACGCAGTTAGTTGGCAGTAAAGAAAAGACGTTCTTCTACAGAAAGAGAAGAGAAGGGAAGGGAAGGGGGGGGAAGGACGAGGCAGAGGAAGAGAAGGAAAGGAAAAAAACAATCAAACAATTTCTAGGTTAAAAGCAGATAAACTTTTATAATAGGACACCAGCAAAGGAAACCACAATTTCAATGAGAAGGAGGAGGGGGAGAAGATGGCAAATTATCATCTCTGCCAATAACTACTAAGTGTTTATCCTTTTTTTTTTTTTTAAGAGAGAGAGAGGAAGAAATAGATCTCAACCAGACGCTTGGTTTTCCTGCTTAATAGACACAATTTACATTTACCAATATAAACTCCTATCACTCTCTGCTCTCATAAGAAATTACTAATTTCACAGGAAATACATGCTCTTTATCTATATAAAGGAATGGCAGAATAAGCTCACCTTGTTTTTATTTTTTTCTCATTTTCTTGCATTTTCTTCAGATCTGTCTTCTTAGAGAAACTAATGCCTTAATGACTTTCTGGTAGCTGCAAGCCTTCTTTTATTTCTGCTAAATATATGAAAATGTATGCAAATTTAAATCAAGCTAAACCTAGGAGCTCTTGCAATATATTTAATGGAATTTCAAACCAATAAGGGAACTCTGATGCTGTCTTCTGTAAGTGCAAATATAATTACGCAGCTAGGTTACCTTCGAAATTATGCAATGGAACGTCATTTTTTTTTTTTTTTTACTTCAGAAATCCAGCTGGGTATCCCATGTTGCCTTTTCTCGGCTAGAGCAAATCTAAAATCTTTGCATTTTCACCCCACTCAGCTTACAAGCAATGTCTTTTCACAGGGCTGTGGAGTACAGGGGACTTGCCTTTCCCTAATTTATAAAAGCTTAGGAGTACAAGTCTTTCTTGTTTCCTCTAACCAAATTGTGAAAACAGTCCTGTCCTCCCAAGCTGAAAGCAAATTCAAGCTGATGGGGATGTGTGTGTGTGTGTGTGTGTGTGTAGGGGGGGTGGGTACTTAATGCCAAACAGCCCGCCATCTCTCATCTCTCATCACTTTCTCTCTCTGAATTTTCAGGGCACACTAAATGATTCCCATTTACTTCAACTTGTCTGGGATGGGGAGGGGGAGAGCAGTACTTGTTAAAAATTTTCCCAGGGGACAGCATTCGGCGCGGTAATCATGAACGTTCTCTTATGTACCTATTGAGAGTGGGTCCGCTGAGTGTCTGGGGTGAGTGTGAGGGAGGGCTCCCCATTTCAGCAAGCATTGCCTCTGAAAGAAGTTGTGGGACCGCTGATGGGAGCCTACATGGAGCAGTAATAAAAAGCAAGTCTTCCAATTGACCAAGTGGATTGGAAGGCAAACTTCAAAATAACTGAATTTTGTCAGTATCACATTTGATTTTACTTTTATCACATTAGATTTTCCCAGAATCTTCCAGTTCTTCACGCCTTAAACAAAAATTTTCAGAAGAAGCTGGACATTTCTTTCTTAGATGCTTTCTGACCTTGGTATTGAGTTTCTCATAAACGATAAAATGAAATAAAACAAGTCGAAGTAGTTCTTATTGGAATCATGGACTTCAGTCTTATAGAGTTAGGGTCCTATCAAAAAGCGGTTCCTTTGCTCAAAGTTTGTAGCAAGATTTTGGTTTGCAGTCCCCTGCACACAACTAACCCAGAACGCTAAATGAATTTGATAAAAATCCCAATCCACTGAAATCTAGATGACATTTAAACTGGTTATATTGCTTTCTTAATATATTTTTTTCTTTCTCTATTTCGGTTAATCTAAATAATACAAAACGAATTCTAAAACCATTTTGCTACTTCACCCCCTATCCACCCCCCCACCCCCCGCAAACATATACAAAAACACTTCCCTCTTATACGTCCCCCTCTACTACAAACATGCACGAAGTCGCGGGGCGGGGGGTGGGGGGGGAGGGTAGGGTTAACCAAATGAGCTGCCGCCACTCAGCGCGAGGCAGCCAATGGAGCTGAAAGATTGATTTACTTCCTGCTCGGGTCTCACTGAAACTCTAGTGCTTCGCCACCCTAATTTGGAAAGTTAGCCCGGCCTCCCGTGCCTCCATTGGCCGAGCCCGTGGCTGGCCAGGCCGAAACGTGTTGCAATTGGCCACAGAGCCTGCCGGTAACTCGCTCTCGCGGCTTTGGCTCCCCCGCACCGTAGATGTCAAAGGCTGAAGCTGCTCCCTTTGCTACATTATAACTAGTAGGGGATCCTCATCGACCATGGCCACAGCTGCCTCGAATCCCTACAGCATTCTCAGTTCTAGCTCCCTAGTCCATGCGGACTCTTCGGGCATGCAGCAGGGGAGTCCTTTCCGAAATCCTCAGAAACTTCTCCAAAGTGATTACTTGCAGGGAGTTCCTAGCAATGGGCATCCTCTCGGTCATCACTGGGTGACCAGTCTGGGCGATGGAGGCCCATGGTCTTCCACACTGGCCACCAACCCTCTGGACCAGCAGGACGTGAAGCCCGGGCGCGAAGACCTACAGCTGGGTGCGATCATCCATCACCGCTCACCGCACGTCGCCCACCACTCTCCGCACACTAACCATCCGAATGCCTGGGGGGCTAGCCCGGCTCCGAACCCGTCCATCACGTCCAGCGGCCAACCCCTTAACGTGTACTCGCAGCCTGGCTTCACAGTGAGCGGCATGCTGGAGCACGGAGGGCTCACCCCACCGCCAACCTCTGCCTCTGCACAGAGTCTACACCCCGTGCTCCGAGATCCCCCAGACCACAGCGACCTAGGTTCGCACCACTGCCAGGACCACTCAGACGAGGAGACTCCAACCTCGGATGAGTTGGAACAGTTCGCCAAACAGTTCAAACAAAGAAGAATCAAGTTGGGCTTCACACAGGCCGACGTGGGGCTGGCGCTGGGCACACTGTACGGCAACGTGTTCTCACAGACCACTATCTGCAGGTTCGAGGCCTTGCAGCTGAGCTTCAAGAACATGTGCAAGCTGAAGCCGCTGCTGAACAAGTGGCTGGAGGAGGCTGATTCGTCAACAGGGAGCCCGACCAGCATTGACAAAATCGCCGCTCAGGGCCGTAAGCGCAAGAAGCGAACCTCCATCGAGGTGAGTGTCAAGGGCGTACTGGAAACTCATTTCCTCAAGTGTCCCAAGCCTGCCGCGCAGGAGATTTCCTCGCTGGCAGACAGCCTCCAGTTGGAGAAAGAAGTAGTGCGTGTCTGGTTCTGTAATCGAAGACAGAAAGAGAAAAGAATGACTCCACCAGGGGATCAGCAGCCACATGAGGTTTATTCGCACACCGTGAAAACAGACACGTCCTGCCACGATCTCTGACTGCAGGAAGCAAGAAAGCGGCCGGCCGCACTGGGAGCAGCGCGGAATTCTCTCTCCCACTCTCTTCCTTTCACTTCAGCTTTATTATTGCTATCCAGAGACATAGCAATATCTAGATATCTAGATAGGGCTCTTTTCTCTCTCTCTCTCTCCCCATCGTTTTTCTTTCTTTTTCTTTTTTTCAAAATAGGGGATTCTAACTTATATTAAGAAAGGAAACACACTCACACACGCATTCAGGCTTCTCAATGCTAATACACAGTTGCGTTAAGCAGTCCAGGCGGGGAACTCATATACCCTGCCGCCCGGGCAACTGTTTCCTCCAACCTTTTCTGCTGATCAATACATATTGTTTACTTTGAGTAAGGTCTGTTTGGTTGCTCCTCTCTTGGAAGAACAAGGAGAGGGGTAACATGGGGGTGGGGTAAGGATGGGGGAGGGGGTGGGAAGACAGATGTGTGCCTCTGAATAACCTTTCAGCGCCTTGGTTATAGCAGCTGTATTTCAGGTGAAATCTGTTTTACAATAGACTAGTTTTGCATTTTTTAAAACTTCTATAGCATTTCTAAATGTCTGCGGTGTTTTACTACAAGCTGTACACAATATTTGTGAGATAATTTGTATCTAATCGGCCACTCTACATTATTATTGCTATTATGATTATTCCTTCATTGAGCTGATGGTTTTCTAATTGCTTAAAAAGGGGAAGGGGGTGGGAGGAGGAGGGGAAGAGATGCCTACCCACCCACCCACCCACCCCCTATCCTAAATCTGTATGGAGAAGAGAGGTACAATGGATAGAGTTGTTGATGATGAGAGTGGAGATATATATATATATATATATATATATATAATTTTTTCAGAGGGCAGAGTGCCTAGGATAGGCGGAATAGGCAAGCCGATTGGGTTTGCAAAGTACCCTGAAGTAGGAGAGGCGATTTTGAAGCTTTCTGCCCTCCCTCCCGGATCTGTGGAGTCCTCTCAGGCTTCTACAGAGCAGATCCGGGTGCCTGAGAAGGATTTGCCGGCGGCGCCCGACAAAAGAGGTCGGCCTGAGTAGCTAAGAGGGCTCTGTACCTACGGAGGTCCGGAATGCCTGCACTCAGAGCTCCCCCCAGGTCCCGTGCCTCACCAGGACCGCCAGCGCGACCCCACCTCCGTCTTCCTAGGCGAAGGACTTTGCCTTCACACAGGATTGCTTTCGCTGGGAACGACGACCCGGAGATGCTGGCGACAGACTCAGTGCCTCCCAGTTCCGTTCACCTCCAGTTCACCGCCCGCTCCCTGAGTGAGAAACCGTCGGGGAGGGGTGGCGAGTGGGGTGGGTAAACAGGTGCTCTCTGCTCCGTGCAGAACGACTATGAAATGATTGGCAAAGGTCACAAGGGTTCTGGTCTAGCTTCGTTACCACCTCTTCTCCCATATATATATATATTATATATTTTATATATATAATATATATATATATAATATATATATATATCGCTATCTCTAAGTGGGCTCACGGGAAGCCGTCTCCATGCCTCTGACAAGCACAGCTGGTAGAAGCCCACAGCGATGATTAAGCTAGATAGCGAGCGCCCCGGCGGCTGGGTTTCTGGGTTTTTTGTTTTTGATTTTGATTTTTTAATCTCTGTATGTGTGTGTATGCGTGTGTGCGTGATTGCGAGTGCAAATGTGTGTGTGTAGATAGCTGTGTGCATCGTATTACTATTTACAACAACAAAACCTACATAAAATCTCGCTAGGCTGTGTAGAGATCCAAAAAAAAAAAAAAATGCAGTTGCTGTGGCTTTATTGCTCGCTCTCATGTCTACACGCCAAGTCCACAGGAGCACCTCATTCTCAATGAGCACACATGTGCGGGGCGGGCCAAGCACCCAACACCCAGACACAGCCCGCCAGACCTGGCTGGGGGCTCAGCATACCTGGGCTGGCTGCCTGGCCCGGCCTTCAGGTGCAGCTTCGGTAGACAAAGCTTCAAACTACCTAAGGACCAAAATGCCTACGGCCCCTTGTGGAAGTTGAGCTAGTATGGGCAGCCAGGCCTCTGGTCCATCACACTGTGTCTCTCCCAGCTGCAGGTTGAAGGACATGTGTTAAATCAAATCCTGGACCCTTTTTTTTTTTGTCAAGACTGCATTCTGTTGCTAGTTGGATTTTTGTTCTGGAGATTTTTTGTTTGTTTTGTTTTTCCACACTGAGTTTGTGTTTTACAACTGTTGGGGGTTTTTTGATTTTTTTTTTCCTTTGCAGTTAGTGCTATGGTTCAAACCTGAGTTAACCCAAATATTTCTGCCGACTTTATAATTGTACAGTTTTGTATATTAAACGTTTTTGAAGTTATTAATTTAAAGAAAGATCATTTAGTTTATTCATTTAGTAACTGATGTATAATAAACACTATTTTCATTAAGAGTTGCTTTTTCAACTATTTTATTCAAATTGCCTATTGCAGTTGCCAGCAATTATTTATTTTCAATAAATTCTGCATTATGTTTAAAAGAAAACTCAAAGATGAGTTGGGTGTCAAAAAGAAAACAATTTGCTGTAATGTTTGGTGTGAACAGTTTTAGTCAAGGGGTTTATATTGACGCAATATTTTATTGTTGTAAAAGATTTAAAATAAAACATTTAAATAAAACATTTTTCCAAAAAAATTCATTTTTTTTTCTTTCTTCCTTTTTTAATTGTGTGGTGTGTGAAGTGAAGCATTTAAATAGAAGCACATTTCTGGTGAGCAGCGCATCTGCTCCACTTCAGGTTAGAAATCATTAGTCATTGTTTTGATTCTTGATTCTCTCCCTCTGACTTTTGGCCTTTCATAAACTCGCACACACAGCGGGGCCTGTTATCGTGCACATGCCCACGCTCACGCAAAACACACCCTAACTGGTGGGAAATAGTGTGGGGAACCCTGGCAGAATAGGGGTGTTATTTCAGGAGGTACAATATTATTAATGTTCTCTGAAAGAAGTGTGTCTGTCTCTAGTCCAGACAAACCCTTCTCTGAAACTGCCCCTCCTGAAACTGGACCCAGACCTTCACTGAGGCTTTCACCTTGCTTCCCTGCAACCACTCCTCTTCTTCTGGTTCAGGACCAGTACCCTTCTGGTAGATGAGCACTCATTCCCCTGAAGGATGAAAAGATGACTAAATGTAAAAAGTGCTGTCCTTCTTAAGGCTCCCCCTGGGCCCAGAAGATAAACTGTTGTCCACTTAGTGTTGCCCACTAAAGCTGAATTCTGTTCATTCCTATATGACTTAGGTGGGAAGAAAAACCAATAGAGACATTTGGAGGAGTTTAATTTTTTATTCTTCCTCCCACTCTTGTTTACCATTTCAACTCTGTTATTTTGTCCCAAGACGCTCCATAAAATTAGGGACAGTTACCTGTAGTGATGGCTGAGGAGTAATTTACTAAATCAGAAGCAGTTATGTTTTAAGGCTTTGTATGTACACGCAAGACTTATCCAACTTTTTTGTTTTAGTAGACGCATATCAAGCGATAGACAAGACATTTAACTATAACTTTCCAACCGTAAAACCCTTCTCAATTCATATTCTGAAATGTTTTTTAGTAGACAAAGCAAAATCATTTAAACACTTTAATAGGTAAAAATTATCACATGTAATGTCCTGCATTTTTTTAGATTGCCTAATTATTTACAGCTGCACAGTGCACAATGCACATGTGTGTTGTGAATGAAATATGCTACATGTTCTTTGTATGCCTATAGGCATATCTCTCTTTTTAAATAATACTGATTTTATAGAGATGTGTCTACAATCACAAAACATATAATCTTAAATCTGTTGGCTCTCTTTCTGTTCCTACTAACCAACCTCTTTCTCTTTCAATATCCTATATGATTTTTGAATTGATTAAAAAGTTATAGATTTTCTCATTAAAGTACACAGAAACCAACTAGCAGTGTATTCTAAAGCATATATTTTAGGAGATACTTATATAAATTTATAGATATAGACATCTGTCACTATTCATCACATTTTTACTATGTATTACTGATACATATATTTTATACATGTTTACAAGACCTTTAGCCTTTACTGGCTGTTTTCTTTTTCTTAAAATATAACTAAGGCCTAGTTGGCTATTATGAGGACCTCTTTATCAACCTTGTTATATCATTAACATAACATTTTTGTTAAAATTCAGGGGATGTTGGTGCCTTTGCCTAGGACTTTTTTTGTATCGAGGTTGCTGCCATCCCATTCCCAACCAAAACCTTTGTAGGAAAAGCAGCTTTGGCCTGTTTCTCTTAGGCCTTCATAGCAGTGGCTTTCTCTCCCATAATAAGAATTTGTGGGTTCAAAAATAATAATATATAATGGGTGAAGGTAAAAGTTTCATCCCCATTACCTGACCAGAGCAATAGAAAGTTAAGAGATTGTGAAGGGGGTGAGATTTTGGAAGGGGTGGGATGTGAAAGGAGTAAGTGTTTAGATGCTACAGATATTTTAACAAAGTCAAATATGTGAATCAACTATATGTTTGTATGTAGACATGATTGTCTATATGGCTGTGGCTCTCTGTATGTATAACAAAAGGTAAATAGATTACTAACCTCCAGCATGTATCTTCCCAACAATAAAAGAAGAGAAATATTATTCCTGGGAATTGGTTTCTTGACTTTAAAAAGAAAAGGGTAGGAGAAATTATTGTCTACATTAATACAGAGCTGTGTTTGTCTTCAATAAAATCAAACACTGTTCCCTTGGAAATATTTAGTATTCAGATATTTCCCTTGCTCCCAAGTCAAGATGCTGTTGTTGCTTTAATTGCCTATAAGCTATAAGTAGAAACATAAATTTGTTTTTACTTAAAATATCTTTTTCAGTAAGGAGGGAAGAAAAGAAAGGGAAAGTGGATTAGTGAAAAATGATTAGAGGTTAAAACAGTTTTCCCAAAACAAGAATGTATTTTTTCTACCTGTCATATTCTTTTAAAGACACATATGGAACTTTAGGATTGTGAAATTATTTCTATGAATTGGCATTTAAAAATGGCCCTTTCAAAAAGTTTTCAAATCAGAAAAAAGTAATGATACAAAACACTACCATGTAAATTGATATCACTTGCAGTAATCCATTTTGTAAAATAAAAGGATAGAATATTCTTTATACATGCCCCCAAATAATAGTTTTAAAAATATAAATCCTACAAGTTACTCATTTAGAGTGTTAATTATTAAAGCATTAAGAACATTGAATATAAATATATTTGAAATCAACTAAGATTTTTTTTTAATAATATGAAATAAAAGTACATTTTCTTAAGAGCACTGCTGATGGAACATTTCTAAAATTAAGGGATTATTTAGAATACAGTCTTAAAAACAAAATCCAGTTAATTTAGGCTGCCTCTAAAAAGGTGGGGGTAGGGAGGGTCACATGCAAGAAACTAGATTATTGTTTCTATAAACTGAATCCACAAAATTAAACCCTTGTGCCTTCCAGTTAAAAAATACACTAGGTCTTTATGCCTTCTTTCATAAATATGAGTATAGAACTTTTACCTATTCACACATTATCTAACTCACTAGCTAGAACACTGGGTTCTCTTTACAACCTTGTTTGTTATCAAGGAGGATTTAGTATAAGATGGGTTCATCTTGGATGCCTTCCAAGGGGGCTTGTTTGCTCAACTATCAAAAGGGCCTTATTATTAGGTGGTTTCACTCTCTAAGGGAGAGAATCATAGGACAGATGATTTTGGGTGAAACTCTACAGTATTTAATATATGTATATAGACACCTACTCACAACCATAAACCTGCTCCCTCCCACCTCCCCCTCCTTCCATCCTTACACTTGCATACTCACAGGGTGATGTAATACCAGAAAGCAGGCTGTCCTCAAAGAAGGGGGGGGGGGAACAACTCCTTGACCAATTCGTTAGGTATGTCTTTTCATCTCTCCAGCTACTCAGTTTCCACACTATTCTTGTATAGCCAATTGAAAAGACAAGAAAGTTATTCTATCAACCTCTTGTTTTATTTATATGTCAAAAAATCTAATTTGAGTGATCCTCCCCCAAACGCTGACACACACAAACTGAATTGACTGCTTGCATTGTCATCTTGTAAACAATGTTATATCAGCATTGATTCTTGGGAGGAAGGGGGGTCACGTAAACATTTTTCATATTGCTTGCTTCTCATCTTCCCCAATGACTTTTCACATACTGGAGAATCTCATTATAATGTGGCTGATTATCTCCTAGATTTAAGCAGACTGGAGACCAGCCTTTACCCTGCCCCCTTTCACAAATATGGAAAAGCTTACTATAAAAGTGTACTTGTAAAGTGGGTGTTAGTATACCCCCAAGACCAATATTAAAAAGTGGTTTGTTCCACAGAATTTATATCTGGTAAAAGATTTTCCCTTCCATAATACTTGCAATCTGAGCACAGAAAATCATACACAGACCCACACCACCTGCTAAGATCACTGTTTGATGTCATATTTTGAAAGCAAAGAAAGTAGAAGGCTATGGACCAAGGGCAGTTGTTAATTGGGCTTCAAATGGCATATGATCCCAAACTACAGAAAAAAAGCTATGTGAGTGGATTCACTGCACAGAAGAATACCATTTTTCTTAATGTTTTGCTATTCACAGTGTACTTGCAGAGGTGTTGGTAATATTCATGTTTAATTAACATCAGTTTTTTTTTTCTTTATTGCCACAGGAGCACACATATATAAATATATAGAAAAGGTCAGAATCAAAGACAGAAGTCTGTCTTGAACCTGTGGTGGCCTAGAAAAATAACAGAAAAAAATCAGATTTGTGAAATTTATTGGCATAATCAGGGACTGTGTTCAAAACAATGTACAATAGTCACTGTTAAGGGAAAGGGATTGACTTGCTCAACAGTGAACAGCAATTTTCTACAAATGAATTATTTTATCATAGGAAGAGGAGCTGAGTGTGTTTAACCTAAAATTCTGAATTCTGAGCCTTTGGGATGAGATGGTTGAAATTCTAGATAAACATATTTTCCTTAATCACTTTCATTTTCTGTGTTATATCCTGGCAGGGAAAATCCAAACTTCTCTAGATTTTACACTAAAAATAAAAGTAAAGTAGTATTTCAAAGTACCTCTTTCATCCACCCTGAGTCTTCCCTCTATCATTGTCCATGGATGAGTAGACATTGTTGGCTCTATGGATGTTCCCCATTGGCTTCCTTAGGACAGGTCTAAGGAAGCTGATATAGAAGGGAGTGCAGGACAAAGGGCCTGTTGCCCACCCTGAGAGCTTCAGTATCTCATCTACAGGGGAAGTTCAAGTTCTATAATATCTTCCACCCCTTAGTGCTCTGCTTCTGCATGTGGTGGTTTGATGTCTTCTGCTGAAGACTAACTAGCTTTGTTTTCAGTGGATAACAAGTATGTCTTCAAGTGGATAATTTAAAAATTGCTGATTTAAAATAATTTCATTTTCTGGAGCTTTCTCTGTGCATCTGATTTGTACTTTGTACTGTATTTATGCACGATGTAGAGAACTTGCAAATACAAGAATTTAAATAAAGACAATAAGATTTTCAATTTATGCACTACCTTTCCTCCTTAAGGATCCCTAGGCGTTTTAGAAATAATGTATACAATATACTCTGCAACAACCAATATGCAAATAACAACAAAATGACCACTTCAGGCCACATAAAATGACCACACTCAGTCCAGGCAAAAACTCATTAATATCAATAGGAGCTCTGTGCACAATTGAAGGGCAGTCAGTATATGCCATGGGTCTCATTCATTGCTGCGTGAGAATATAAAAGTACATGGTCTCTTACTGCAAAGGAATAAAGTCTTACATTTTAAACTCACATCATATTTGAAGAAAAAAGGCAAAAGGAATTCACATACATTCGATAATTTTTGCTTAAATTTATCTTTGAACCTTTTGGAGAAAAACATTATTCGGTAACTGAAAAACCAGTGATACTCAAAAGTAATTGTGCATAATATTTTAAATTAAAATTGTTACAAACATCTGTAGAAAAAAAATCTTAAATGGAAAAATCTTAAACTTACAGTCTCTTGGCTGTTTCTAATTACATACACACACGCACCCATGCACGCACAGAAAGCACACACGCTGGACTAATTGTTTTAAAAGTAACCATTGAAACTGCTTAAGCTAATAATCACCATGCAAGTAACTCCTCCCACCCCCCACTAACACCACCCAGTTTGTATTTTGTGAAAATGAACAAGCTGTTCAGTTTTGTGAAAATGAACAAGCTGTTCAGTTGAAGGGGGTGGATTTGGTATGTTTTAAATGTATTAAGGTAAAGGGGGCTTTCAGGACGGGGACCCTTAATACTTGAATAGAGAATAAATTATTTTCTGGCTCACTTTTAACCCTTTTGACTATGGGATGTGTGATACAAATGGGAACTCCTCTTCAGTGAAAGCAGGGCAAACTATACTATCATTACCTCTTGATAGTATGCAAGCCCTTTAAAAAAAATTCTGGAGAACACATCAAAAAATCAACCTACCTGCAATGAAGCTGGGTTATTACTGGAAAATATTTGTTGATCTAATCTCTGTGCCTGCCCTGACCCTGTTCCATGTCTCTGGCTGTCAGACTTGTGCAGTCTCTACTCAACGCTCAATGTCAAATTAAAAAGTGACAAGAATGGGGCAGCATAATAATAGCTTAAAGCTATTCTCCACCTTTCCACATACAAATATATGAATTTCAAAACCCAGTATTTTTTGGCAGATAAATATATTCAGATTTTACATGTAAGTTGGTAGAATAAAAATAGCTACAACATCTAATTTAACAAGTATATTTATTTAGTGCATACTATTTGCAAGGCATTATTGGGTTAGAATGTATAGGATATGTAGTAAGGTGTGGAGCTTGCTTTGAGGAGCTAACAATTCCTAGGGAAAACAGAAATAAGATAGAAATGTGCACAATTGTTAATTAAATGAGAGTTGGAGAGTGTTGGAGATACTATTGTCAAATTAGGTGCCACTGTTCTGTATTTTTGTTGTTACTTGTTAATAATACACTCTCATATTTAAGCACAAGATGTGGTTATGCTACTTTGATAATATTGTGCATCTTTTGAACCCCAGGTAGATGCAATTGTTAATTGACTTATATGTATAGACACTGAGAGTCATTGCATTATTTGCAAATCCCTAAAACTGTATCTAGCTCTGATGAGATTGAATTATGTTTGTAAGGAAATTTTTAAAAGAGCTAAAGTGCAGAAAGATAAACACATTGTAAACTTCTAAAACTCATTTCCTGTTTCTCCTCTCCACACTTTGAAAACTTGGGATAAATGTTAGGCAACACGAGCAATACGAATGTTTCTCTCTTATTTTCATCTCTTTACCCTTTAAAGAATTAGTCTATCCCATAGTTCCGCAATTAGTAACTTGTGTTTGAATTAAGGAGTGTAAACTTCACCAGCAGGTGCGGAGAATCAAACTCCAACAAGATTCTGTGTCATTGTTCTGCTCCCACGATGGATTTCATTGTATGAGATTTATGATGCGGTAAAAACACAAGGCAAAGAAGAGCATGAAAAATACATTTCCAGATCAGAAATTCCTGTTGGAAAATTTAAGGGTATTGTTATTTAAACAAGAAAGGGAATAATAGTAATAATAATAAACAAAAGCCTGGCAAACCCCTTTTTAAAAATCAAATTGTTCTCAGCTAAAAGCCAGACTCATTGAAGTTTTCTGTAGTGTGTTTCTGCTGACTAGCAGTGGATGAAATAAATTCTAAGAATTCAGAAACCTATTGGGAAAATGGCACTGATGTTTAAGGTGTGACTGTTTAGTTGACTTGTTAGGATAATTTTCGGTTTGAAGAAAACTGAATCTCTAACAAAAACTCAGTAAGTGGGGAATGCATTCTGTTTTCTTTTTTCCTTTTCTTTATGTATTTTTTCCTCTTCCAAATGCATTCAACAAAGTGAGGTTGGTAGCACTATTTCAAAATTTCCAATTATTTTGTGGGAACTATGATCAGTGCGAAATATGTTCCTTAACACGATAAAAGAAATAATCAGAAGAATAAGAAAATTATTCTCAATGAGCCTGCATGTGCTTAAATAAGTACAGAGTAATGGGAGGCAGGATCATGCTTATCTTAGAGGAAAGGGCTAGAAACACAGTGAACAATCTCATGACTATGCTCTCTTCCTAGCTAAGCTTTCTAGGACAAATTGCCACTGCTGTCAGTCATGCTTTTCAGGAAACAGATAAAATTTGAGTAAAGGCACATAAGTACAATAATGAGCAATGCTCAGATGGGATCCTTATTGACTGAGTAAATGCATTTCGAGTTTGTCAAAGGTATCCCAGATGTATTTATGTCAATATCTTGGCTGTGATATAATAGTATAGTTTTGCAAGATGTTACCATTGGATGAAAAAGGGTAAAGGGTACACAAATCTTTCTATATTATTCCTTGTTTTATTTTACCAAATCTTCTTTTATTTTTTTCAATTTTCTTTCTGTATTATTCCTTACAACTTCATGTGCATTTATAATTATCTCCATAAAACTTTTAATTTCAAAAATCAAGGCACAATTTTAACAATTAATAAAGAGCTGGCACTAATTATTTTCCTGTCATTTAGTAATTTTCAGGACTCTAAATGTTGACCTTTCATTTTTCTAAGTTTTTCTTTTTTGCAGGGAAGAGGGAGGTGTTAAGGGAAGCAGTGTCTGAATAAAACCATCCTGCTCTGACTTCTTTAATTATAAATAATCTCCTTTCTCTGGTACTTATAGAGCATCCGAACCCATACTTTGAATCTAGAAGCCTTGGTTATTCCCCCGGGGATGCTGTCTGGATGGTTTAGCTCCTAGCTGAGATGACTGCTTACAAAACCAGTCCCAGCTTCAACCCAGGGAAAGGCAACACATTTAAATGGGTGCCCAAGGAATAATTTATCAAAACTGTGTATGGACTTCTCGGGACATATAATCTTAATTATTCCAAAAACAATGAACTAATTCAACAAACATTTATTGAGACTTTGCCATATCCCAAAATTAAAAATCACTACAGTTTAGGGGTTTTATTTTGTGTGACCTGGATTTTGACCTGGTTTTGAATAACAGGTTTGCAGCTTAACTATCTGAGGGTCATGGCCCAAGTTCTTTAACTTCTTATTTTTTCAGAGATATATTTATTTGAGAGAGAAAGTGCCCGCAAGTGCAAGTGGGGGAAGGGGCAGAGGAAGAGAATCCCCAAGGAGACTCCCTGCTGAGCACAGAGCCAAACAGGGCTCAATCCCTGGACCCCATGAGATCATGACCTGAGCTGAAACCAAGAATCTGATGCTTAACCTACTGAGCCACCCAGGTGCCCTGACTTCTTTAACTTCCAATTTTCTCATCTGTAAAATGGGAGTAATAGTAATTACACCTATCTAATAGGGTTGTGAAAACTAAATATATAAGTCATGCAAAATGAATAACTTAGTGCGTGACACATAGTAAGTACTCATTTGATATTAGCTTTAATAGTATATTTCTCCTCCTTTTCTATGTTCTATTATATAAGGAACAATGCAATATGTTTGAAATTTATCTAAACAAACTTAAAAAGAAATTCCTTTTTTCATATTGACTACTGCAATGATTCACATCCCTCCTCACACACACTGCAATATACATGACAGTTGACATTTATATGAACAACACACTAGATGGCTTTTTCCAGGATTGTGTGCTAATCCCTGGACATTAACTGTAACGCAGAAGTTCGAGAGTGGTATCAAGACAATCTGTAATCTGTTTTTATTTATTTTTTAAAAGGCAAATGACACACATTTTTGATATTACAACTACCATTAGTAACACATTCTTTGTGTGACGCACCTCAAAACACATTGAAACACAACAGTGTGTTGTCACACCAACTGAAAATTGGTTTCAGTTCAGGGATGTCAATGGATTTCCTAATCTAAAGCATAGGCAAGTAATGCTGCTATTCTCTTGGCTTAGCATTTTAACTATTAATATGTCTTATTCCCATTAAGGAAGAGAATTCAAAAATAACTCCACTATAATAATGTGAAAATTCCTAGAAAAGACAGTAAAATATCTCCTTTGTGTTCACCATCACTTAAAAAAAAAAAAAGATTCATATTATCCTATTCCTAAAAACACTTCTAAAAATCCAAGGTTTCCCTAAAATTGTGAAACCATATATATTCTAGATGAAAAAAATAACTGACCTTTTCAGAATTTGTGAAGTTTGATTCACTGTCCATTCCTATTCTTCCTGTTTACAGTCTTGATAAACTGTAGGGATGAAGCAGTATGGGAAACCAATCAAATTGCAAAATACTGAAAAGGTTAAAGTCTATGTTTATGAGTTTATTCAATGTTCATAGTCTTTCACAGATTGCATCAGGAATTAAATTTATTGTATCTCATTTTGGTAATAAATATTGCAACATGAAAGAAGTGGGCAAAAACAATTTGATTCTTTTTCCCCCCTTGGTATATTTGTATTACTATCAGGCAAAATAGACTTTAAGAATTATCTGAAATATGGGGCGCCTGGGTGGCTCAGTCGTTAAGTGTCTGCCTTCGGCTCAGGTCATGATCCCAGGCTGCTGGGATCGAGCCCCACATCGGGCTCCTGCTCCACGGGAAGCCTGCTTCTCCCTCTCCCACTCCCCCTGCTTGTGTTCCCTCTCTCGCTGTGTCTCTCTCTGCCAAATAAATAAATAAAATCTTAAAAAAAAAAAAATTATCTGAAATAAAGAAGGCCACTATGCCATCGTAAAAGAACACTTGTCTACATTTAAAAAATCTGAACTTATGTTTACCTGATAACAGCCACAAAAACATATGAAGCAAAAGTGCACAGAACTACAAGGAGGCTATAAAAACAAACACACAAACATAACAGAGGTGGAGCAGTTCCAAGAAGGAACAACATCCAGGGAGTGACCATGAGCATGGCAATTAAATTGGAGTAGAAGTCAAGTTTATAGGACCATTAAAATAGAAGACAGCTACAGAGTATAATGCTAAGAGAAATAAGTCAGTCAGGGAAAGACAAACAGCACACAATTTCACCCACTAGTGGCATACAAGAAATAAAACAAATGAGCAAGTAAAAAAAGAGAAAGAGAGGGCACCTGGGTGGCTCAGTTGGTTAAGCGACTGCCTTCCGCTCGGGTCATGATCCTGGAGTCCCAGGATCAAGTCCCACGTCGGGCTCCCTGCTTGGCAGGGGGTCTGCTTCTCCCTCTGCCCTCTTCCCTCTCGTGCTCTCTGTCTCTCATTCTCTCTCTCTCAAATAAATAAATAAAATATTAAAAAAAAAAGAGAGAAAGAGGGAGAGAGGCAAATCAAGAAACAGACTCTCAACTATAGAGGACAAATTGATAGCTACCAGAGGGGAGTGGGGCTGGGGGAGGGGCAAAATAGGTGACGGGGATCAAGGGGAGCACTCATCTCAATGAGCACTGGGTGATGCATAGAATGGTTAAATCACTATATTGTACACCCAAAACCAATACAACACTGTATGTTAACTATACTGGAATTTAAAATAGTGAATGAATGAATGAAGGAATGAATGAATGAAAGAATGAGTGAAAAAAATTAAATTAAAAAGGGGTCCTTTTTTATTTCAATTTTTAAAATTTAAACTCGTTAGTTACATAGGTGGTAAAATTGGTTTCAGGTGTAGAATTTAGTGATTTATCACTTACATATAACACCTAGTGCTCATTACAAGTGCCCTCCTTAATACCCATCACCCATTTAGCATTTCCCCCACTCACCTCCCTCCATCAACCTTCAGTCTGTTTTCTATACTTAAGAGTCTCTTATGGTTTGCTTCCCTCTCTTTTTTTTCTTCTCTTCCCCTATATCCATCTGTTTTGTTTCTTAAATTCCACATATGAGGAAAATCATACGGTATTTGTCTTTCTCTGACTTATTTCACTTAGCGTAACGCACTGTAGCTCCACCAACATCATTGCAAATGGCAAGATTTCATTCTTTTTGATGGCTAAGTAATATTCCATTATATACATATACCATCTTCTTTATCAATTCATTAGTTGATGGACATTTGGGCTCTTTCCATAATTTGGCTATTGTTGATGATGCTGCTATGAACATCTGGATGCATGTGTCCCTTCAAATCAGTATTTTTGTGTCCTTTGGATAAATACCTAGTAGTACAATTGGTGGGTCATAGAGTAGTTCTATTTTTAACTTTTGAATAATCTCCATACTGTTTTCCAGAGTAGCTGCACGAGTTTGCATTCCCACCAACAGTGTAAGAGGGTTCTCCTATTTCCACATCCTCACCAACATCTGTTGTTAATTTTAGCCATTCTGACAAGTGAGAGGTGGTATCTCATCATGGTTTTGATTTGTATTTCCCTGATGATGAGTGATTTTTTTTTAGGGTGTGTTTTTTTTTTTAATTTAATTTAATTTTATTTAAATTCAACTAATTAACATATAGTGTTTTATTAGTTTCAGAGGTAGAGTTCAGTGATTCATCAGTTGCATATAACAACCAGTGCTCATCACATCACATGCTCTCCTTAATGCACATTGACCGGTTACTCCATCCTCTCACCCACCACCCCCCACCAACTCTCAGTTTATTTCCTATGGTTAACAGTCTCTTATGGTTTGTCTCCATATCTGATTTCATCTTATTTTATTTTTCTCTCCCTTCCTCTATGATCCTCTGTTTTGTTTCTTAAATTCCACATATGAGTGAAATCATATGATAATTATCTTTCTTTGATTGACTTATTTCGGTTAGCATAATACCCTCTAGTTCCATCCACGTCATTACAAATGGTTTTCATATGTCTGTTAGCCATCTGTATGTCTTCTTTGGAAAAATATCTGTTCATGTCTTCTGACCATTTCTTAGCTGGATTATTTAATTAATTTTGGGGTTTTGAGTTTGATAAGTTCTTTATAGGTTTTTGATACTAAAAAAAAAGTTCCTTCTTAAATACAGAGAACAAACTGGTGGTTGCCAGAGGGGAAGTGGGGGGGATGGGCAAAATAGGTAAAGGGGATTAAGAGGTGCCAACTTCCAGTAACAAAATAAAAGTCATGGATATAAAAAGTACAGCATAGAGAATATAGTCAATAATACAATTTCATTCTTAAGGCAAAGTTTGTAAAGTGACTACAAAATGGCATACTATGTATTAGTTTGTTCCCATGACAATAACTGTAAAAATGAAAAAATAATACAAACCTAAATAAGGATTATGGTGAAGACAGGAATTTTTAAGGAATTGTAAGAAACTCCAAAAGCCTAGTCCTTAGAGTGACAACTTTTGATGCTTTTGAGAAAGGTAAGGAAATTTTGAACTTCCATAAATGCATAATCATGAACCAATTGACTTCTTTCTTACCATTCTAGCCAAAGTCTAGTAACTGATGTGTATTTCATTTGTCAGGTAACTGATATAGCTGCATGTGCTATTATTTGAATGTCTGTTTTATATTTGAAACAAATTATTTTTTGCATGGATAATATCTTGAAGCATCTAGTTTCATAGCATAATTATATGTTATATAAAAACATGTTTTATCTGAACATTAGGTCAGATATTAGCCTTTATTATAAGTAAAAAAAATCATCTCTTTCTATATATTTTCCTCATCCAAATTAACTGTATTTAGATTTTTTTTCCTCCAAAAAAAAGCTAAAATATCTTGCTGTAAATGACAGATTGCTAGATGTCAGTTGCAGTCATACTGGCCTTGGCTAAAATATATAAATTCATCTCCTTTATTTTGAAAATGAATTTAGTAAGATTTACCAATATTACTACAAATCCTGGAAACAACAGCAATAAAACAATCTTGTTACAAGTGAATTTTTTCCTGCCAGAGAGAATGAAGGGACATTTTAGGTTCTTTGGAACTATGATTTCTATCATATAAAGCTAATGAAAAATTCCTGTCAGCAGTTCAACAATATGGCATTTAAAATTATATCATTTTGAGAATCATCTTTGCTATCCTCTTTCACCTATGGAAAAAATTAAGTACTGAGCATCTAATACAATTTCAGATCTGGTGACAAATATCTTCATTTGAAAGGTAGCATTCTATGCTGAATTTAGATTATATAAGTCATCTTTTTCTGTCTCCAGCAGTTTTGGAGAAAGCAAACATTTGTCGGAATATAAGTTGGAAAGAAAATAAAAATGAATCTATGGGTATCATAATGACCTAATTTTAACACACAATGATTTTCTAGAACTCTTTGAAGTCTAGGTGCTTCATTCTAATAAATGGTATTTAATATATTGAATGAATAACAAAATTCTCATACTGAAGGCCTGTAGGTATCCCCCCAAAAAAATTTGAAGAGGGTAAAATTCATCTTAGACACTTATCTCTGGGCATGTTGCACAGTTACTCTTGGCTGTCCAAGTCCTATAGCACCCTGCCAAGGTTTACCTATCACCTAAACATTTCTTCCTTTCCTCTCCCTAGTCCACTGGAAGACCATCCCTTCATTGGGACTACTCACCATCTTTGGATCAGATACCCCCTTAATATTTTTCTTATTTTAAAAGAGGGTTGCCTATATCTTTCTGCCTCTACCCCACAAGCCCACCTAGTCTCCAATGAAGAATAGTCATAGAAAAAAAGAAAAGAATAGTCATAGAAAAGATTCTTATTTTCTCCACTTTTATATCAGATGTTTATCACAGCAGTGTTGCTTTAATGAAGTCATAGCTTATATTTCTTGTATAACCAATAATAGCAGCTAGTGCTTATATAACACTTATAAACCATTATTCTAAGTACTTTACATATATTAACTTATTTAATTCTCATAATAATCCTAAAATGTAGGTATTATTTCCATCCTCATTTTATAGATGAGGAAAATTAGGTCAGATAGATTGTGGAAGTTGCCTAAGGTCATATAACTAAAACATGCCAGAATAAGTTTCAAACTTGGACATCTGGCTCTGGAGTCTGTGCTCTTAACCACTGTACTATCCTGCCTCCCAATAGTGATAGTCAAAGACTGATAATTGGGGGTTTTCCCAAATCTATTTGTTATACCTTTATAATTTAAAGTTAATTTAAAGCTCCCATATAAATGCTTAGATTTGGAAAATACAAACACTACAACAAGTAGTAAATCATTGTTGATCCCTATAGTGACGATTGAGTAAATATAATCTAATTTTATTTTGTTACAGAATTACTTTCATCTTATTATCAAATCTAAATTAGTACTTTTAGTTACTGTCTCAAATTAAATAGTCTCTACTAGACACTGATGTTAGGGACTGTACCTTACTTGCTCAGAACTTAGAGGCATGACTGAATCATAATAAATTCACATAATAGATACACATAATAAATATTCAATAATATATTGAATAAGTGAATAACAAGAGCTACTAGTAACAATTACTTACCAAGTATTAGGCATTGTGCAACAAGTTTTAGATATATTTTATTGAATCCTTTAATAATCCAAATGTAAGATAGGTATCATTACCTCATTTTAAAATTGGAAAATTCAGGTTCAGAGAGTTTAACTTATATGTACAAATTATTAGTTGACAGAATCTTCATTCAAACCTACGTTATATCCCAAAGTCTATGTGCCTGTCATGATGTTATTGTGCAAGGATGGGTGAATGGCTAATTTTCCTCTATTTTGGATGAGCAGAAATTTTCACCCAGCTTTTTATCTCAGTTCTTATCTCCAACTAAATAAGAAAGATGAAAGGAGAGAGAAAAGAGATAGTTAAAGAGGAAAATAAAACAGATAAAGGGAATTGGTAGCTATACATTTCTATGGCAAGCTATCCATAATTCTAATCATGCTGTGTACATAATAGATTATTTACTTTTCCATCTCTCCAACTGTACTATAAGCTCTCCCAGAATAAAGAAAGTGACTTTTGTGTGTTATAGTATTGTCTATGGGTCTGGTGTATAGTAAGTGGTCAAAAAATGATTGTAGAATAAATAAGAGGAGGAAATTGGCAGGACAAAATTAGAGGAGGCAATACAAATAAGAACAGTTCTGGAGTAAAAAGCTAAAATGAGGACAAAATATATCTGTCAGGCTCACAAGCTCAAATGTCTTTAGGCCAACACAAGTAATTTAAGGGAGTGATGTAGGCTGAGTGTTAGTAGGGAGCAGCAAAGACTGAGGTGAACCAGAGAGTGCATGCTCCTTCTCAAGGCCTTTATGTAAAAGAGAAAATTATAACTAGATATTGGCTAAATAAATTGTGTTTATGGGCTGGATTTGCCTACATGGTGGGGGAGGCAGTGTAAGACTCTGGTTCCCAATCACTTAAATGTAAGTAGAAATTGATACAAAAATAGCTGTTATCCATCACTTGAACAGATGTCTGCAATCTTTTCTATTCAACAAATATTTCATAAGTGTAATTTGTCCTCATAATTTTTTGGAGGAGATACACAAGACAAACTGATATGTCATCACACAGTTTATATTCTAGAAGATGTAGAAGCCTTACTAAAATAGTATTCAAAAGTCTCCCTTTAACATCTTCCATTTTCTTTCTCTTATGCCCCACTCTAGACCATTATTCTTCCACCATCTTCCAGTCTCATATACTCACCTCTAGCTATCCGAAATTCCTTTCCAAGCCATCCTTCCTCAAAAGTGCTTCAATTTATCCTTCACTCAAGTCCTCCTTAATCAAAATTTGGGGGATATTCTGACCTGAGAATAGTAATATTTGGCCATATGAATATAGTAATTCAGGCTAAATACATGAATAACAGCACTGTGTTAAGTATACTAAAAGCCTGAACTTTGAATTTCATTTCTTCTTTTCCACAATGACTCCTAAGTGATAGCAGCTCATTAAATACTTGTTTAAATGATAAGGTCTTTAAAAACAGTTCTGTCCCCTGGCCTATTTGCATTTCAAAAGAAGAGCAAATCAGTCAGGAAAATAAATGGATGAAGGTATTGCTTTTCCAGGAGAGTCTCCTTGTACTATTACCTTTGTAATATAGTCTTCTTGAACACTGAGGATTAAGGATAGAATTACAGGGAAGATTTAGAATTACATGATAACCTACCCTTTAATAACCCAGAAGTTTTAGAAGAACTGCTTCCAATTACAGGTTGGTTGTCAAATTGATCAAGACTTTGCATTCACTACAAAAAAAAAAAAAAAAAAAGCTTTAGATTAAATCTATAAAAGGACAAGTAGCAAACCACTTTTGTTTTTCACATTTAGAAGTTAAATTTTATTTTTATTTATTTATTTTTTTAAAGATTTTATTTATTTGACAGACAGAGATAGTGAGAGCAGGAACACAAGCAGGGAGAGTGGGAGAGGGAGAAGCAGGCTTCCCACGGAGCAGGGAGCCCGATGCCGGGCTGGATCCCAGGACTCTGGGACCATGACCTGAGCCGAAGGCAGACGCTTAAAGTCTGAGCCACCCAGGCGCCCCTAGAAGTTAAATTGTAAAAACTCTCCTGGCTTCTCAGGAGTCTGCTTTTCCTGTACTGTGCTGGCTTTGATATTTCAAATATTTTCACACCTTCTAAATGATATGACAAATGGGTTTAATTCAATATCAAAAGGGGTGGGAGATAGAATAATTAAAAACTATTGGAGGCGGAGCAAGATGGCGGAGGAGTAGGAGACCTGGATTTCGTCTCCTCTCAGGAATTCAGCTGGATAGGGATCAAACCATTCTGAACACCTACGAACTCAACAGGAGATCGAAGAAAAGAAGAGCAACAACTCTCTCATCAGAAAAGCGACCACTTTCTGGAAGGTAGGACGTGCAGAGAAGTGAATCCGAGGGGATATTCGGGAGGATAGACGGCGGGGGAGGGGCCTCCATCGGCCACTTCTGGCAAGTGATAGAGCTGCAGAGCAAAAAATCGGAACTTTTAAAAGTCTGCTCCGCTGAGGGATGTCACTCTGGTGGCTAAGCAGGGGGTGGAACCCTCGCGGGACAGTGTGGTCTCAGGACCCTCGGGGTCACAGAAAGACCGGGGGTGCCTGAGTCTGGCAGAGCTCCCAGGTAACGGAGCAGGGAAGCCGGCTGCAGAGGCGGAGACCAGGCGCGGGCTCTCAGCTCGGGGTGGCCATAAACCATGATCCGCGGCACAGTCGGGCCCCTGCTCCTCCAGCAGGGACCCAACAAGCGGCAGATCCGGGAAGACTCACCTTCCTCCCCTGGGAGGAGCTGCGCGGGAGTGCACTGCAGCGATCTGTTGGGTTTGGAGACTCCACCCGGGGTCGGGTGCCAGAGATAGAAACGCGCGGTCACAGGCCGGGTGAGCACGGAGTGCGGCCGGAGACAGGGGAGCCGGGAGTGACTGACTGCTTTTCTCTGGGGGTTCACTGAGGAGCGGGGCCCCGAGTTCTCGGCTCCTCCGGGGAGGAGATTGGGAGGCCGCCATTTTCACTCTCCACCTCCAAAGCTGTACGGAGAGCTCGCAGGGAACAAAAGCCCCGGAGAGCAAACCCGAGCAGATTACTTAGACGGGAGGGAGCAAGGGCGGGGCAATTCCGCCTCCGGCAGAGATATTTGGAAACCACGGCAACAGGCCCCTCCTCAGAAGATCAGTGAGAACAGCCAGGCAAGACCAAGTTTACCGATCAATGAGAATGGCAGAACTCCAGCGCTAGGGGAACACTGCACATAGAATTCACGGCTTTTTTACCATGATTCTTTAGTCTTT
>NW_023270513.1:13545917-13567855 GCF_011800145.1 Mirounga leonina
TTTTTTTTTTTGAATTTTTCTTTTTCCTTTTTTTTTTTTTTTTAAGAGTTTATTTATTTATTTGACAGAGAGAGAATGAGAGAGAGGAAGCACATGAGAGGGAGGAGGGTCAGAGGGAGAAGCAGACTCCCTGCCGAGCAGGGAGCCCAATGCGGGACTCGATCCAGGGACTCCAGGATTATGACCTTAGCCGAAGGCAGTCGCTTAACCAACTGAGCCACCCAGGCGCCCCTGAATTTTTCTTTTTCCCTTTTTCAACCAACATCTTATCAATCCCTTTTTTTAAAAAACATTTTTATTTTTCATTTTTAGAGTCATATTCTATCCCTTCATAGTAGTTACCTGTATTTTTGGCATAAATACATAAATTGTTCTCTCTTTAAAATTTTGATATAGTTTCTTCTAACAGATTAAAATATACCCTAAATCTCTAGTATATGGTGTTTTCTACTCCCCTGCCTGATCACATTTCTCCCTTTTTTTTTCTTTTTTTCTTTTTTTAAATCCTCTTCTTTCTTTTTTTCAAACAACTTCTCATCAATTCCTTTTATAAAATTTTTTATAATTTCCATCTTTACACTCATATTCCATCCCTTCATCATATCAACCCTTATTTTTGTACATATATAAGTTTTGCTTTCTTTAAAATTTTGGGAGGCACTTTCTTCTAACAGACCAAAATACAGCCCAAATCTAGTGTGTGGCACTGATCTATATACCAGCCTGATCATATTTGATCACATTCTGGTTGTTGTTGTTGTTGTTTTGTTTTGTTTGTTTTTGTTTGTTTTTATCTTTATCTTTTTTTTTTTTTCTTTTTCTTTTTTCTCTCTTTCCATTTCTTTTTCCACTGCTTCAGGTCTTTTCTGATTTGTTTAGAGTATATTTTCTGGGGACATTGTTACTCTGCTAGCATTTGGTTCTCTCATTAATCTATTCTCCTCTGCACAAAATGACAAGATGGAAAAAAATCACCTCAACAAAAAGAACAAGAGGTAGTACCGACGGCCAGGGACCTACTCAATACGGACATTAGTACGATGTCAGATCTAGAGTTCAGAATCATCACTTTAAAGATACTAGCTGGGCTTGAAAAAAATATGGAAATTATTAGAGAAACCCTTTCTGGAGAAGTAAAAAAACTAAAATCTAACCAAGTTGAAATAAAAAAGGCTATTAATGAGGTGCAATAAAAAATGGGGGCGCTAACTGCTAGAATAAATGAGGCAGAAGAGAGAATCAGTAATATAGAAGACCAAATGATGGAAAATAAACAAGCTGAGAAAAAGAGAGATAAACAACTACTGGATCACAAGGGCAGAATTCGAGAGATAAGTGATACCATAAGATGAAACAACATTAGAATAATTGGGATCCCAGAAAAGAAGAAAGAGAGAGAGGGGCAGAAGGTATAATGGAGCAAATTATAGCAGAGAACTTCCCTAATTTGGGGAAGGAAACAGGCATCAAAATCCAGGAAGCACAGAGAACCCCTCTCAAAATCAATAAAAATAGGTCAACACCCCGACATCTAATAGTAAAACTTACGAGTCTCATAGACAAAGAGAAAATCCTGAAGGCAGCTCGGGAGAAGAGATATATAACCTACAAAGGTAGAAACACTAGATTGGCAACAGACCTATCCACAGAGACCTAGCAGGCCAGAAAGGACTGGCAGGATATATTCAGAGCACTAAATGAGAAAAATATGCAGCCAAGAATACTCTATCCAGCTAGGCTGTCATTGAAAATTGAAGGAGAGATAAAAAGCTTCCAGGACAAACAAAAACTAAAGGAATTTGCAAACACAAAACCAGCCCTACACGAAATCTTGAAAGGGGTCCTCTAAGCAAAGAGAGACCCTAAAAGCAACATAGACCAGAAAGGAACACAGACAATAAACAGTAACAGTCACCTTACAGGCAATACAATGGCACTAAATTCCTATCATTCAATAGTTACCCTGAATGTAAATGGGCTAAATGCCCCAATCAAAAGACACAGGCTATCAGGCTGGATTAAATAAAAAGACCCATTGATATGCTGTCTGCAAGAGACTCATTTTAGAACCAAAGACACCCCCAGATTGAAAGTGAGGGGTTGGAAAACCATTTACCATGCTAATGGACACCAAAAGAAAGCTGGGGTGGCAATCCTTATATCAGACAAATTAGCTTTTAAACCAAAGACTGTAATAAGAGATGAGGAAGGACATTATATCCTACTTAATGGGTCTATCCAACAAGAAGATCTAACAATTGTAAATATCTATGCCCCTAACATGGGAACAGCCAATTACATAAGGCAATTAATAACAAAAACAAAGAAACACATCAGCAACAATACAATAATAGTGGGGGACTTTAACACCCCCCTCACTGAAATGGACAGATCGTCTAAGCAAAAGATCAACAAGGAAATAAAGACTTTCAATGACACACTGGACCAAATGGACTTCACAGACATATTCAGAACATTCCATCCCAAAGCAACAGAATACACATTCTTCTCTAGTGCCCATGGAACATTCTCCAGAATAGATCATATCCTAGGTCATAAATCAGGTTTCAACCGGTACCAAAAGATTGGGATCATTCCCTGCCTATTTTCAGACCACAATGCTTTGAAAGTAGAACTCAATCACAAGAGGAAAGTCGGAAAAAACTCAAATACATGGAGGCTAAAGAGCATCCTACCAAAGAATGAATGGGTCAACCAGGAAATTAAAGAAGAATTAAAAAAATACATGGAAACCAATGAAAATGAAAACGCAACTATTCAAAATCTTTGGGATGCAGCAAAGGCAGTCCTAAGAGGAAAGTATATAGCAATACAAGCCTTTCTCAAGAAACAAGAAAGGTCTCAAGTACACAACCTAACCCTACACCTAAAGGAGCTGGAGAAAGAACAGCAAATAAAGCCTAAACCCAGCAGGAGAAGAGAAATAATAAAGATCAGAGCAGAAATCAATGAAATAGAAACTAAAAGAACAGTAGAACAGATCAACGAAACTAGGAGCTGGTTCTTTCAAAGAATTAAGATTGATAAACCCCTGGCCAGACTTATCAAAAAGAAAAGAGAAATGACCCAAATCAACAAAATCATGAAAGAAAGAGGAGAGATCACAACCAACACCAAAGAAATACAAACAATTATAAGAACATATTATGAGCAACTCTATGCCAGCAAATTAGATAACCTGGAAGAAATGGAGGCATTCCTAGAGATGTATCAACTATCAAAACTGAACCAGGATGAAATAGAAAACATAAACAGACCTATAACCACTAAGGAAATTGAAGCAGTCATCAAAAACCTCCCAAAAAACAAAAGCCCAGGGCCAGATGGCTTCCCAGGGGAATTCTACTAAACATTTCAAGAAGAATAAATACCTATTCTTCTGAAACTGTTCCAAAAAATAGAAATGGAAGGAAAACTTCCAAACATTTTATGAGGCCAGCATTACCTTGATCCCCAAACCAGACAAAGACCCCATCCAAAAGGAGAATTACAGACCAATATCCCTGATGAACATGGATGCAAAAATTCTCACCAAAATACTAGCCAATAGGATCCAACAGTACATTAAAAGGATTATTCACCACGACCAAGTGGGATTTATCCCTGGGCTGCAAGGTTGGTTCAACATCTGCAAATCAATCAACGTGATACAATACATTAACAAAAGGAAGAACAAGAACTACATGATCCTCTCAATAGATGCAGAAAAAGCTTTTGACAAAGTACAGCATCCTTTCTTGATCAAAACTCTTCAGAGTATAGGCATAGAGGGTACATACCTCAATATCATAAAAGCCATCTATGAAAAACCTACAGCAAATATCATTCTCAATGGGGAAATACTGAGAGCTTTCCCCCTAAGGTCAGGAATGTGGCAGGGATGTCTGCTATCACAACTGCTATTCAACATAGTATTGGAAGTCCTAGCCACAGCAATCAGACCACAAAAAGAAATCAAAGGCATCCAAATCGGCAAAGAAGAAGTCAAACTCTCACTCTTTGCAGATGATATGATACTTTATGTGGAAAACCCCAAAGACTCCACCCCAAAACTGCTAGAACTCATACAGGAATTCAGTAAAGTGGCAGGATATAAAATCAATGCACGGAAATTAGTGGCCTTCCTATACACCCACAACAAGACAGAAGAAAGAGAAATTAAGGAGTCGATCCCATTTACAATTGCACCCAAAACCATAAGATACCTAGGAATAAATCTAACCAAAGAGACAAAGGATCTGTACTCAGAAAACTATAAAATACTCATGAAAGAAATTGAGGAAGACACAAAGAAATGGAAAAACGTTCCATGCTCATGGACTGGAAGAACAAATATTGTGAAGGTGTCAAGGCTACCTAGAGCAATCTACACATTCAATGCAATCCCCATCAAAATACCATCCACTTTCTTCAAAGAAATGGAACAAATAATCCTAAAATTTGTATGGAACCAGAAAAGACCCCGCATAGCCAGAGGAATGATGAGAAAGAAAAGCAAAGCTGGCGGCATCACAATTCCGGACTTCCAGCTCTATTACAAAGCTGTCATCATCAAGACAGCATGGTAGTGACACAAAAACAGACACATAGATCAATGGAACAGAATAAAGAGCCCAGAAATGGACCCTCAACTCTATGGTCAACTCATCTTTGACAAAGCAGGAAAGAATGTCCAATGGAAAAACGACAGTCTCTTCAACAAATGGTGTTGGGAAAACTGGATAGCCACATGCAGAAGAATGAAACTGGACCATTTCCTTACACCACACACAAAAATAGACTCCAAATGGTTGAAAGACCTCAATGTGAGATAGGTGTCCATCAAAATCCTAAAGGAGAACACAGGCAGCAACCTCTTTGACCTCAGCCGAAGCAACTTCTTCCTAGAAACATCGCCAAAGGCAAGGGAAGCAAGGGCAAAAATGAACTATTGGGACTTCATCAAGATAAAAAGCTTTTGCGCAGCAAAGGAAACAGTCAACAAAACCAAAAGACAACCGACAGAATAGGAGAAGATATTTGCAAATGACGTATCAGATAAAGGGCTACTATCCAAAATCTATAAAGAACTCATCAAACTCAACACCCAAAGAACAAAGAATCCAATCAAGAAATGGGCAGAAGACATGAACAGACATTTTTCCAAAGAAGACATCCAAATGGCCAACAGACAGATGAAAAAGTGCTCAACATCGCTCAGCATCAGGGAACTCCAAATCAAAACCTCGATGAGATACCACCTCACACCGGTCAGAATGGCTAAAATTAACAAGTGAGGAAATGACAGATGTTGGCGGGGATGTGGAGAAAGGGGAACCCTCCTACACTGTTAGTGGGAATGCAAGCTGGTGCAGCCACTCTGGAAAACAGTATGGAGGTTCCTCAAAAAGTTGAAAATGGATCTACCATATGATCTAGCAATTGCACTACTGGGTATTTACCCCAAAGATACAAAAGTAGGGATCCGAAAGGGTACGTGCACCCCGATGTTTATAGCAGCAATATCCACAATAGCCAAACTGTGGAAAGAGCCAAGATGTCCATCGACAGATGAATGGATAAAGAAGAAGTGGTATATATATACAACGGAATATTATGCAGCCATCAAAAGGAATGGGATCTTGCCTTTTGTAACGACGTGGATGGAACTGGAGGGTATTATGTTGAGCGAAATAAGTCAAACAGAGAAAGACATGTATCATATGATCTCACTGATATGAGGAATTCTTAATTGCAGGAAACACACTGAGGGTTGCTGGAGTGGGGCGTGGGGTGTGAGGGATGGGGTGACTGGGTGATAGACACTGGGGAGGGTATGTGCTCTGGTAAGCGCTGTGAATTGTGCAAGACTGTTGAATCTCAGATCTGTACCTCTGAAACAAATAATGCAATATATGTTAAGAAAAAAAAAAAGAAGAAGAAGGTAGCAGGAGGGGAAGAATGAAGCGGGGGAAATCGGAGGGGTAGACGAACCATGAGAGACGATGGACTCTGAAAAACAAACTGAGGGTTCTAGAGGGGCGGGGGTGGGAGCATGGGTTAGCCTGGTGGTGGGTATTGAGGAGGGCACATTCTGCATGGAGCACTGGGTGTTATGCACAAACAATGAATCATGGAACACTACATCTTAAACTAATGATGTAATGTATGGGGATTAACATAAGAATAAAAAATAAAAAAATAAAATAAAATAAAAACTATTTTCCCCATAAAAAGTCTTTAATATTTCAAAATCAATCTATAGAAATCTGTTACATTTCTATACACCAATAATGAAGCAGCAGAAAGAGAAAAAATAATCCCATTGACAATTGCACCAAAAATGATGATACTTAAGAATAAACCTAACCAAACAGGGAAAAGACCTGTACTCTGAAAACTATAAACCACAGATGAAAGAAAATGAAGATGACACAAAGAAATGGAAAGACAGGGCACCTGGGTGGCTCAGTTGGTTAAGCGACTGTCTTCAGCTCAGGTCATGATCCTGGAGTCCCTGGATCGAGTCCCGCATCGGGCTCCCTGCTCGGCAGGGAGTCTGCTTCTCCCTCTGACCCTCCTCCCTCTCATGTACTCGCTCTCTCGCATTCTCTCTCTCTCAAATAAATAAAATCTTTAAAAAAAAAAAAAGAAATGGAAAGACATTCCATTCTCATGGGTCTGAAGAACAAATACTGTTAAAATGTCTATACGACCCAAAGCAACCTATGTATTTTAAGAAATCCCAATCAAAATACCAACAGCATTTTTCACAGAGTTAGAACACACAACCCTAAAATTTGTGTGGAACCAAAAAGACCCTGAATAGCTAAAGCAACCTTGAAAAAGAAAAGCAAAGCTGGGGTCCTCACAATTCCAGACTTCAAGTTATAATTTAAAGCTGTAATGATCAAGACAGTATGGTACTGGCACAAAAATAAACACATAAATCAATAGGACAGAGTAGAAAACCCAAAAGGAACCCACAGCTATATGGTCAATTAATCTTTGACAAAGTAGGAAAAGAATACCCAATGGGAAAAAGACAATCTCTTCACCAAATAGTGTTGGGAAAACTAGACAGCTACATGCAAAAGAAGGAAACTGGACCACCTTTTTAAACCATACACCAAAATAACTTCAAAATGGATTAAAGACCTAAATGTGAGATAGGAAACCATAAAAATTCTAGAAGAGATCTCAGGCAGTAATGTTTCTGACATCAGTTATGGTAAAATCTTTCTAGATATGTCTCCTGAAGCAAGGGAAACAAAAGCAAAAATACACTATTGGGACTACATCAAAATAAAATCTTCTCGCACAGAGAAGGAAATAATGAACAAAACTGATAGCCAACCTACAGAATGAGAGAAGATATTTGCAAATGACATACCTGATAAAGGATTAGTATTTAAAATACATAAAGAACTTATACAATTGAACACCCTTAAAACAAACAATCCTTACACAATGAAAACCCTGAATAGACATTTTTCCAAAGACATACAGATGGCCAACAGACACATGAAAAGATGCTCAACATCACTCATCATTGGGGAAATGCAAATCAAAACTACAATGAGATATAACCTCACACCTGTCAGAATGATTAAAATCAAAAACACAAGAAATGATAGGTGTTACTGAGGATGAGGAGAAAGGGAAATCCTAGTGCACTGTTGGTGGGAATGCAAACTGGTGCAGTCATTCTGGAAAACAGTATGGAGGTTCCTCAAAATTTAAAAATAGAACTACCCTATGATCCATCATAGGTATTTATTCAAATAATACAGAAATATTAATTAAAAGGGATAAATGCACCCTGATGTTTATAGCAGCATTATCTACAATGGCCAAATTACTGAAACAGCCCAAGTGTCCATCAACTGATAAGTAGATAAAGAAGAAAGTGGATAAAAAAGATTATATATATATATATATATATATATATATATATATATATATATATATATACACACACCCACACAAAATGAAATATTACTCAGCCAAAGAAAGAATGAAATCTTGCCATTTGCAAGGATATGGATGGAGCTAGAGAATGTCATGTGAAACAAAATAAGTCAGTTAGAGAAAGACAAATACCATATGATTTCACTCATATGTGGTACTTAAGAAACAAGACAAACAAAGGGGGAAAAAGAGAAAGAGGCAAACCAATAAACAGAGTCTTAACTATAGAGAAAAACTGATGGTTACCAGAGGGGAGGTGGGTGGGGGGATGGGTAAGTAGGTAATGAGGATTAAGGAGTGTACTGGCTATGATGAGCACAGGGTGTTATGTCACTATATTGTACACCTGAATCTAATATTACAGTGTATGTTTACTAATTGGAATTTTTTTAAAAAACTTTAAAAATAGAGGGAAGAACCTCATCTATGTCTCTTGAGACATTTTGTAGACTTTCTAGTTCCTATTTAACCAAAAACTTACCTGTATAATTTTGGCAGGTTATTCCCTCTCATATCCTTATTTGTAGAACTGGGAGTTTGAACTATCCAGTCTCAAAGGAAGGGGACAAGGCTGGTAGCTTTTGAGTACCTCCTATGTGCCTGACCCTGTGCTGTATGCTTTTATAAGCTCTTGAAGTTCTGGAAGTCTGTATTTCTGTGGTTCTATACTGTCAGCAGCACCTGTAGGTACTAGTACTAAATGGCAAAACAACTTTGTGAACTACTGTTGCCATCTAATGGCTTTCTCATAAAACTGTCCATAAAATTCACATCTGTGACCTTTCTCATACTATTCTTCACTTTTTTCCCCAAAAGGTAATAGCCTTGGATTTATTCAGTCATAAAATGCAGCATAATAATAATGGGATGATCTGAAATACTTTAAAAGAGCTTCAGTTTCAATCACACCCTAGAGAGGACTCAGTGGTCAGAGAGCTGAATTACATCCTAGTCTTAGAGGTTTCAACAGATTTCAATATTGATGATAATATCTTTTATTTATTGAGCATCTATTTTATGCCACAAACTATGGTACATGCTTTAGATATGTAATTTCAGTTAAGCAATATCTTCTGTGTGCATTAACAGTCATGGCTGCAAGACTTAATGCATACAACTCAAAAACCTTGTGTGCTGAGCGTGCTACTGCAGTTCAACCTTATTTAGAATATTTTACCATGAAGTCCAAATACATTTCAAAATTGAACATATTCCACACAGTGGCCTCATTATATTTCCTTCAAGGAATGAAATTTTATTACCTTGAACTGTGCATTCCATGACTTAGTAAGCATTGGAAATATTTGCTGGAAAATGAACACTGTTAGTAAGCTTGTAAATTTGAGATATTTAAGGTTCAAAGTTCAAGTCAATAGTGTTTTTTGGACACAAGCTCTGTGATAACATTCATTAATTATGCTATAGAATTGTCCTCATATGTTGGGTCCATAGCTATTTGGAACATTTACTGAGAATTTATTAAGTATCAGGCAACGTTCAATACACATTTTACATATATTACATGCATATATATATATCAACTCATTATATCTTCATAATATCCCTGTAAATAGGTATCATTATAATCACTATCCTTCTCATAGACAAGGAAGTGAAAAAACAGAGATGTTAACTAACTTACTCAAACTTGCCCATCAAGAAAGGATAAGATGTAAACTGAGTCAATTGGTTCTAGTATCTGCACTCAGTATCACTGTGATCTGATGCTTCTACATAGTTAGGTAATGGGGTCTAATATACCTGCTTTAATCCTATCTGATGATTTTTTTTTTCTTGGATAGTGTTCTGAGATGGGTAGACTACAGGTAGTCTTTTTCTCCCTTTGTTAGGAAGTTAGTTTTGCACCACAAAAACTGTATTTGGCCATAGACCACAGTCCTAACAACTATTCAGAAATGGTTACATAGTTTTTAGTGCTCAATGCAGAATGAAAATGTAGGTCCTCTTGTTCCAATATTATGGGGGAAATGCTGTTAAGGATTCTAATATAGGTAACTTTTCCTTTTCTTCTGCAGTCTCTCCCACAACCTGTGATGGCATTTTAAATTTGCTATTGAATGTTACGGTCCCTCAGGCACAGGGATATTTTTAAGGAAGCAGGGAAATGGAATGAGGCTGGGTCACACTTGAACCAAGACTGCAATCCCCTAGCACATGTTCCATTGTTCCATTGTACATCATTGCAAAACATGAATTCAAAGGTAAATGTATTAAGAATTTCAAGACAATGACCATGGAACATTAAACCCCAAGCATGGGGACCTTCTGAGTGTGTGGTCTTGTGTGACTGCACTGGTCATATGCTTATGAATCTGGCCTTGCAACTATTTCACAAAAATATCTGAGGCAGTACTGTCTAGTTGATTGAGTCCAAGCATCTGTGTTTGAATCTTGGCTCCCTAACTTATAAGATATGCATGTTAGCTTGGTAAGTTATTTTTACCTCTTAAGTACTAGTTTACTCATCTGTAAGTATTGTGATAATAAAAGTACATTCTTCATTAGACTCTGTTGAAGTTTAAGACAATTTTTGTACATACAAATGAGGTGGCATATATAATTCTATAAATATAAGGTATGTCATTTAATTTCAAAGGGGATTGGATGAGGCCATGGAATGGCTAGAACTAACTAGGTCTGGTAGACACTTTTTTTCAGTATACATCTCTCCTATTTCTACAGAATGCTTTCCTTCTGAATGACATCCCACTCCAACTCCATTCATAGCGGCTGAGAGTGCTGACTTGTGAGTACAATGTGTATTGCCACTTCTAACCATAGTTGATTAATCTAGGGTGAGCACCAAAACCAAGTAAGGACTCAGTCAATTTTGGGGATTCAGAGGAAATGCAGCTGGGTTTCAGAAACCACTGGAACCAGAGTCTGAAACTCAATCAAAACACTCCTCCAGTCTCTGCTTTTTTTCTGTGCACATATCTCATTTTTCTTTCTTTAATTTTTGTCCTCAGTTTCTATAAGATACACCTAGATCCTTGATATAAACTGCCCTTTGGCTTAAATTAGTTTGAGTTGGGCTTCTGATAATTGCAATCCAAAAACCTCTGACTATACACTATCATGTTGCAGAAATCTGATTCCAGGAATGAATTACCTTCCCCACTTTTGTATTCACTATATAACAGATAATAGCTACCCAAATTCTACCATGTGGATAAAATCCAGATCAATAATCACCAATTGCACAAAAACTTGCTGACCACCCCAGTTAAAAACAATCTCTTCTCTGAACTCTTAAAGAACTCTCTCTCTTTTGTTTTACAACCTATGACACTCCATAATTTCTTTGTGGCTATCACATTTAATTATTAATTTAAAAATTACAAATTTGGGATGCCTGGGTGGCTCAGTTGGTTGGGCAGCTGCCTTTGGCTCGGGTCATGGTTCTGGAGTCCTGGGATCGAGTCCCGCATCGGGCTCCCTGCTTGGCGGGAGGTCTGCTTCTCCCTCTGACCCTCCCCCCTCTCATGCTCTCTCTCTCTCATTCTCTCTCTCAAATAAATAAATAAAAATATTAAAAAAAATACAAATTTGTTTTAGTTATTTGTGTATGTCTTACTACAAATATTAGAATGCAAACAAAGACCTATCTAAGGTTATTATTCTTATCATTATTATTAATCACTATAGTCTCTGAAAGCATGGCAAATTATAACATTTTAATAAAAATTATTGAATAAATGAATGCATTCATGAACTAATAAATAAGTAAGTCCTAGAGTTAGCTAGTAGTATGCTGCTTGGACTTCCTCATGTTATTGTTGATAGTGATGACTAGTTTTATTAAATGGCTCTCTACTTGCTTTCTATGTAAAAATATGGTGGCAAAGAAATCATCACTTTCAGTATTCCACCAACACAATAAAGTTCACCAGTGGAAAAATTACTCAATTATTAGCCCAGGAAAACATAGTCTTAACTTTATATGCTTCTACATATGTTATGCAAGAGAAACTTTTATAACTACACTTAATCGTTCTCTTCCTACCTTACCAAATGATTATGAGACAGATGTTCCCATTTCCAGACACCATAATTCAATAGCAACTTTAGTCAACATCTTCTGTGTTCTCATTTGGTTATTAAACCTTAATTCTAATATTATCAGCACTTAAACCATTGTTAGAAAAAATGAGAAATTGATATGAAATCAAAGAGATAGTGTATCTTTCATATACACTAGAGCTTCTCAACCTTGGCACGACTGACATCTTGAGATGGAAAATTCTTTGTTGTGGGGCTGTCCTGTGCTTTGTAGAATATTTAGCAGCATTTCTGGCCTCTATCCACTAGATTCCAATAACAGCCTCCCAGTTGTGACAATCAAAATTGTCTCTGGGTATTGCCAGACATTCCCTAGGGGGCAAAATTGTCCCTGTTGAGAACCAGTGATATAGAAAGAATATAATTACTATACTGTACTCTGGCTTTTGAAGCACAAATTATTTCTAATAAAATGTTCACAGATAGACAGAATTTTAATATTGGAAGGCCTTGAAAAAATAAAATAACCCTTTCATTTTAGTAATGAATAAATTGAAGATCAGAGAATAAGGAGACTCACAATCACAGAGTGAGGTAATTGACAGAGTTGTCTTGTATCCAGATTTCCCAACCCCTATTTAGGGTTTGAGCCACCATAGCATGCTCAAATTAGGAAATCCTATTAACATGGTCATAGCTTGCCAGTGGACCACTTGGATGCCACCTAAAATTGGTTGGTTGATTACCTCTTCTTCAGAACTGACCCATAATTTATGGGTCCCAGTAGAAAATTAAAATGTGGGGCTCCTTGGGCAAGAGTAAGCCTTTTGCCCACCCACCACTCCTAATCCAGGAGTAAGTCCTAGTGTTCAGTCACCCTTGGGGGTCCTTCATCCACTGTGGGTGGGGCTGTCAGAAAGATAGATGCCTTACCTGACTTCTTACCTCCTTTCAGAGGCTTAGCACCTTGATCCAGGGGCTAGTGAGCAGCCAATGGGTATCTCCATCCCCAATGGATTGCAACATTAGAAATCAAATAAAAACACTATTACAGGTAAAGAAAAAGACCACAATAGAAAAAAAAAATTCCTGCTTTTAGAACAAGTGAGCAATCTACCAATATAGTCTTCTATCTGCAAATAAAACCTAACTCAGCTATTGAGTTAGCTTGGTTCCATAAGAAGAGTTACATAAGCAGATGATAGTGTTTACCTGAGAGGCTAACAGCAGGCTACTGTAGAAATGTGGACTCCAAGTAATTGGCATAGAAAATGAATTCAACTCAATAGGTCTCTGAAACACATCCCTTTGAAAATCAGCTTGACAGTTTCATTTAATAAGTATTTGACAACTTCAGGGAACTCCACTAGACTCGTTCATCTTTTACTTTCCTCTTGGTGTTCCTTGCAGGCAGCTTCTGTGGTTTGTTAACTGTCACTGCTCTGGAAAGGAAATGCTTTACAGGAATAGCAGCAATAGACACTCCATCATATATTTGCAAAAATACATGGGGGTATTTTTCTCTTGAAAATGATGGTGTTTTCCTTGCCAGATTTTCAGAATAGGGCAGCAGCTAGACAAGCTCTATAGCAATGGGGAGATTGTTCCTGGGACTGCAGCTCTGGAGATGAGGATCCAGTCACAGATTGTCAGTGTCCAGCATCATCAGCATGGTTGTTGGCTATATGGACATAAGTGGCCTTACACTAAGCTTTACTGTTTGTCCAGACTTTTCTAATCCTAGATTGATGAGACAAAATTATTTACAGAATGTCAAAACTGGAAGAGTCCTATGAGATTATTAAATTTTCCATGAGGTACTGAGAGATACCACTAATTTCCCAAGGTCACATTGTAATTCAAATCTCTAAGTATAAAACAACTTAGAACTCCCCCTGAGGACTTGATTTTTAAAATATCAGGCTTGGGGCCCCTGGGTGGCTCAGTCAGTTAAGCCTCTGACTCCTGATTTTGGCTCAGGTCATGATCTCAGGGTCGTGAGATTAAGCCCCGTGTTGGGCTCCCTGCCTGCTTAAGATTCTCTCTCTCCCTTTCCCTCTGCCCCCTCCCCCCTCCCGCTCATGCTCTATCTCTAATTAAAAAAAAAAAAGTGTCAGTCTAGTGTAAAAATCAGTAGATGAAAGGGGGAAACAGTAAATTTGGTGAGGTATATTCATCAGCTGGGCACCTAGCAACTTGGGGACACCCTGTACAAAGTGAAGTGGAAAATTGAAATAATTAGGTAGGTACTTCTGTTCAAAACACACTCATCTGAAACAGCCAGATTATCGAAGCAATAATTCTTTTTTGTTTTGTTTTGTTTTGAATAATCCTGATAGTTGCCTTAATTATCCACTTCACTGTTTGTGTGTAGATTCAGCTAGCCAGTGAGGTCATAATTATCCTACTTGACCTTAATCTGATTTTTTTTCCTTGTCAAATAGTTACCAGTAAATGTGAACCTAAAGGCAACTAGGGAGAGGTGCAGTAAAGAGATAGGAGTACTCTTTAAGTATCTCCAGAAAGAATAAAAAAAATGGCCAAATGGACTGTGTGAAATGTGTGTGTGTGTGTGAAATCACTTTAAATTAATCAATTACACCTGTCATTAAAATCCGCCATCAGGCATTCGGTATTATCTAAGTATAAGAGAGCCAGAGGGTTTTGTATCTTGTCTGATTGAAGGGATTTAATTTAGTTGCAAATCTATTTTTCTGTTATGAAAAAACAGGCCAACAACTTTTTTTTTTAAGATTTTTTTTTTTTTTTTTTTTTTTTTTTTTACTCATGAGAGACAGAGAGAGAGACAGAGGCAGAGGGAGAAGCAGGCTCCCCGCGGAGCAGGGAGCCCGATGCGGGACTCGATCCCAGGACCCTGGGATCATGACCTGAGCTGAAGGCAGACGCTTAACCGACTGAGCCACCCAGGCGTCCCCAGGCCAACAGCTTTTTAAAAGAAGTTAAATTTATGTGACTTTCACACACTACACATGATACATTATAACCTATTTTCAGAGCTCAGTTGCAAATAGGCAGATCAGATATGTCTAAAGACTAAAACTCTTCTCTGTACAAGGATGTGGCTGTTTACAAATGGATAGATCTAACTTGCCCTGCACAGTCAAGTCCTTTGTGAGGTTTTTTTTTTTTTTTTTAAAGTGGGGAGCCTGCTTGAGATTCTCTCCCTCTCTCTCTCTCCCTCTGTCCCTCCCTCTACTCTTTCTCTCAAGTAAATAAGTTTTTAAAAAATACAATGATTCAACAATTCCATACAACACCCTGTGCTCATTGAAGTAAGTGCACAACTTAATCCCCATTACATATATTTTTTAAGATTTTATTTATTTATTTGACAGAGAGAGCAAGAGAAGGAACACAAGCAGGGGGAGTGGGAGAGGGAGAAGCAGGCTTCCTGCCGAGCAGGGAGCCCGATGCGGGGCTCAATCCCAGAACCCTGGGATCATGACCTGAGCCGAAGGCAGATGCTTAACAACTATGCCACCCAGGAGCCCCTCCCCATTACATATTTAATCCATACACACACCCACATCCCCCACTTGTAACCATCAGTTTGTTCTCTATAGTTAAGAGTCTATTTCTTTGTTTGCCTCCCTCTCTCTTTCCCTTTGTTCATTTACTTTGCTTCTTAAATTCCAAGCTTGAGTGAAATCGTATGGTATTTTTCTTTGTCTGACTTATTTCTCTATTTTTCAAATATTAATTTAATATATATTTTATATATTATACTATATTATATTATGCATTTTATATCTATCTATCTATCATCATCATCATCATCTTTTTATCCATTCATCAGTCAATGGACACTTGAGCTGTTTCCATAATTTGGCTACTGTAGATAATGCTGCTATAAGCAATGGGGTGCATGTATCCCTTTGAATTAATATTTTTGTATTCTTTGGGTAAATACCTATTAGTGCAATTGCTGGATCCTAGGATAATTCTATTTTTAACTTTTTGAGGAAGCTCCATACTGTTTTAGAGAGGGGTTGCACCAGTTTGCTTCCTATCAACAGTGCAAGAGAGTTCCCCTTTTTCCACATCCTCACCAACACCTGTCGTTTCTTGTGCTGTTGATTGGAAAAATGTCTATACGTGTCTTCTGCCCATTTTTTAAATTGGATTATTTGTTTTTTGGGTGTTGAGTTTTATATGTTCTTTATATATTTTGGATACTAACCCTTTATAACATGTGTCTTTAGCAAATGTCTTCTCCCATTTGGTAGGTTGCCTTTAGTTTTATTGCTTGTTTCCCTCACTGTTCAGAAGCCTTTCATTTTGATAAACTCCCAATAGTTTATTTTTGTTTTTGTTTCCCTTGCCTCAGGAGACATATCTAGAAAGAAGTTGCTATGGCACATTTCAAATACATTATTGCCTGTGTTCTTCTCTAGGATTTTATGGTTTCAGGTCTCACATTTAGGTCTTTAATCCATTTTGAATTTATTTTTGTGTGTGGTGTAAGAAAATGGTCCAGTCTCATTCCTCTTAATGTTGCTGTCCAGTTCTCCCAACACCATTTGTTGATGTGACTGTCTTTTTCTTATTGGATATTCTGTCCTGCTTTGTCAAAGATTAATTGACCATATAGTTGTGGGCCCATTTCTGGGTTTTCTATTCTGTTCTATTGATCTATTTGTCTATTTTTGTGCCAGTACCATGCTGTTTTGATCACTACAGCTTTAGCAAAAGAGAATTGCTAGAATTGATACTCAAATTCAGTAAAATTGCAGGACACAAAATCAACCCATAGAAATCTGTTGCATTTCTATAAACCAATAAAAAAGTAGCAGAATGAGAAATCAAAGAATAAATCCCATTTATATTTGCACAAAAAAACATAAGATAGCTAGAATAAACCTAACCAAAGAGGTAAAAGATCTGTAATCGGAAAACTATAGAACACATGAAAGAAATTCAAGATTACACAAATAAATAGAAAGACATTCCATGCTCATGGATTGGAAGAAAAAATATTGTTAAAATGTGTATGCACATATTGCAATCCCTATCAAAATACCAACAGCATTTTTCACAGAGCTAGAACAAACAATTCTAAAATTTGTATGGAACCATAGAAGACTGTGAGTAGCTGAAGTAACTTTGTAAAAGAAAAGCAAAGCTGGAAGCATCACATTTCCTGAGTTCAAGTTATATTACAAAGTTGTAGTGATCAAAACAGTATGGTACTGTCCCTTGTGAGTTTTACTGTGTTCACATTAAAGTAGATTTGAGTAAGTAAAACAAAGAAGTTCAATAATATTTGTTTGTTTTTAACTTTGAGCAAGAAGAAGAAATGTAGAAATAGCTGGACATTTGTATATAAACTTTGTAATCTTGTAGTGAGAAAGGTGTTTATAAATAATTGTTATTTGACATCTCATCTTGCATTTTAAAGCAGCATTTGTTATTTTTTCTGAATACTATCAAGAAGTATTTTCAATGGAGTATATTAGTTGAGTGCATGGTCTTGAGTTCATATTGTAATTCTGGCATTTATTGGTTAGTGAATTTGGCCCCGTGTTTAGCCTCTCTTATGAAGGATGTTTCCTTAGCTGTAAAATGAAGGTAACAATGTTGCCTAAATCCCAGGGTTACTGGGAAGACTAAATACCTGGGAATTGATTAAAATTGCGCCTGCCTCATAGTGAAGACCACTCTAATGATTAGCTACTATTATAATTTCATTTTCCTTGGTGATATGTGTGTATAAAGACATAAACTGACATTAGAAGGTGAAAGTCAATACAAGTTAGAGACATTCCTTGGTCTGCAAAACAACAGACTTAAAAACTAAAACAAACAAACAAACAAACAAAAAACAACAAGTTAGAGATATTCATGGATAATTCTTTGCTGGAGCTTACTTTAGCATTAAGGCAGTACCGCATCAATGCATTTGAGGAGCCCCTAGATTGGCTGCTCTAAACATCTCATTTATTTTTGAGGAAATGGGTCTAAAGACAAGAAGTGTACTTGATCAAGTCTCAGTTATGAAGCAGCAGAGTTGGATTAGATGGCTAAGACCTATAAAAACTAAGGTGACAGGCTTGAATCTTATAAAAGAGGCATGCTTTTCATCTGTCAGCCAGCATATATAAGCATTAACTTTTATATGGTCATCTGCTCCCTCTTCCTTTTTTTCTTTCTTCAAGTTTTTATTTAAATTTCAGTTAGTTGGTGGGCGCCTGGGTGGCTCAGTTGGTTAAGTGACTGCCTTCGGCTCAGGTCATGATCCTGGAGTCCCTGGATCAAGTTCCGCATCGGGCTTCCTGCTCGACAGGGAGTCTGCTTCTCCCTCTGACCCTCCCCTCTCTCATGTGCTCTCTCTCATTCTCTCTCTCTCAAATAAATAAATAAAATCTTTTAAATAAATAAATAAATAAATAAATAAATAAATAAATAAATAAATAAATGAATTTCAGTTAGTTGGCATACAGTGTAATATTAGTTTCAGGTGTAGAATTTAGTGATTCATCACTTACATACAAAACCCTGTGTTCATCAGTACAAGTGCCCTCCTTAACCCATCACCCACTTAACACATTTAACTCATACCCCTGTCCACCTGTCCTCCAGTAACCCTCAGTTTGTTCTCTATAGTTAAGAGTCTGTTTTTTGGTTTGCCTCTATTTTTCCCATATGTTCATCTGTTCTGTTTCTTAAATTCCACATATGAGTGAAATCATATGTTGTCTTTGACTGACTTATTTTACTTAGCATAGTACTCTCTATAGCTCCATCCACATTGTCAAGATTCCATTCTTTCTTATGGCTGAGTAATATTCCTGTGTGTTTGTGTGTGTGTGTACCACATCTTTATCCATTCATCAGTCGATGGACATTTGGGCTCTTTCCATAACTTGGCTATTGTTGATAATGCTGCTGTAAACATTGGGCTGCATGTATCCCTTCAAATTAGCATTTGTGTATCCTTTGGGTAAATACCTAGTTGTGTAATTTCTGGATCACAGTTTAGTCCTATTTGTAACTTTTTGAAGTTAAACTGTTTGAACTGTTTTTCAGAGTGGCTGCACCAGTTTGTATTCCCACCAAGAGTGCTAGAGCATTCCTCTTTTCCCTTTTTTTAAAAGATTTTATTTATTTGACAGAGAGATGTGCATATGCCTGTGCTGAGGAGGGGAAGGGGCATAGGGACAAACAGACTCCCTGCGGAGCACAGAGCTCAACGACGCTGGGCTCAATCCCAAGACCCTGAGATCATGACCTGAGCTGAAGGCAGACACTTAACTGACTTAGCCACCCAGGCACCCAATAGAGAATTCCCCTTTTTCCACAACCCCTCCAATACCTGTCATTCCTGTGTTGTTAATTTTAGCCATTCTGACTGGTGTGAGGTGATATCTCATTGTAGTGTTGATCTGTATTTCCCTGATGATCAGTGATGTTGAGCATCTTTTCATATGTCTGTTGGCCATCTGGATGTCTTATTTGGAAAAAAAAAATGTCTATTCATGTCTTCTGCCCATTTTTAATTGGATTATTTGTTTTTAGGGGTGTTGAGTTCTCTATGTTCTTTATATATTTGGGATACTAACCCTTTATCAGATATATCATTTGCAAATGTCTTCTCCCATTCCATAGTGTGCCTTTTAGTTTTGTTTATTGTTTCCTTCCCTGTGTAGAAGCTTTTTATTCTGATGAAGTTCCAATAGTTTATTTTTGCTTTTGTTTCCCTGCCTCAGGAAAAATGTCTAGTAAGAAGTTGCTTTGACCAATTCAAAGAAATTACTGCCTATGTTCTCCTCTAGGATTTTTATGGTTTCAGATTTCATATTTAGGTAGGTCTTTAATCCATTTTGAATATATTTTGGTGTATGCTATAAGAAAATGGTTCGGTTTCATTCTTTTGCATGTAGGTGTCCAGTTTTCCCAACACCATTTGTTGATGAGACTGTCTTTTTCACGTTGGGTATTCTGTCCTGCTTTGTCAAAGATTACTTGACTTAATTGTGGATTGTGGGTTCATTTCTGGGTTTTCTATTCTGTTCCATTGATCTATGTGTCTTTTTTTTTTTTTTTTTTTTTTTTTTTTTTTTGGAGCTAGCACCATGTTATTATGATCACTTTAGCTTTATAATATAATTTGAAGTTTGGAATTGTGATAATTCCAGTTTTGCTTTTCTTTTTCAAGATTGCTTTGGCTATTCGGGGTCTTTTGTAGTTACATACAGATTTTAGGATTGTTTGTTCTAGCTCTGTGAAAAATGCTGGTGGGAAAATACCAAAGATATTTAAAAGTCAGTTTGAAGTACAAGCATCTCAGTATTTCTCACTCTCCTTTTCCTTTGCATCAACACTTCTTACTGTCAATGGCTATTGACAGTAAGCATACTTTGATTAAAAGGAAATTATTAGATGAAGCAAACCAATACATACAGCACCCTTTACTTGTTTTTCTTCCATAGCTATAAATTTACCTAAGCAATATTTTTCCCTATATCAGATGACCTGTCATAGGAAGATGGTATAGAATGGTGACTGAGTTTAGTCAGGCTATGAAGCTATACTGCCTGTGATACAGGAACTTGGAGGAAGTAGAGATTGGTGAGGGCTGGGGTGGTTATGGGATGCTTCTTAGAAAAAATGAAACTAAAGGATAAACAATGTTTGGACATGTATCTCTTTTGGACAAAATTGATGAAACTGCATGCATTTGTTTTGTTTCATTCTTTTTCCTTTCAGTTCTACTGATGGAGACTGTGTTAAAATCATCATGAGAGGTTCTTTCTGCCCATTTGCAAAAAAGACAGTATTCTAAAGACCAAGAGGTCATATTTCCATATCAAAATAGACAAAAAGCATACATACTTAAAAAATTTTAAGACATCTTTTAATATTTAAATTATTTTTTCCTCTGAGCTAAAGATCTAGTGAGAGATTGGCAGTTGCTACCATAATACTCAAAACTGCATTAAGGAAAATGATGGATTACATATGTCTCTGAAAACCAAGGCATCTGATAGCCAAGGGAGAAGTAAGTGACAGAAGGAGCAGCCTTGTTTTCCTCCCTTGTTATTTTTTTTTAATCATTACAATGGAAATATGCAACATAGAATGGAGAGAAAAGAAAGTATGGAAGTAAATATCAAGAAGAGAATTAAAAAGAGAAAGAGAGAAGATAAAAAGTCAGTTTAACATGAAAACAACAATCACAGAAGTCTTTAAATCCTTCTTGCCAAGTAAAATAGGCAATTTTCAAAATGTCTTTTCCACACACTGGAAATCTGAGACTCTTCAGCATTAAATTTCATCCCCTGCCTGTCCCTAATAGTATTGTAGATGACAATGTTATATCAAGAAAAATACAAAAATAAAGAAAAATGGGGAGCACCTGGGTGGCTCAGTCAGATAGGTGTCTGCCTTTGGCTCAGGTCATGATCCCAGCATCCTGGGATCAAGCCCCTCATCAGGCTCCATGCTCAGCAGGGAGTCTGCTTCTCCCTCTCCCTTTGCCTGCCTGTCTGCCTACTTGTGATATCTCTCTCTCTCTCTCTTTCTCTCTGTCAAATAAATAAATAAAATCTTTAAAAAATAAAAAAAATAAAAATAAAGAAAAATGGAATAAGTGATTAGAAATTGCAGTATCACAGAAAAACAGGGCATACTGTTTGAGAGGAACACTGTTTATATGAAGCCACTTTCTGTTTCTTACCTATTTTCCTTTGTGATTGTCATGTGTTGATGGCACATAGAATTAACTTCAGGAAAAATAAAAGAAGGAAAGATGAAAAGGAAGGAAAGGAAGAAGGAAGAAAAAAAGAGGGCAAGTGAAAAAGAAAGAAAAAAGAGGAGGAGGGAGGGAAGAAAGGAAGGAAGAGAGGAAGGAGGGAGGGAGGAAGGAGGGAAGGACAGAAGAAAGAAAGAAAGAAAGAAAGAAAGAAAGAAAGAAAGAAAGAAAG